>NC_064259.1:14778500-15098333 GCF_003254725.2 Canis lupus dingo | reverse complement strand
ATTTGAGTCAGGTCTAAGAGAAAATAGTTTTCTATCATTAGGACACAATGTGGAGGAGTGTCAGGCTTATCTGATAGATTACATATATATGTTTAACTGATGGGTATTCTGTTTTTCTGCTGGATGAGTATATTGGATGAGCTGTAGTTTCTTCAAGCCCAGAAATTCTTAGATTGGTGTATGAATAAATACATAACTCTGAACACAATTTGTAATGATTCCTATTGTTTATTAACACAGGTTCAGCCAACACATCTTGTCTCTGAAACATTTCGGTTTATTCTTCAAGAAATACTATTTTTCAACTATTTTTAGAGTGGTATTGCATGTTATTTTATCTATAGGTAGTCTGCTTCTATTTTCTCTTTGTTACTTCAAGTAAAAAACAGTTTAAACATGGGAAGATGACTGAAGATGGTTTCCTGATTAATATAATTGATAACATCTTTATCTCTCTCAGGTGGTCAACCTGTTGATGGCAATTTTGCTGACCGTGGAAGTAACTCATCCAAACTCAATGCCAGCTGTCAACATTCAATATGAAGTCATTGGCAATTACTATTCATCTGAGAGAATGGCTGGTATGTTTTTAGTTGAAAATATCTCCTGCTAATTATACACACAAAATATTTAGAGAATTGATTATATTTAAGTTATTCTACTTGCTGTGGCATGAAAGTATTTTTATGGGTTTTTCAAAGATATCCAGTGAGAATTATAATTGAGAACTTCCGGCCAGAATATGCTACAGACTACTAGAAGATTTCTTGAGAAATATACATTGTGTACCGTGATTCCTGTCAGTCCTGGGATGATAAGGAATTACAAAAAGACCTGTGAGCCTTCTAGGGTCAGCTGGCAAATGTAGTAGAGGATGGCGAGCAGATAAGGTTACAGGAAAATAGGGAATATGAATTACTGGAATATTTGCTGATATCCTTCCAGGGTCACAATTCTAAACATATTTCTATCATTTAGATGAAGGAAGACAATGTTGGAGTTAAAAGTAGAAGACATTTGTGGAAATTACCTTTTTAAACTTGTTTATTCTTTGACAGCATTTTCATTATCTTTCTCTAAACAGGTGCAGAAAAATTCTAGTTTTTGTATTATAAATTGTTAGAAATTTAGTGCTTAAACAGAAAATTATGCCTCAAACTTTTCAGTGTGGAGTTTTTGCATGTTTAAAATTTCACTTCAGAAAAATATTGAGTTTTTTTGTGTATAGTTATAATATTACAGGATCTAAGTTATATTTTTAGGTTATTAGCTCTTATTATAAATTCTTGAGCTTCATTATATTTATGATCTTCTCTGATAAATTTATGAAGTTTTTTAAACAAAATTTTGGTTAATTCAAATAACTTACTGTCCATAGGGCTCACTGCTGTATCTAGGATTCAGTAGAGTTTTGTGGCCATCTATTGACATTGTAGTATGAGAACACTTAAAATTGTTTACACTGTTTTAAGGGCTTTTTAAATGAGTCTGCTGATTGTCTATTCAGATGTCTATAATCCTTTAATTCTGTTGTCAAATGTGATAAAATAAATAACCAAGAATGTATTAGAAACATCCCTCGTGGTGTCGGTTTTTTTCTTCCTGAGTTAGTCTATTTCTATTTAAAAATCAAAATACAAAAAAATAAAATAAAAAAATAAAAAATAAAAATACAAAAATGAATAAAACGTTAGTTTTTAATGGCTATTTTTGGTACTTTAGGCTGTAAAATTATACAAAACCTGATAATGTCAGCATTTTTTTCAGGATGCAGTGTCAGTATGTGTTTCTCTTAAAATCAAGGTGTAGAAAAAGATTGATGGCTGTTGACATTCATGTAGGTCTGTAGAACTGGCTGCCTTGGCTAGAGCTGCAGGGATGAAGTCACGGGTTTCCTGCATGTTGCATGAGTGCTGTGCCTGCTGTTGAGAGAATCACATGTATTTGTTATCATACTTACGTTGCTTGCAATTGTGCCAAAGCCCCGATGCTTGAGAGAATGTAAAAATGCATAGTTCTTGGTCATATGGTAGTTTGTGTCTCTTTGGAAGTGGAAAGTTGACTTTCCCACGGACCCAGTGTTACAATGGCAAGTTGAGTTCTGATCTTTGGCCTGCTGGTGATTTTATTTTATTTATTTATTTTTTTAAAGACTGTTTATTTGAGAGAAAGAGAGTGAGTGAGAGAGCACAAGCTAGAGGAGAGGCAGAGGGAGAAGCAGATTTCCCACTGAGCAGGGAGCCCCACACAGGGCTCCATCCCAGGACCCTGAGATCATGACCTGAGCTGAAGGCAGATTGTTAGAAGGCATCCTGGCTTGCCAGCTCATTTTAAATGATAAGGTTCATGGTTAGTTATTTCTAATCAGCTAAACAGGATATATCCCACTCAATATGTATGAAATGCTTTTGCAACACATACAAGCCGTTTTTCAGTCATGAATTTAACTTTATTTACATTTACCTTGGTAATGGGTGAACAGTTGGGGCCCCCTGGAGGAGGTTCTTGAATGTGGTGGTGGCTGGAAACCTGAGATTCATATATGGGTATTTAGCCCTCATATTTTGTTTGCTTTATTGACTCACAGATATTGGAGCATCTCTTATTATTCTAGGTATTATATATGTATTTTTCCCCCATCATCCCATTTCTCCCCTATTTTACTACAGAGCATCTAGAGGATATCCTATATCCTCTAAAAAAAAAAATCTAAAGAGGGCTATTCTTACCCAATTTATTGCCAGATACTGATGTTTGTACTGCCAAGTGACAAGATGATACATGACATTTGTCTAATAGTGGGAATATTCAGCAGTTATTCTAATCATTATTATTAACACTCTTCTTGTTCTTAATAATCTATCTAAAGTCAAAGAATTTATTTTATTTTATTTTTTTTTTTTTATTTTTTTATTTTTTATTTTATTTTTTTTTTTAAGAATTAATTTTAGATCTGTGTTAAGAAACTCAAGTCGATGGGACACCTGGGTGGCTCAGTGGTTGAGCATCTGCCTTTGGCTCAAGTTGTGAGCCCCCAGGTCCTGGGATTGAGTCCCGAATCAGGCTCCCTGTAGGGAGCCTGTTTCTCCCTCTGCCTATGTCTCTGCCACTCTGTGTCTCTCGTGAATAAATAAACAAAATCTTAAAACAAAACAAAACAAAAAAACCTCAAGTCATATGTGGCTTAGTAATGTTGAGATGTTTTGTGAGACAAATAATGAACTTGGGTAATGTAGAAGAAGGGAACAACCTGAGAAAGAGGCCTGTAAAGTCACAGAGAAATCTTGGAAGGAACAGGGAGTAGTGAGTTCATATGTTGGGGTGGCAAGGAGGTTGTTAGTGGAGAACCTTGAATTTCTGATGATGTATTTTATCTGAGGCCAGAGAGGCGCAGCTGTGGCACTCTCTATTTATTACATCTGTGTGTTTCTAGTAAGTACCAGCCTCTCCCTCCTGTTGAACTCTGACTCAGCCTGCAAGACCCAACTTGTGTCCTTTCTTCCATATTTTCTTCCTGATTCTGCTTTTGTTGTAGCACTTGCTACATTGGATTATCATTCTCTTTTTGCACACCTTCAGACTCTAAGACTCTGGGCAGAGATCTGTCTTCCTAGCTGAGTGACTGATGATCAGAGTTCAGTGAATTGTAGCCAATTTAATAAACAAGAAAAACAAATGTGAAGATTCTTCAAACATTGTTTCTTAATGCTGAGACAGATTGTTTTTTTAACATGCCTGGTCTTAGATTTTTTATTTCATAGCCAATCTTGAAAATACTTGTTTTTTTAAGCTAGCTTGAAAACATGATTTTGTCATGAAGAGTTTTGTTCTTTTTATTATGTAAGTGGCTTAATTAGATTTTTGTTTTTGTTTTCTTAGATAATGCCTGCGTTCTTTTTGCTGTGTCTGTTCTTATGTTTATTATCAGTTCAATGCTGGTATATGGAGCAATTTCTGTAAGTATCCTCTATTTTTGACTTTTAGAGTTTGACCTTTATCGAGTGGTACTTAATAATTTCTTATTTGTGCTGTGACTTTGTGGTTGTTATTTTTTTCTTCAGTATCAAGTGGGTTGGCTGATCCCATTCTTCTGTTACCGGCTTTTTGACTTCGTTCTCAGTTGCCTGGTTGCTATCGGTTCCCTCACTTACTTGCCAAGAATCAAAGAGTATCTGGATCAATTAGTAAGTGTGTTTGCCAACTGAGTCTTTTTCTTTATTTTAAGTAAAATATTTAAATTGAAATTTTGAGTTAGCTTTAGGGACTATTTTTAATCTACCCTACTTATTTTTGAAAGTGTTTTAAAATAATCATTACTACTCTTAACTACCGTGTTGAAACCAGTAAGGTGTAAGTAGCATATTTTCTTGCCATACCATGTGGATATTCCAGTATTAAAAGTCTCTAAAGATGGATGTCATAAGAACATAAGGTGTAGTTGAACTTTTGTTTTGAGCATACTGTAATAATTTGGCTCTAGAGGTTTCCCCCTCTATTCAAAAGTAGAGCATTCCTGTGAAATCTTTTGTAAGCTGAAATATTGTAAATGTTTGTTCCCAAACCCTCACCCCCACCCCCAAATAATCTTGTTAGTCTTTTCTGATACCCAAGGGCACATCTCGCTAAGGGATGCACAGAATAAATGGAGGTAAAGCACAGATATGCACAGACAGTTCAGAGCTCTGGCAGCTGGTTGCTGAAGATGCGAGTGTAGCTCTTCAGGAAGGAGCTGGGCGGGGCCACTCTGGCTGCTGGGGGTGTGCTCTGCCTCTCTAGCAGCTTGCTACAGCACAAAGCTGGATGCTGGTTTTGCTTTTCCTCTTTTTTCTTTGTAGGCATCCATAGCAAATACTTGAGTACTTACAGTATCCTTTCCTCTATTTGAGACAAATCATTGGTGAATGGTGTACCTGTAAGCATAGCTTCCCTCTCTTTGAGGAGCAGCCCATGGATTGGAGGAGTTAAGAAATGAAGAGGTTATCTGTGATAATGACCTAGAACTGTCATAGGACAGCATTTGTGGAGCTTAGATTAGCGCTGTATGATGAAGCGAATGGGAACTCTGTGGGCCGGGGTATGGTCTGGAAGGATGCATGGAGTCCAGATAAACGAAAGTTCATTTCAAAAGTGCTGTCTTTTAGGAATTTTCTCTCCACTTTCATATTTCCTGCCTAGTCCATCTTGCATAAGACCACATTTATCATTCATTCATTCAGAAAACATTTGGTAGTTGTTTCTTATGTGGATGGCACTCTGCTGGGTTCTTGGGATACATCAGTAGAACTTATTTGCTAGTGAAGGAGTTAGAAAGTTGACAATTACTGCATTAAAACTGGTAAAAAGCTGTGAAGGAAAAGTGTGGGCTGCATGAGTAGATGTCACACAAGGGTTAGACCTGGGCTGGGAAGCAAGACTTGAATTGTGCGCAAGAGTCTTGAGTAGGAGTTAAGACAGAGCAAATACAGAAGCAAATGTTCCAGGTCACAGAGACCCCTTGAGGCTGGAAGGAACATGGTGAGTGTAGTCAGAGGACTAAAAGGTGACCATGGCAGCTGGCACTGAGTAAGGGAAGGAAGCAAAGCAGCATATGATTAATGGGAGAGAAGTAGCTGAGGGCAGGGTCTAGTGTTTTGATTGGCAGTGGTAGAAGCTTCCTCATTCTAGATCTCTCTTGTCATGTCTGGCTGAAAAATTGCAAACCTTCTGAATAAAAGCTGTAGCATTTCCCCATGAGCTGGTCTCATTCAGTTTTGTCTTTTTATTTATGAATGAAACTTAAAGAACAATTGTATCCCAAGGATACACTTAGCTAGGGTTTGGAGTTGGTGCGTGCATACTTTTTTGGTCCTTTGGGATTTTTGCATGCTGCTTTTTTAGGAAAATTATTTGGGCCTTTGTGTTGACATTTCCATTAAAAACATCAGATTTTAAAAATTAGATGAGCTTTAAAGGAGAACATTAGAATGAATTTTTTACTATTCTTTTAGACTCCAGTGGTTTCTCCCCTCTGTTATATTCACTTGGTCTCTCATACTGGCAAGTACCTTTACTATTGGCCAGCTTGTAAATCCTAAATTATTCTTTGAGAATGCCTTTTTGGAACTCATCTCAATTGCCTTGTACACAGTAAATGCTATATAAATATTTAAGTAAATAAAATTGACCCTTCACAGTAGAATGTAGTAGGTCTGCAGTAAATCAGAGTCTTGCCTGCTTTGATAACCAGGGATGTTCCTTCTATTTGCCCCTTTCTGAGGAACGTTGAGATTGATGATTGGTTTTTAGAAAAATTACTTTACCAGGTAGGAGTCAGTGACCCATGGAACTTAGATTTAGCACCTCCTGACTTAGTGACCCAAGGACAAATCTGCAGTTGTATACAGGAGGTGGTGTTTCTCCAAAGGCCAGAAAGATCTAGAATAGTGAAAAGTAGAGAGAAGATCAGCTCAATTTGGACAGCAGTGTTCAGATGTGTTTTAAGTGTTCAGTGGCGTGCTTTGATGATGATGAGGCTTAAAAGTACTATGAGTTAAGTGCTGTTTATAAGTTTTTATTAAAAATCACTTCTGACTTTGGTGCCCTTTTTTGTGTGTATTTTTAAGATGCTCTCTAGACTATCATAAAGTACAAGTGCCATAGCTGAATTTTTAGTGTGTGTGTGTTAATAAACTTCATGGTTTAGAGCAGTTATAGGTTAACAGCAAAACTGAATGGAAAGAGCCACCCCTCAACCTTCCCCAGTGACCACATCCAAACCATAGTGGTCCATCTGTTACAGTTGATGCACCTGTACTGACACATGACTATCACCCAGAGCTCGTAGTTTACCCTAGGTTCACTTGTGGTGTGCATTCTGTAAGTTTGGACAAGTGTGTAAAGATGTATATTCATCACTGTGGTATCAAACAGAATAGTCTCACTGCCCTAAAAATCCTCTCTACCCTGCCTGTTCACCTCTTCTCCCCACCTCCCTTTTTTATAGCCTGATTTTCCCTACAAAGATGACCTCCTGGCATTGGACTCCAGCTGCCTCCTCTTCATTGTTCTTGTGTTCTTTGCCTTATTCATTATTTTTAAGGTGAGTTACTGACTAAATACTTGGGCGACCAGTTAGACTGTGACACTGTCTAAACCTTTTTTGCCTTTTCTCTTTAGCATTCACAGTGAGGGGACAGTATTTATTATGACACGGTAGTAAAGATAGCATCTGGGGGGATGTCTTCCCTCTTGTTTCCAGAGAGAGGTTGGAAATGGCCAGGATCCTCCTGAATGTAAGGAACATCGTATTTTTAGTTCATGATTTTATTTTAGTTCATGTTTTAGTTCATGATTTGACTGAAAATCTGTTAGAATTCCAAAGGTTCAGAGAGAATTTCTTTTGCAGCACAGTAGTTACCGCACCTGAAATGAAACCTCATTTATGGTTTCTCTGTAAAATACTGTCAATAAAACTTGGGATATTTAAGTGGGAGCAGGTAGGAAAAGGGCCTGGCCTGGCCTGTGCTAGGTTCCAAATGGGTATCTGTTCCCTTCTCTCTAGAGCACATGTGGTGGAAAGCATAAGTCCCCTTAATTTTAGAGTAGGTGATCTGTTGAGTTTCTAGCGTATGGAAATTTTGTTTGCATTCTTTCAGGCTTATCTAATCAACTGTGTTTGGAACTGCTATAAATACATCAACAACAGAAACATGCCAGAGATTGCCGTGTACCCTGCCTTTGAAGCACCCCCACAGGTGAATGACCTTTTAATATATTAAATCTTCAGTAGCCATTGACTATTCTCAAGAACCTAGATCTTGACTTCCTCTTCAATGCCATATGATTTTGGGCGTGGGTAGCTTACATCTGCAAGATTTAGCATTTCCCTTTGGAAACATGGGTACTGAGGTGAGAGACACCCCCCGCCCCCCCCCCCCCGCACTGCTCATTCAGCTTCACTCCTAGGTTGTCTCCGGGGCAGGGGGTTGCATTTTGTAGGAGAGATCAGATGGAAGTGGCCCTGTGAATCATGCTGGCCCCTGGAACTTCTAAGGATGGGGTGCCATCATGTGCAGCTTGTGTTGCTTTCAGAAACATCCACGTGATCAAAAGCGGAAACTGGTTTTTTTGTGGGGAGATGGGTTCTGTGAGTCTTTGGGGAGATCTACTTCTAGGGGCCTTTAGTTACTGCTGTATTAACTTCTCTAGGTTTTCAGCAGAATATATATGTGACCCCTGTAGGGCCAGTCTGTCACACTTGGAGTCACTTAGGTTGGAATGGCACTCCTACACAGATGTGCCCTTTTACCCTAGAGGAAATGATAAAAGTGCCTGATGATAGATTCTGATGAAATTCAGGATCCAGCATCATTTATTGGAGGCTCCCTTGAGCGTGATTCGGCGGTGCCCTTAACCTGGATTCCCAGCCCCCAAGGCACTGGTCCTTAGTCACACGGAGAGCCATGCCACCTACTTCCTTTCCCGTCAGGGCTTCCTAGTAGCCTCTGTTTGTTCAGAAGCAAAGTTCTGCCGCCTCCCCGCCATCCCTCGGTCTTTAGTAGTCTCAGACCAGACAGCTCCCCTCCATTACCAGTCCTCTCTACACCCGGGAACTCTTCAGCTAACAGCTTCTTCAGCTAAAATCTGAAAGCTGGGGGCACCTGGGTGGCTCAGGGGTTGAGCGTCTGTCTTCCCCTCAGGGCATGATCCCGGGGTCCTAGGATCCAGTCTCACATCAGGCGCCTCCTGGCAGGAGGAAGCCTGCTTCTCCCTCTGCCTGTGTCTCTGCTTCTCTCTGTGTCTCTCATGAATAAATAAAATCTGGAAAAAAAATCATTATTTAAAAAAATTAAATCTGAAAGCTGAATTATTCCAGGTAGGATTTTTTTTTTTTTTTAAGATTTTATTTATTCATGAGAGGCAGAGACACAGGCCGAGGGAGAAGCAGGCTCCATGCAGGGAGCCCGATGTGGGACTTGATCTCGGATCCCGGGATCACGCCCTGAGCCGAAGGCTGAAGCTCACCCACTGAGCCACCCAGGCATCCCATCCAGGTAGAATTTTAAGTGCTTTAAGTCCAATATTTTTTTCTCTCCTCAGTATGTTTTGCCAACCTATGAAATGGCCGTGAAGATGCCTGAGAAAGAGCCACCACCTCCTTACATACCTGCCTGAAGAAATTCTGCCTTTGTCAATAAACCCTATACCAGCTTTTTGTCTTGTTTATTTTACAGAATGCTGCAATACAGGGCTCTTCAAACTTGTTTGATATAAAATACAGTTTCCTTTGTTTAAGCATTTATTTTTAAACACTAACAAGCTTTTTGGACATCTATTCAAAGTCAGGAAGTCAGGTTTGGGGTTTTTTGGTTTTTGTTTTGTTTTTTTGTTTTTTTTGTTTTTTTTTATTTTGGTAAGTCTATTACATTTTAATAGTTTCTGGAGACAATCTAGGTTAAGCAAGAGCAAAGTGCCATTGTTTGCCTTTAAGGGGGGGAGGGGGTATTCTCTACACATTTTCTTTTTTAACTTTGCACTTTCTTTATATAATAGTTTGCATTTTGGTTATTTGCTACCCTGGATACTTTCAGGAAGAATGAATTAAATATTCAGGGTGACTGAGTTAGGTATAAGATCTGAAGTTTTCAGCTGTGAAAACAGGAAAAATATATAACATTTTAACTTGACTGTGGAAAATGACGGTTGCATGTTTCTAATTTGTATGTTTCCATCTTTGTGATAAGATGCTTTAATAAATCTCTTAAATATTGACTGTTGTCATTTTTTAAAAAAATCTGTTACCCTTTTTTGGTAGGTAGAATCTTAACATTTTCCATTACAGTAAACTCAGACTGTCAGGTCTTTTGGCACTTGGAGAATACAATGCAGACTTAATTAGAAGGCATTTCTTTAGTCCGTAGCTCACATATTATTTAAAGTTATGGTGAAGATATGCTCGAATCACAGGCCAGAAATTAATATTGATGTTTTGTTAGAAAAATCATGGGATGAGGGTAGCAAGCTGTGGTTTATGTGGAGATTTAGTATTTAGGTAATGAGTTCATCAAGAATAATTCAAGAATAATTTAAAAGTGCATCAGTTCGCCTTCAGAGGAAAGCCAAAGGAGAAAGCAAGTGAACTGTGGCTTATAGACCACACAACTAAAAATTTTCTCCTGAAAATATTCCACCTTGCATCTTGCTAAGAATGTAGCAGTAGTGGCCTTATACACATCTACCATGTAGACACATGAGCGTATTTCACACATTTCTCAAAGGGTGAACAGAATTGTTTGGCTGCAATATCACTTTTATAAACACCACCACCAAAATAAAGGGTAGACAATATTTAGAAAGGAAGTACAGTTGTGTCTGGGAGTATACCCAGTTTTGGGTAGTATAAGATATTTTACTGACCTTAAAATTTTAGAACATTTTGGGATGCCCGGGTGGCTCAGTGTATGAGTGTCTGCCTTCAGCCCAGAGTGTGATCCTGGAGTCCTGGGATCGAGTCCCATGTTGGGCTCCCTGCATGGAGCCTGCTTCTCCCTCTGCCTGTGTCTCTGCCTCTCTCTCTCTGTCTCTCCTGAATAAATAAAATCTTTTAAAAAAAAGATTTTAGAACACTTGAAAATCGGGGTAACTTCTCTGGGCTAGGTCTTAACTTTGTTTCTTTATCAAAACTACAATAGAAATCTCAAATTCCAAGTTTCCTTAGATATTACTGTTGGGTTTAATTGTGTTTTCTGTTGAAGATCATGCTAAACAGTATTTGGATACTAACTGAACTCTTACTAGCTCTTTATTAATGATGGGATTACATCAAAATGTGAACACATCAGGACCCTGACTTGGGGCTCCTTTTAGGGCTGGGGATGGGAGTGGCATTTGTCCACAATCCATAGCTCAGTGGGCCCAACTGGGCATTGTTCCTCCTAGAGTGGAAATGGTGAGCCATTATGACCTTTAATCGCAACTTCATTTGAAGCAGGTTTATCTTCTGGAAAAGGACACAGGCCTTGAACTTGATAAAAAATAGTCACAATGTGTTAAACCCAATCATTTCCCCTAAGGAAGGGGAAAAACATGATTGTTAAGGGGTCCTGTTTCCAGTAAAGGGAAATTTGTTGTGGCATAACAAATATCCTCGTAAATATGCCAAAATTGTTTGCTTTAAGAAGGTAATTTTGGAGAAAATTCTGTTTTTGGAGAAAAGCATAAGTAGTTTAGAATATTTTATTCTAAAGTGCAGGTAGATATAACACTGAAAGATAAATATTTAGATGTTTGGGCTTGTTTTAAAATAGGAAGTAGCTTCAGCTTAAGTAAGGAGCTCATAAATCTCCCCATTCTGACTTCTGAGTTAGGCACTGCCTCTGAAATTCCCACAAAAAAGTCTCATGAGATCCTAATGCCCTCCTAAATCACAAATTCGTTATGCTTGCTTGCTTTTCTTTTTTTTTTTTTTTAAGATTTATTTATCCAGAGAGAACAAATGTGTGAGCATGGGGAAGAGCAGGGGGAGAGGGAGAGAGAATCCTAAGCAGACTTCTCGCTGAGCACAGAGTCCAAAGTGGGGCTCAAACCCAGGACCCTGAAATGAGCTGAAGTCAAGAGCCAGATGCTCAACCGACAGCCATCCAGGTGCCCCCCTATTATGCTTTCTAACCTCAGTTTTGGCTTTTATCATCCAACGTTGTTAAGTACCCAACCTCAGCTTTTCCAACTTTTTGCTGAGGTTTGCCTTTGTCATCTGAGTTTCCTTCTGTACCTCCATCTGTTTTTGTCCACTCTGTGCTCCACTTTGGCCTTCTTGCTTCACTTTCTCAACATTTACTTAAATGAATGTGGCGGGCTATAAAGCTCCATAAAGTTCCAAGTGTTTCTGAGACCTATCAAACAAAACTTGAGCCCTGTGAGGCCCTTGTTTCCAAAATTGAACTCACAGGAGTATGCATATGCATATTCCCTGACCTCATTAGCACACTTGATGTAATGGAAAGAGGATGGTCTTAGGGATTATCTGCTGGGTTCAGTACCCAATTCACACTCTAACTTTGATCAAAAGTTTAATATGTTTTGAGCCTGTACTTTATTCTAAGTGCAAGAGACAGAGTGATGGGCAAAACAATAAAAGTTCCCTGGTCTCCTTTTGGTGAGAAGAGAGATGATTAAAAACTATATAGTAAATTAGTGATAGAGCTATGGAGAAAAGGAGACCAGAAAAGGGGGGTTGTGGGTACAGTTTTAAAGGATGTCAGGAAAGGCTGCAGTTGGAATAAGGGGACATGTGAATGAGACCTGAGGGACGAAGAACATCTCAAACAGAGGGATCTGAGGAGCACACTTGGCATGCTCAAAGAATAGCCAGCTCCAACGAAGAGAGTGGAAAGGGCGGAGAGTGGTGGGTAGTAAGTTTGAGGAGGTATGGGGTTGGCCACCATCCTTCATTATGACTGTTTTAGTGGGAGGGGAACCAACTGGAGGGTTCCAAACAGATGAGAGTCCTAAAACGACCTGTGATAGAACTTCTCTGAATCTATTTTCTCATCTAGAAAAAGAGTCTCATAACTCACGGAGTTGCAAATAATAAATGATAGAATTGATGTACAGAATCTAGAACAGTGCCTAGCACAAAAGAAAAAATCAGTAGATACTATAAAGCAGGTTGTATAGAGGAGTTGTTGAGAAATCAGATCCTGGATTCAGATAAGCTTGGTTTTAAACTTCAGTTCTGCCTCTGTTTTGTTGTGTGGGTCTGGCCCTGTCATTTATCCTCTGTGAGCTTTAGTAAGCCCCAAATGACTTCCTAAGAGAAGGCGTTGTATACAGTGCTTAGCACAACAGCTGACTGACTTGCAACAAGTCCTCAAAGAATACATCTACATATTGAAATAGGCCAAAATATTACTTAGAGGGTTTCACTACATTAGGTAACTTCTGTAAATTGGCCACTTTCTCTTTTGATCATTTGGTAAATGGGCTACCAATGACTATGCTTTGAAGAATGATTTGTTGAATGGGCCTGCTTCTTTTCCTCGAGTACCTAAGACATCCCTCCATTACAGCTTGTGTTTTATTGCATCTGTGTCTCTGTTAGCAAAAAACCTAGAGGTGAGGCCTTACTCTTTTTTCCATTTACAACACTTGGCACAATGACCAAAGTTGGGAGGGAAAAGGAGGGTGGTGAGTGTTCAGTGAATGAAATACTTAGTCTCCATAAAACTTTACACTGCTAATAGACTATTTTCAATATGAATTGGATATGATCTAAATGTCGAGGATACCACACCTACATTTAAGGGTACTTGGAATACAAAACCAAGAGACTTTCCACAGATGAATTGTACATTTTCTTCCATCTGTACCTAATCCCTGTTTTCTAGTCTGACTAATCTGTTCATAGTCATCGTGAACTGAGTTCAAATTGTTCCGATGTCCCTTGCAGAAAATGATAAAAGTCGTGATACTTTTCTCATACTTCGAGTAAAATAAGATGAGTGCCAAACAACATGGAATTCAGGCACATGAGAGACGCAGTAGGGGCTGGTGAAATGAGCATGCAATCTGGAGTCAGAAGATTGAAATTTCAGTCCTCACTCAAGCTATGAATCCCTTATGCTGGGGACTTTAACTCAGGTCTGAGATTTGATTTCTGCATATGTAAAATCAAGAAGATGCACCCCTGACATACACACTTCTGGGAGTTGTTTTTAGGATCAAGTGAGAACACAGACATAGAGGAGTTGGGAACTAAAGTGTACATACTATCACAATGGGTGTGTGTGAGTAAGACAGGGCCAGAGGAAGGACTCAAAAGAGAGAAGAGAATGTGACCTGGAAACCAGAGAGAGAGCAACTGTTTCTGGTCTCTTAGGAGTTTGTTACCTGCCACCATTCAGTGAGGTAGCTTATAGGAAACCTGATTTATATTCCCTGGCCCTCCCACCATTCAAGTGACAGTCAATAATTAATTTGCAAATGAGTGGCTGACTAGGTTCCTTCTTGTTTTGACTTTCTGTAACACTTATTTTTAGTTACAGTTAATTATCTTTTAAAGAAGAAGATAATTTTTTAAATTACATATGTACCCATTCAGTTACCATTTCTGGAGTTTTTCATTCTTATTGTAGATCTACATTTCCACTTGGTATCATTTTTCTTCTGCCAGAGAACTCCCTTTAACTTTTTTTTTCAATGTGGTTCTGCTGCTGCTGAATTTGTTTGGCCTTTGTATGTCTGACTATGTCTTTATTTTACCTTTGTTTTCAAACAATTCTATCCCTGGATTTTGAATTCTTGGTAGTCAGGTGTTTTGTTTTGTTTTGTTTTCCAGTGCTTTCAAAATGCTTCTCCACTGTTTTTTTTTTTTTTTTAAGATTTTATTTATTTATTCATGAGAGACACACAGAGAGGAGCAGAGACATACATAGGCAGACTGTCTTCTTGTACACATTGTTTCTACTTAGAAATTTTCCATCATCTTTAACTTTGTTTATTTTTTTCCTTGTCTTTTGGGGATTAAAAGTTTTGCTCTGTCACTGGTTTTAAGCGGTTTTTTTTTACATGTTCCTTGATTTAATTTTTTTTTTTTTTGAGATATAAGATAGACAAAAAATGCAAGGTTTTTTTTGTGTGTGTTCCTTGTGCTTGAGGTTCATTGGGTTTATCAGTTTCATCAAGTTTCAGATGTTTTTCAGCCATTATTTCTTCACATATTTCTTGTCTTCCCCTCCTTCTTCAGGGATTGCGTACAGCTGGAAAGATAAGGATAAGCTTCTGTAATGAAGCGATTTGAGATAGGCTTTGAGAACTGGACATTTGAGAATTGAGATTTGAACTGGTGGAGATGTGGGTAGAAGACTTGGTAATTTTATTACTTTTTTTTTTTTTTTTTTTAAGATTTTATTTACTTATGACAGACAGAGACAGAGGCAGAGAGAGAAGCAGGTTCCCTGCGGGGACCCTGATGTGGGACTCGATCCTAGGACCCAGGGATCACACCCTAAGCCAAAGGCAGACACTCAACTACTGAGGCACACAGGCGTCCCAAGACGTGATAGCTTTAACACAAGGGGATCAATAGAGGATAAAGGACATCAAGCTTCATGCTCACGTGGCTGAGAGAATGCTGATTCCACAGGTGAAGATGAGGTGTAAAAGGGAGCTTGTTGGAGAGGAAGATGTGGAGGGTCACCTGGCTGGCTCAGTCAGTGGTGCATGCGACTCTTGGTCTCAGGGTCATGAGTTTGATCCCCAAGTTAGGGCTTTAAAAAAAAAAAAAAAAAGGAAGAGGAAGATGTTGAATTCATTCATGGAGATGGCTGAGGTGCTTTTGTGACTTTTGAATGGAGCATACAATAGGCAGTATTATTAATGTAAGTCTGTTGTCCAGGAGCAGGACTGGGACAAGAGATATTGATTTGAGAATTACCACTCAAAAGAGAGATGGCAGCTGAAACCACACGCAATGGAATTCCCTTTTTTTTTTTTAAGATTATTTATTTATTTACTTGAGAGAGCGCAAGCACTAGCTGGGGGAGGAGAGAGGGAGAGGGAGAAGCAGACTCCCGGGGTGGGGAGCCCAACATATGGCACCATCTTGGGACTCTGGGATCATGACCTGAGTTGAAGGCAGACGCTTAACTGACTGAGTCACCCAGGCACCCCTCAGTGGAATTCCTAATCTGATGGTACACAGAGGCCCAAGAAGGCCTAGTCATTGAGTCATTCTACTTCCAGCAAGTTCTTCTATGGAAAGAATAATAGTTCATAATGATTCATAAAAGGAGATTCATTGAAGCACTGTTTATAATTAAAAACAAGTAGAAACTGGGACGCCTGGGTGGCTCAGTGATTGAGCATCTGCCTTTAGCTCAGGTCATGATCCCAGGGTCCTGGGATCGAGTTCTGCATCGGGCTCCTCTTAGGGAGCCTGCCTCTCCCTCTGCCTGTGTCTCTGCCTCTCTCCGTGTCTCTCATGGATAAATAAATATTTTTAAAAATTAAAAACAAGTAGAAACTAAGTGTCCCACAATGGAGAACTGCAGAAATAAATGTAATATGATGGAATACAGTATAGCCATTTAGAATGATGTATTAGAAGAATATAACAAAAATGTTCACTATACATTAAGCACAAAAAGCAAGTAATAAGATCACAATATACAGTGTGATCTCATTTTTAATAAAAATATATGAATATACAAGCAGAGAAAAAGATAATACCACATAGCTTATCTTTGGACGGTAGTGTTTTGGACAGTCTTTATTTTCTTATTTTTTCTGATTTACATTTGCTAAACTCTCCACAGTAAGTTGTATTACTTCTATGGTTAGGAAAAAAATCTATTACAATTTTTTAAAGGCTGACCTAGAAAAATCTTGTGGATATCTAGACTGTGGAATATGGGAAGCAAGAAAGGCAGTAGAAAAGGATTTAGACAATTCATGTAGAATCAAGATTACACACCAGCTTTGCTGAAAGGTGCTAAAACTGGGACACTTGCCAAAAGTGGAGCTGTCTGAACTTTCTGAAGAAGACTTTGGATTTGGTGATCTGAATTTTAGTGACTGCTCTTGAGAAATGTGATGAAGGAGAGAGACTATAGTCACTCCCTGGCCCAAGATGTCTTATGACCACACAGTCAGTCCCTCAAAGGCTGTCTGTGTTGGGTCACCACCTCCTTGCACCTGCCCTTGCATTGGATCCTGGTCTGAGCCCGGTGTTGAGACCATTAGAACCAGGACATTGCAAATTCCCTGAGGTGGCCGTTGCCTACGGAGATTGTTGAATGCAGATTCCTAGGCCCAGTCCCAAACCATCATCATAAAAGAATCTGGGTACTTGCCTTTTAGTTCCTGAGTATCAGGAAGCTGCCTTTTAATAAGCCTCCTGAGTGATTCTTAGGCTCAGCCAAGTGGGAGAACCTCCGCCTTGAGGCATGTACAATATAGGCCTCCTTCCTTTAGGTTTCTGGCTCACAGAGTTGGAGAGAATTGAATCTGGGAGTTTCTTAAATTAGCATAACTAGGTGTTTTGGTCACGAATCAGTAAGTCCAGGATGTGAGAAAATAGCTCTTGGAATCCAACTGACACCGTGGCCTTGCCTATGTTCTGGAAGCTTTTTGGAGCTGGGCAGCAGTACACAACCTGAGGGTAAGAAGGGGCATGGCTCCTGGTGGTGACAACATTTCAGAACAGGCTTACAGAGACATTTTGCAGTGGGTCTGAGCTGAGAGCTAGTGTGGCTCCCCTACTCGCAGGATACCAAGCAGCAGAAAGAAATCAATCCACTGAGGCTCTCCACCTGTGTAGAGCTGTTAGATGGGGTCAGGATTAGGGAAGCCTGGCTGGCTCAGTTGGTGGAGTGTGGCGCTTTTGATCTCAGGGTTGTGGGTTTGAGCCCCACCTTGAGCGTAGAGATTATTTAAAAATAAAATCTTAAGAAAAAGAAGTGGTCAGGATTAGATGGCCCAAAGGAAGGGGCCTCAGGTGAGAAGTCGATTAGGATTTGGAGGCCAAAGATTCTTACTAATCCAGAGAGGAGACATCAGGGGGCACCCATCCATCCCATTATAAAAGATGTATAAATAAATTGTGCTAGATTGTATTATGGTTTGCAATGATAGGCTGTAAAAGCCTTCTACTCCTGGAGGAGAACACAGGCAGCAAGCTTTGTGACCTTGGCCACAGCAACTTCTTACCAGACACATCTCCAAAGGCAAGGGAAACAAAGGCAATAATGAACTATTGGGACGTTATCAAGATAAAAAACTTTTGCACAGCAAAGGAAACAGTCAACAATACCAAAAGACAACCAACAGATGGGAGAAGATAGTTGCAAATGGCACATCAGATAAATGGCTAGTATCCAGGATCTATAAAGAACTTATGGAACTTAACACCCAAAGAACAAATAATCCAATAAAGAAATGGGCAGAAGACATGAACAGACATTTCTCCAAAGAAGACATGCAAATGGCCAACAGACACATGAAAAAATGCTCCACATCACTTGTCCACAAGTCAAAACCACAGCGAGATACCACCTCAAACCAGTCAGGATGGCTAAAATGAACAACTCAGGAAATGACAGATGTTGGTGAGGATGCAGAGAAAGGGGAGCCCCAGTACACTGTTGATGGGAATGCAAGCTGGTGCAGCCACTTAGAAAGTAGTATGGAGGTTCCTCAAAAAGTTGAAAACAGAAGAGCGACCCTAAGATCCAGCAATTGCACTACTGGATATTCACCCCAAAGATATAAATGTAGTGATCCAAAGGGGCACCTGCACCCCAGTGTTTATAGCAGCAATATCACGATAGCCAAACTATGGAAAGAGCCTAGATAAAATGAAATCTTGCTATTTGCAATGATGCATGGATGGAACTAGAGGATATTATGCTAAGTGCACTAAGCCAATCAGAGAAAGACAATAATCATATGATCTCACTCATATGTGGAGTTTATGAAACAAAGCAGAGGGTCATAGGGGAATAGAAGGGAAAAAAAGATGGAAATAGAGAGGGAGGCAAACAATAAGAGATGGTGAACTGTAGGAAACAAATTGAGGGCTGCCAGAGAGGTGGGGATGGGAGGATGGGGTAATGATGATGGACATTAAGGAGGGCAGGTGATGCAATGAGCACTGGGTATTGCATACGCTTGATGAATCACTGACCTCTACCTCTGAAACCAGTAATATATTATATGTTAATTAATTGAATTTAAATAAAATAAGATTTACATTTAAAAAAACCTTTCTAATTCCCCACTCTGGGACCTGGCTTGCCCACATGACTTGCTTTGGCCAATCACATGTGATTGGGATTGATGTACTCCGCTTCCTTACAGAAATGTTAAGATCTGTCATCTGGTTCTGCTATCTCTCATTTCCTTCCTTTGCCCTAAGACCTGGTTGTCTCAGGTTGGGTCCGCCCCTAGCCCAGATTCCAGAATGAAGACGACATGGGGAAGAACTGCAGCCAGCCTGTGAAAGCCACATAACGGAGCAAGAAAGAAATTTTTCTTGTTATGAGCACTTGGGATCTTACGGTCATTATTACTACAGCCCAACCTAGCCAGAGCTGACCAGTAAAGAAATAGTTTTTTAGGATTGTAAAAACAAAGTAGCAGTGTTATAATGGATTTTTAGGGAAAATTACTCATAATTCCTTCCCTACCCTAAACAGTCTTAATCTTCACATATGCTGACATGCAAATGTGCTGAAACAGACCATTATGTTTTATGTTGCTTCTACCTCTGAGTTTCTTCGGAGGAGCCTGGTGGTGGAGGAGGACCTAGTCCCCACTAGAGGAGGCCAGAGGGAAGGGCTGTCTGTGGAGCCACTGCTCAGCACAGAGCCTCCTGTTGTCAGGCAGTGAAGTGAAACTGAGCAAGACCACTTCCTCAGCATCCTCAGGCTCTTGGAAAAAGGGATGCCGGGTTATTTCTTCTTTTAAAAAATATTTGATTTAAATTCAATTTGCTGACATTTGGTGTAACACCCAGTGCTCATCTCATCATGTGCCCTCCTTAATGCCCATCACCCGTTATTTCTTTTATCACAATCTATCGTGCCTGTTTACTATCCTGCCAAGGCAGGGTTAACATTCAGCTCTCTATGATCTTCTATTTCCTAAATATTCAGTCCCACTATAGACTGTGAACCTGCATGCAGTAAGATGGAATTTATAGGAAGTCAGCACCAAACAATGCAGGCAGGCGTCAGCTCTTCCCTTCTGGAGGCTACAGTCTGGTGGGGTGTAAAAATAAATAAATTTAATATATATCGAATAATTACAAATTGAGTAAATCCCTCAAATGAAACACAGGACGCTCTAATAGATTGGAAAGGCAGAGACAGCAGGAGAGAATCTATTTAAGACAGAATTTTTTAAACTGCCAGCTGTGGGAAATATTAGGGAACCCTAAACTTATGTGCTCATGATCACATTAAAAAAGAAACGAGGGGGATCCCTGGGTGGCTCAGCGGTTTAGCGCCTGCCTTTGGCCCTGGGGCCTGATCCTGGAGACCCCGGATCGAGTCGTGGAGCCCGCTTCTCCCTCTGCCGGTGTCTCTGCCTCTCTCCCTCTCTGTGTCTCTCATGAATACATTTTTAAAAATCTTTAAAAATAAAAAAAAACTTAAAAATGAACTAGAACTGAATGGAGGTGAATAGAAGAGCATCCAATGTGGTAAGCGTTAGTGTCGTCTTGTGCAACCATCATCTCTGTGGATATACGTGTTATCTATTTATGTAGCTGCTGGCTCATAACATAAAATGTAGTTGTTATAATGGATTATGGTTAAAAATAAGTTTGAAAAACTAATAAAGAGCTGGCCTCTGATGACCAAGATGGGAACAGGATCGGTGTCCTCCAGGACACGGGGGAAGGCTAGCATGGTCGAAGCATGGAGAGCAGGAATATAGTTCTGATGTTGGTCAGTGCTGCAGAGGAGGTGGGATTGAATCTCAATGAGCCAGGTTGGCCCTGAGAAGGAATGTGGATTTTACTGGAAGGGAAGGGGCAAGGTTTAAGAAGAGAAGGGATTTTAAGGTTACTGCCCGAGTGTGGATTTTAGAGGGCTCACAGTCTGGAAGCAGGAAGCCTGGATCGGATCCTTTGGAACTCACATTCATTGTGAGGGATTTTAGGATCCAGGGCAAACCTCACCTGTTTTTAGAAGCCTTCCTGCTTTCCTCAGGCAGAGCCAGTCTCTTTTTCTTAAATTCACCGTGTTCCCTTAAACAGGTAGACCATTTATGCTTTCCTCCCAGTAGACAGGGTCCCCTGGGTGGCCCCCAGCCCTGGGCTGCCACATTGCTCTTCCGGGGAGGAAATGGGATATGGGGGCGCCTTGGAAGCCTCTGTGGGCACAGGCTGCCCGTCCAGCTGGCAGGGGGCTCCCTGGGGAATGTATGTTTGACTTTCTATTCCTGGTTAATATAAGTTCAAATGTTTACGGATGTTTGAAGCTGGGATGAAAGCGTTTCTATTCATGCTGCTCGAATCTGTGAGGCTTTTTTTTTTTCTTTTTCTTTTACTGAGAGCCCACAGCAAGACTCGGGTTGCTTGGCGGGGGCAAGGAATGCGGTGCGAGGAGGGGGGCGGACCCCGCCGCAGGCACCGCGGGCGGCAGCGGGAAAGCAGAGCCCGGGGCCTCGGCTGCGCCCGGGTCGGGCCTGCAGCGCGCAGGAGGGCGCGGGGCGGGCGGGCGGGCCGGGGGTCCGCAGGCCCCGGCACAGGGTCGAGGGGGCGCGCGGCCAGGGGCGCCCGGCCGAGCCCACCCAGACGGGCCCGGGCTCCGGGCTCCGGGCTCCGGGCACCGCGCCGCCGCCGTCTCGCCCCAGACATTCCGTTTCTGCCGCCGGAATGCGCCGACCGGCTCCCGCGGGCCCCGGGCGCCGCGCCCGGTGGCTCCTCCCGCGCTCCGGCGGGGGGCGGGGCGGGATGTGGGCGGGGCGGGGCGGGGCGCGGGGCGGCGGGACCTTTAAATTGGCCGCCAGGGCGCGCGGCTCGGCGCTGGGCTGCTGCCGCGAGCCGACCTTCGACGACCGACCCCTGCCGGAGCGCGGAGCCCGCTATGCCGCGTCACCTCTCGGGACTGCTCCTGCTGCTCTGGCCGCTGCTGCTGCTGCTGCCGCCGCCGGCCCCCGCCGCCCCCGGCCCCCTGACCCGGCCGGGCTGGCGGAGGCTGGGCACGCGCGGCCCAGGGGGCAGCCCCGGGCGCCGCCCCGCTCCGGCCGCCCCCACCCGCGCGCCCCTTCCCGGGGCCGGCCAGCCCGGCGGGGCCCGCGGCGCAGGTACGGGGGCGGGGGCGGGAGTGGGACCCCCCGCCTGGGAGGGAGCGGCCGGCGGGAGGAAAGGGGGCGGGAGGGATGGGTCGTAGGGAAGCGGAGCATCGAGCAGGAGACGCCCCCTGAAGCCGCCAAGTGCTTGGTCCAGCCCAGCCTGAGCCAGACTGCGATGCGGGAGAAAGAATCCCCTCCCCCAAGAAGCCTGTGGGGAAACAGGTCCAGAGAAGGGAAGGGGGATGCCCAAGGTCACTCGTAGTCGGGGCTAGAATTTGGGTCGCCTGAAGCTCAAACTCCAGCCACTTTCCCTGGAAGACGAGGCAGCGAGGGAACACCTGCGCCTCCCAGCCCCCTGTGCCAGCCCCTAACTGCGCAGCTGAACAGACCCTTCCCGGGACTCTGCCTTCGGTTCTCAGGAATCACTTCATCTATAGCCCCAGGTCGGTGTGTGACCCTCCTTCCTCTGGCCTCAGCCTTCAAACCGTCTCCGTCCAGTCTAGGATCTGGACCAAATTTCAGACTGGAATTCACACCAGGGAGTGGGGGTGGGAAGCCAGGAAGGAAACCCAAGGTGCCCCCTGGATGGCCCCAGACCTCTCTTGTGACCATCCTGTTTCCACCTCGTCTTCCGCCCCTGACCAGGTGTTCTGTTTGAACAGACTGGGTCCCAATCCCAACCCCTACTCTCTTAGATCCTCAAACACCCAAGACACTGGATCTTTCATGAACAATTCCATTGCCCTTTTTGGTCAGTCGTTGGTTCCTCTGGCAGAGGTTCCTAGAGCAGCAGTTAGAAGCTCATCTGACACAACCCCTAAAAGCATATAAACTGAGGCTTATCAAATGACTCAGGAAATCAGTGTCAGAGCCCAGAATAAAACACAGGGCTTCAAAATCCTACACAAGGATCTTTCTGCTGCTACCATCTACCAAGCTCTTGAAATCGTTTATGTAAAATTTGGTCTTCATTACCAAAACATCCAGTGTCGGTCTTGCTGAAGAGAGGCTGCACCAAACCATTTTCTGGGTCTCCAATCTCATTCATCCAGGGACTCAAGTCGGTCTCTTTTGTCTATGCCCTTCTGCACCTTCCTGGATAATGTTGAGAAAGAGCACAAAAGATTCTTTGCTGCATCAGCTCCAACGGGCTGGATCCGAAATGGTGACAGCATTGTCTTTGAGCTGGAGTACCACGGTTCACAAGGATTAAATTCAGAGGGTGGGTGGGTTGGCAAGTGTAGGGAAACCTTTCTTCTAAAAGGCAACCTGGCCTCTGGCCCTGACGCACCTCCCTTGGGAGCGGGACTGGGAGAGGGAGGAGGGATCTGCGCCAGTTGTTCATGTTCCCCCAAAGCAGCACTGGCCCTGCATTGCTTGGAATCCAAACTGATCTTGCTTGAGTGATAACCCCTTAATAAACATCATATTTCACTCTTCCCCAAATTCCCTCCTTTTTGCAACTGGAAATTGCTACGCTTTGCTATGGGCTTTTGTTTCTAGCAGGACTATCAAAAGTCAGCAAAATTGTAAGTATGGAAATCTTTTAGGAAATTCAGATTCTCCCTTTCTTGGTTTCTGAGAGTCAAAGTGCTGCAATCTAGTAAAGGGGAGTGAGATTCAAAAGCAATGATGTTGCAGAGGGGGTCCAAATCGGGAGTAAGCAGATGCTCACAGAATTTCCCGCCATCCTTGTTGAAGCCCTGTATTAGATTTCTATTGCTGCTGTAACCAATTAGCACAAACTTAGTGACGTAAAAACAGTACACAGTTATTATCTACGAGTTCTGTAGATCACAAGTCCAGTACTAGTCTCAAAAGGCTAAAGTCGTGTCAGCAGGACGGTGTTCCTTTGGGAAAGATTTTGGGGAGGCTGTTTCCTTGCCCGGTTCAGCATGTAGAGGCTACCTTCACTCCTCGACTCATGGCCTTTTCGCTATTTTCAAAGCCACCAAGGGCAGGTTGGGACCTCCTCACATCTCCTCACTCTGATCTCTCCTGCCTTTCTCTTCCACTTCTCAAAGCCTCTGTAATTACACTGGACCCATCCCAATAATCCAGGATAAACTCCCTATCTCCAGGTCATTAATATAATCACATCTGCAGTCTTTTTTTGCCATGTAAAGTAACATATTTACAGGTTCTGGGGGTTAGGACCTGGACATCTTTGGGGGGAGGAAGCTTTATTTTGCCTACCATACCTCCTGTAACCTCCCATAAAGGATTCCGTGTGAGAAGGAAGGAATCCTGCACATTAACCATGAGAATATAACCTTGACATTAGTAAGGATACCATTTGGGTATTAGTGAAATCACTGTCAAATATGGATTTTGTATCACCATGTATTTTTCTTTTTATTCCAATTATGTAAAAATACCTACATCTATGTCCAGGAGGGATTTTCATCATGATTATTCTTCCTTGCTCCTGTTTCATGGTAATTAAGGGATGAAATGAAATTCGAGAGTTGTTTTAAAAAAAAAAAAAGACTTAATTCCTTTTGACTTAACTAAATACATGACATACAGCATATTTCAGGTGGTGGCTCAAAGTCAACAAGCAGGATGTTTATTTACTGGGTACATGAGATAATGTTGATTTTTTTGTGGTGGAAAATATTGCCTCAGAAAGAGAGGCAACCATTCAGTGGAAAGCCCCATTAGGCTGGGAGTCAGGAAACCTGGAGTCCAAACCATGACCTGCTGTTTTCTGGCTCACACACCTTCCAGAACCTCAGGCTTCTCGCCTATAAAATGGGTATTAAAAACAACCTCTGCCTCTCTGACTTCACAGGGTTGTTTTATTTGTATCCTGTGATCTCTAAAATGTTCTTGAAAGTAGGGTATGGTTTATTTTCTTAATTGAATACCTCTAGGAAGCAGGATAAAACTGAGAGGATAATTTTCCATTTTTAGAAGAAAACTATATGGAGGCATCATTCCTGTTCCAGATAGGGCTTTTTCTGTCATAAACTGTCTTGCCCAGGAGTTTGTTTTGAATCTATCTTTTCCCCTTAGTCACTGAGTAAATCGCTTTCTTATAGTAGCGTCACCGTCCAGATCCTGGAAGGAAAGAACCCTGGTTGATGCTTTATGCCCAAGCACCAGTCACATTTCCATTTAGGACATTAGGGGTGTGTGTGTGTGTGTGTGTGTGTGTGTGTGTGTGTGTGTGTTTGTATAGAGGAGGAGGAATGACTCGGAAAAGATGTTTAATTACTGTTTTTTCTCTCAACCAATCCTGACTTTTGGACTTGATTTTGGTGGCTAGGAGAAGAAGGAATGTAGAACAAGACTGGGGGGAAAGGGGAAGAAAGAAGAGATGAAAACGAGCACGTGTGTGGTTTCTTTCTTTTTTTTTTTTTTTAAAGATTTCATTTAGGGGCATCTGGGTGGCTCAGCTGGCTAAGCATCTGCCTTCTGCTCAGGTCATGATCTCTGGGTCCTGGGGTTGAGTCCTATGTCAGGCTCCCTGCTCAGTAGGGAGCCTGCTTTTCCCTCTCCCTCTGCCCTGCTCCCCTTCTCCCCCAACCCCCTCTGCTCTCCTGTTCGCTCACTCTATCTCAAATTTCTCAAATGAGAGAGAGAAAGGGAGAGGGAGAAGCAGACTCCCCTCCCCTAAGCAGGGAGCCTGATGTGGGGCTCAATCCCAGGACCCCAGGATCATGACCCAAGCCAAAGACAGACGCTTAAATAACTGAGCTACTCAGGAGCCCCAAAGATGTGTGGTGTTATTACAAGGTACTTGGTACTTTTTTTTCCCCCAGAGATTTATTTATTTGAGAGAACACACACACACACACACACACACACACACACACACAGGATCTCAAGCTGACTCTGCACTGAGCACAGAGCCAACTCAGGGCTTGATCTCAAGACTCTGAGATCATGACCTGAGCCGAACGCTTAACCCACTTGTGCCACCCACGTGCCTGGTGCTCGGTACTTTTGAGTAGGAAACATACAAGCTTCTTTGCTTCTGTAGCCCCGGGGTTGAATACATGATATGTCCCCAGAAAAGTATTTGGTGAATGAAAAAAATGGAAGAGATGACTGCGGGAGTTTGGGGGGGGGGGGGGCAGAGGGTAGACACCAGTGGGCATCTCTGCTCCTGAAAACCAGACACACGCAGAGTTGGAAGCATGACAGACATGGATCAGATTAAGTTGTCATTCCTCTTTTCACTTTTAAGTATCTCAGACTCACGAGGTTCACTAAAGCCTGATAAATGATGAGAAGGAGAGGGTGCTGACTGGGGGCAGTGTTTACCCTGCTGGTGGTGAAGTAGAAGAAGAAAGCCTCCAGGAAAGCACCAGTGTGCTTGTCTCTGATGCAGCCATTGCCTGAGGTATCTGTGAGGCCTGGGCAGGGCAGCGAGGCTGTCCTGAGTTCACCTTTCACGCCATTTAGGGACACTGTTCCATTACCCTGTCCCATGGTCCCATGGCCCAGGTGCCCAAGAAAGATCTGGAAACCTTGGGAGTCAAGAGGAACCTTGGGAGCTATACCTGAAGCAGAGGGATGAGGTTGTAGGTGGAAGTTTGGGGTTCAGCCAGCCAGTAGGGAGATATTTGGAGGAACTTCACCTCTTCTGTGAATTCTCATAGGGAATTTGGAAGACCTTGGTGCTTTCAACCTCTAAAGGGAGGATGGTCTTGGGGACGAGAACAGATAGTAGCGCCTCCAACCCCAGGGCTCTCCGAGGATTGCCCTGTCTCTGATTGGGATCCCATCATTGCTCAGCCATGCTTGTTGCCCACATCTTTCTCTGCAGGTGTTTGCAAGAGCAGGCCGTTGGATTTGGTGTTCATCATCGATAGTTCTCGCAGTGTGCGGCCCCTGGAGTTCACCAAGGTGAAAACCTTTGTCTCCCAGATAATTGACACTCTGGACATTGGGGCGGCGGACACACGGGTGGCAGTGGTGAACTATGCTAGCACTGTGAAGATTGAGTTCCATCTGCAGACCTACTCGGATAAGCAGTCCCTGAAGCAGGCCGTGGCCCGGATCACACCCTTGTCTACAGGCACCATGTCAGGCCTGGCTATCCAGACAGCCATGGATGAGGCCTTCACCGAGGAGGCAGGTGCTCGGGGGCCCACTTCCAACATCCCTAAGGTGGCCATCATTGTGACAGACGGGAGGCCCCAGGACCAGGTGAACGAGGTGGCGGCTCGGGCCCGGGCATCTGGTATTGAGCTGTATGCTGTGGGCGTGGACCGGGCAGACATGGAGTCCCTCAAGATAATTGCCAGTGAGCCACTAGATGAGCATGTTTTCTACGTGGAGACCTATGGGGTCATTGAGAAACTTTCCTCTAGATTCCAGGAAACCTTTTGTGGTAAGTCTTTGCTCTCAACTAGAAAGGATGTTATATTCAGATGTTGTGTATCCAAAGAAAAAAAGATCTATTTATTTATTTATTTTTTGGTGGAAACTTTATGGAAAACTGAAATATAAGCAGTGCTTTCCTTGTGTTTTTTCCCAACTTAAACACACTTTGTTGGTTTAGGAATATAGAGTTGCTTTATATGTAACTTGGTTTGCTCATAAAAATCTTCATGTTTGCATTAGAAATGTGAAGGTCTGGAAATATCCAGAATAAATGATCCTGCTGTTCCCTGATGAGCTCAGAAAAAAATAAAAATGAAAAACTCAAGACACCTCTTTTCTCCTCTCTGCCCACAACTCCATTTTTCCTAGATATTTTCTTTAGCTTTACCATCTCAGGATTTTAACAGAACTCTGCTTGTTTTCCTGCAGAAGACAGGGAGCAGCATCTGTCTGCCCATGGAAGGATCAGTTGGTGTTCCAGTGTAACTGTCAGGGTTTTGCTTATTCTCTAGGTACTCTTAGTTTTCAGATTCTGCTCTTCATCTGATAATTCTTTGTGGAGGGACAGGATTAAGAACCAGGGGTGTGTGGTGGGTGGGATTTCATTCCACTTGTGCGGTAGCCAGAAGCAGATTTAAAAAAAAAAAAAAAAAGATTGTTACTGTCCTTCTGTCTTTTTTCCTTTAGGATGGAGTTTGAGAATGAGCATGCTAATTTAATTGGAACTAATTTAATTCATTTAGCATGTATCAGTCAAATCCATGAATATGAATCCATTTACTGCTGGGCTCTATTTTTAGATCAGAATTATGAATGTATGAAACATATTTTTTTACTTTTAAGTTTCTCTTTTTCTTTGCATCCATCTATCTGTCTATATGTCTGTCTTTCTATCTATATTCATGCTTTATTTATTTTTTATCATTTAGAGATACAGTGTTTCAAAGCCATCTGTGGAATTATCCAAACAGGTGTGGGCAAATTTCTAGTTCAGGTGAATTTTTAAATGTAATACCTTTTGCTGTATCACCTACTCCCCATCTCTTTATTTGATACATATTAGTGGATCACTGATGACACAAGGATAAAGGTATCTTTACAAAGACAAAGGTACCTCCCTACTTTCAAGCAGTAGTCTGGGGATGGTGATGAGACACACAAGTGAATCCGTAATTACAATTGTGAATTTCAACAAGACTTTATATTGAAATCACTGTGGAGCTCAGCAATCACCCTAGTTTGTCAGGAAATGGGAGATGAAGTCTTGGTCTGGAGCAAAGTTTGGCCTCAACTCAGCCAGACCTGGCTGGTGGCCCCTTGTCTTTCCTGTCCCAGGACACTGGGCCTTCACAAGCTGTCCTTGGCTTTGGTGGCATCTACTTGGTATTCATTGGTTTCTCAAAAGAACATGGCTTTCTTTCACCCAGGAAAACCCCCTGTGCTTGCGGGTGAGAGCTTTTCCATAAAGACACTGGCCTGTGGCAGAGTTGGGTCTCAAAGCTAGCACCTGGGGTTGGGCTTGCAGGCCATAAAGTAGCAAGTGGTGAGTGGTGATCTTTTCCTTCTGGTACAAAAGACCTGCTTGTTCTGGGGGAAAAAATGTCCTCTCTATGGAAAAAAGACTGAGGGGCAGCTTGTTGTAGTCAACGGGTTGGAAAGATCGCTCCATGAAAAGGCCCTTCTTTGGGAAAATATTAGCCTTGACCTGTTGCCAAAACAGTCGAGGCTGGGTTACCTGCCCAGGAGTGCCAGCCTCCTCCAACAGGCCTCCTTGGTTTCTCAGAAATGACTAAATTCATTGATTTTTCTTTCAAAACATGTCACTAGGAAAAAAAAAATCCAACAAGATATAAACACCTCCAAGAGTGAAAAGATGGGGATGCAGCCTAGCTGACATAATCTCATTTATTCCATTCTTCCTTTTCTTTTTACCTGCTTGTGTTGAGCATGGGAGCCCATTCACCTTGTAGACGTTAGCGGCTGTGAGGCTGCCTACGTGGACGTTTAGGCTCATGCATCCGTGCTGCTCATTCAGAAGGCAGTTACCTGCCTTGCCCTCCATCGTTTACATGTTCACATCTTCACATCTGTAACTCGTCCAAGAATGAGTGAGTTCCAGGCTAAGAGGCCTACCTGTGTGTGAATTCTGTTCTGACCCAAACTGTAGAGCCCTTGGAAAGCAGATTCTGGCTGCAACAGGACAACTAGCTCATAGATCTTCAAGAAGTATGTTGTAGTTCTCCCCAGGTCTTGAGTTGGGAAGTAGAAGCCTTCTTCCTGGGCTAGGTGGATACACTGAATAAAATATCAAGTTGTCTGATCCCTGTAAGTGTTGGCTTCAGCTCCAAATTCAAAATTTCCTTTTTCTTTGAGAAAGCTGACGAGATCTATAATTTTAAACTAGTAACATGATTAATGTGAGAGTGGTATTTCCAGTGAGCCAGAGGCAGAAAACAAACAGGCAGTTTTTAGAGTGCCCTATAATTGAAAAGGAACCAGAGAGCGAGGTCTTTTTTGACATGGAAGAAAGTGTCTGGAATGTTTTTGATGTTTCCATACTGATTCCTGTAAACTTCCCATGCACAGCTTCGGACCCGTGCGCACTTGGCACACACCAGTGCCAGCACGTGTGTGTCAGTGATGGGGACGGCAAGCACCACTGTGAGTGTAGCCAAGGATACTCCTTGAACGCTGATATGAAGACATGTTCAGGTGAGGCCCGCTTCAGGGAGAGTGCCTGGCTGGGGCTTATCTGGGGACCTTCTCTCCTGGCCATGGACCGGCCTTCTGCTTTTCTCCTAATTGCTCTTTAGTGGGTTCCCTGTTGCTTATCAGTGTTTTTCCTCCAAAACTATTGGAGAGAAGTGAGGTAATACATGAATCAGCTTATTTATAGTTCTTATAATTAGTTTTAGAGAACAGGGTTAGTAGGGAAATGGGTTAGTAAGGAAGGGAGTCAAAACTTGGTCCTTTTGAGGATTTGGAACTTGTCCTGGATTTTACTTGATTAAATACAAGCTGCCCCTTTGTCTCTGTGACCACAGCTGCTCATTGGATTTAGGCACAGAAGAAAGTTTAGACAGGTTCTTATTTATCTGGTATGTGAATATACACACACGATCAGTAAAGATGGGAATTAGGGCCATTTTGGTTTAAATCCTCAGAAAAAGTTTCTGAGAGGAAGGAAACTACTAATTTTTACAGATGATGTAATTGAGAGCCAGGGAAGGAAGACTTACCCATGTCATGGGGTCTGTTAGTGAAAGAGCCAGCACAGAAATCAGTTCCCAACCTCCTGTCCTGGGGCTTTTCTGTTGTGCTAAGCAACCTTGTTTAGGTAGTATGAGATGTGTGTGTGTGTGTGTAGTACTCTTAATTAATTTGCCACGTTTTCCATGCATTCACCTTTGTTCTGATGATCTTTTGATAGCTATTGATAAGTGTGCCCTTAATACTCATGGATGCGAACACATCTGTGTGAACGACAGGACTGGCTCTTATCATTGTGAGTGCTATGAAGGCTATACCTTGAATGAAGACAAGAAGACATGCTCAGGTAAGTGGGGGAGAAGGCTTTATTTTTGCTACCTCCCTCTCTGCATACCTACCTAGCCAGTATTGGAGGGTAGGTCATGCTGACAAGGTACTTGGTTTTTCTCTCTTGGGCATTTGCAATTTCCGAGCCTTCCTAGAAAAGTCAGAAATGGCAGTGTGTTATGTCTGTATCATGGCCCACATGGGGGAGTGTGTTGTGCATTCCATTCTCTGTACCTCGCCCTGGCAGTGCTTTCCAAATGCTAAAGACAGTTTAGTGAATTACAATGAGAGAATGAAAAAATAAAATAAAATCAAAGAACGCTCTGGGGCGCCTGGATGGCTCAGTGGTTGAGCATTTGCCTTTAGCTCAGGGCATGATTCCAGGGTCCTGGGATTGAGTCCTGCATCAGGTTCCTTGCTCTGTGGAGAGTATGCTTCTCCCTCTGCCATCTGCTCCCTCTGCTTGTGTTCTCTCTGTCTCTCTGACAAATAAATAAGACCTTTAAAAAAAAGACAAAGCAGTTGGGAAAGGAAAAAGAATAAGGACTGTGCACATAGGATTTTATTCAACTCCACTAACTTCCAATGTGAACCGATAGTACGGATGGCTGTGGAAGGTTTCCAATAGATTTGCTTCTTATCGATTTCTAGCTACAGGTAAGAAGATTTCTACATATGGGTAAGAAAAGACTTTTCCATTTTTAATTTCTTTTCTTCTGGACTTTTGTTTGGCAGCTCAAGACCAGTGCGCTTTTGGTACACATGGCTGCCAGCACGTTTGTGTGAATGACAGAGCTGGGTCCCATCACTGTGAATGCTACGAGGGCTATACTCTGAATGCAGATAATAAAACATGTTCGGGTAAGATCACTCTACAAATTCTTTCATAGCTGGCACTTTCTGTGGCAGTGAAACCAACTTGCGATTCACACAGGAAGAGATTCTTGAAGATATTTGAAAGAATCGGGCTTTAGACCTTCCACCACACTTATAGACTAACACATGCATTGCTCAGACAGCAGTGAGCTCACTTGATTTTGCAAACAGCGCACTTTAGAAATGGGTAGGGAGTGAGGGCTATGAGAAACACTCATTGAATGTAGAATCCTTATCCAGGAAAATTTTATGGCTCCGTCCACTGGGGACTTGTAAAGCAAATGGGAGCTTTAGAGGAAGTCAGTTGGACAGTAACTGTTTGGTGTGATAGGCTGAACTGATCTTTTTCCAATTAAAACTTGGCCTGGAACTTTTCTGTAGTGTTAATCTTAAAGCTGGATCCTTTTAGTAAAGGAGACTTTGTCAATGACTGAGTTAGACCCACACAGGTCTTCCAGTAAGTTGGAAGTAAGTTCTTCCCTGACAGTTTCTAGATGATCAATCTTCTGTGAATCTGAGCCTTATGACTTGGCTAATCCTCATTAATTTGATTTAAGCTCACTGGCAGAACAGGGGGGCATTTGTAATGTGAAAACACTTCTGAGAATTCCTACCATTTAAGACGGTGTTTAAAATTTTGGCCTCATCAAACTTTTTAAAGATTTTTATGTATATGCTCCAGGTTTCTCAAGGAGGGATATTATGTGACCTTTTCAAGAGAGACGAAGGGAAATGGCACATCACCAATTCCCTTTAAAAAAAAAATCAATTAAAGAGTACTGAGCAACTATTTGGTTCCCAGGACTGTGCAAAGCACTGTGGGGATGTAGGGAAGCACATTTTCTGCCTCTGAGCAATTTACAGGCTGGGCACAGAAAAGAATGAACATCTTGAGAAAGCAGAGACTAGCCTGGGAGAGGGGCAGACAGTAAGGGAGGGCCCACTTTGTATGCTATCAAGGGCAGGCCCTTGGTCATCACAGCAGCAAATTTATGTGAGCATCAAAGTTAGTTCCCTGTGCAAGTGGGTCGCTAATATGTTATTTTTGATGATGGTGAAAATAATCCCTGTGTAGCTGGAGATGTTGGAGGCATTTATGGGCATTGGGAGAAGCCAAAGGTAAGTTCTGGGATATAATCAAGTCTCAGTGCAGCCCCAATACTCCAGGCAGGAGAAAAAGGGGAGGGGCTCCCAGATATTGGCAGGAAATGAGTAGGCAAGGGGGGAGGCAGTAAAGGGAGTGATGTGGGATGTAGGCAAGGAAGACAGGTTTTCTCCTGAAAGCTGACAACTAAAGGGTTCATTCTAAGCATCTGTTGCAACCAAACCAAAGCTTTTGTCTCTCAGAAATCCATGTTTACTTTCGCATTGTAACCTGGGAATGTTTTCTCTCCTGCCCTGCTCTCGGGCAGTTCGCAGCAAGTGTGCTCAGGGCTCTCACGGTTGCCAGCACATTTGCGTGGATGATGGGGTGGCCGCCTATCACTGTGACTGTTACCCCGGCTACATCTTGAATGAAGACGACAAGACGTGTTCAGGTAAAGGCTGTTCCTTGTAGCCTGTTTTGTTTGGAAGGATCATCTTCTAGGAGGAAGCTTTACTCTGGCCCAAGTCTTCTGGAGGCCCTCGGCTGTCTTCCCAGCCATTCTTCCCTTGTGATTCCTTCCTCTCTCTTTGTGTTTCTTTCTAATCAAAGTCTTTTCCTAAGTTGGATTTTTTTGTTGTGGTGGTGGTGGCAGTAGATCCACATAATGCACAATTTCGCATTTTAACTATTTTTAAGTGTATAGTTCAGCTGTGTTATGTGCATTTCTACAGTTATGTGATGGTTCTGTTGTCCATCTGCAGAACTCAATCATCCGAAACTGAAACTCTGAACCTGTTCCCTTCTCTCCCCGCTCCTGGTAACCTCTCTTCTTCACCCATTCATTTCTTTTGCCTCTGCTGTCCACATTACGTGGATGAGCAGATATTCCAGGAACGTGCCGTGCCCGTTTCCACCCTTTGCTGGGACCCCTTTCCCTCACCACTCTTACTTGTCAAAATCTAAGGACAACAATCCTTGCCAACATTGGGTTTTGTTGGATTCAATTTTTGCCAGTCTAGTGGAGGCAAAAAAGTGTCTCCCCGTGGTCTTCATTTTTTCATTTTCTGGCTCCTCGAGAGGTTCAGCTCCTCTTCCTGTATTTATTGGTCATTTGAAATTTTTATTGGGAAATGCCACTTATGCACTTACTTTTCTATTGGGTTATTTGTATTTTTATTACTGACTCAAAAGAATCCTTCACATTTCTGCATATAAATTCTTTGTTGTCCTGTGTGTTGCAAATGTCTTCTAGTGTTTCTACTTTTACTTAAATGATGTCTCTGCAACAGTATTCATAATATTTTAATTCTTAAGTTATGTAGTAGCTTTATTAATTAGTGTTTATTTTTATTATGCTTTATCACTTGCCTAAGTGTTCTCTAAATTACTTTGTGTGAGTCAAATGCTACAAAATAGTGTTTGTATGTATTTCTTTAATTCCCAGGCATAGTTCAATCTTACCTCTCTTCCAGAGTTCCCCTTTCCCTTCCATTGGGCTCTGTCCTCTTTCAGCCCAGGACACCTTGTGTTGGGGTTACTTGTGTGTTCCTTCAACCATTCTATCAGCCATTCAGTAAATAGACCATCTACTATGTTTTAGGCACTAGGTATATAATCGCAAACAAAACGGATATGGTCTTTGATAACAGTCTAAGGGGAAAAGACAAGGAAATAGCAATTTATGAATGAAGAGCCATGTGAAAAGAACAGGGTCCTGAGACAGTGGGGACAGTGGGGGTTAGGGAACTTGCTTCGGGTTGGGAGTGTCTCTCTGAGGAAGTGACCTCTGAAACCCGAGGACCAGCTGTAGTTAGGTTGGGATTGAGGTGCTGGCAGAAGGAGGGAGGGCGGTGCAGAGGCTTGTGTGGTGGCTTCAGGGGGAGAGGAGGGGAGAGGCAGCCCAGTGTGAGGGAAGCACCAGCAGCCCAGGGAAGTGTGGTGCCAACATGGTGAGGCAGGGGCCACGTCATCCTGATCTGTGGGGAGGGAAAGGAATTTGTATTTTGTTCTATGGAAAATGGGAAGTTGGGGATCCCTGGGTGGCTCAGTGGTTTAGCACCTGCCTTCGGCCCAGGGCATGATCCTGGAGTCCTGGGATCCAGTCCCGCATCGGGCTCCCTGCATGGAGCCTGCTTCTTCCTCTGCCTGTGTCTCTGCCTTTCTCTGTGTAAATCTTAAAAAAAAAAAAAAAAAAAAAAAAAAAAAAAAGGAAAATGGGAAGTTGCTGGAGAGTTTTAAGGAGCTGTTCCTAAAAGTCAACAGAATTTGGATAGATTATATTTAATCAAGTGAATTTATGGTCACGTTAGCCCTATATCCTTTGTAGAATGTGGGAGAAAACATAGCAGTGAAGGACCATTCTCTGTCCTCAGATGATGGTAATGCTCAATTGGAAGATTATTCATCAGTCTTCAGACCTGGGAAGTTACTCTTATTTCTATTAGGCAACTTTAGGGGCTACGATAGTGAGTAGGAATAGCTGCCTCACTGTATTTCAGAAAGAACTAGGAGTTAGCGTTATCATTCTCCCAGGTTCTTTACTTAAATGAGGATACAAACCTGAATTTTTACTTCCAAAGTATTTATGGAACTTTCAGTTCAGACCATTCAATAGAATAAGAGTCTGTATAAAAAAAATCAGGAATTATCTGATTTTAATTCTTGAAATATTTTGGCCAAAGAGAGAATTGTTCTCATTTTTATTTCTTAATGAGGACATGGTATCATAATAAGATTAATTATCTTAGCTCTGTGTTCTTGGCTTCCCTACATCAACTTTTTACATATTTATATCATTGAAAGGTTTCCAACAGTCACAAAAGTATAGTGAATGTAATGAACTCTACTATAATCAACAGCTAGGTTTGACAATTCCCAACAACTAATTCAATTTCTTCTGACATTAATATTCCAAAGTATTTTTTCCTCTATGTGCTCTTATATCCTTTTACCTCCTGGAAAATGCATTTAAGTCTTACAAATGGAAGGACTGAATTGTAGATTTCCTGGTTTGCTATGATTTCTAACGAGCTATAACATTTTGTGTACTGTCGTCATCAGCCATTGAAGAAGCACGAAGACTCATCTCCACAGAAGATGCTTGTGGATGTGAAGCCACACTGGCATTCCAGGATAGGGTCAACTCATATCTACAGAGATTGAATGCCAAACATATCCTTTCTGGAAGGTTTTCTTCTTTGAGCCATCCTAGGTAGTACAAATGAACCAAACATTTTAGGACATTCCATGGATAAGGGCCCTATTCATTACATTTTAAGATGAGCAATAGTAATACAGTGTTTACTTTTTTTCAGTGTTCTTTTAAAATGTTTTACTAGACTGTTTTGCTCATTTAATATTTACATGTTAAAAGCTGCCGAACTACTTCTTTCTCTAGTGCTTTTCCATAGCAGTATATGCTAATTGAGTTATTAACAGATGGAACTATTGTGCTGATTCCTTAATATGGGCTTTCTTAGTTCAGAATCTGTACATGTATGGAAGGAGTTGGCTGATTAGTGAGGGGATAGCTCAGATGACACATACTTTATGCTGGCCAGCCAAATGGTCAAAAGCAGATTTCAACATGTAACATGTACCATCCAAGAAACATTCAAAATCAGTTCTTTGACCAAAGGAATAACTCAGGAAAAGTACTTTTTCTTAGCTCAAGTTAACAACACTGTCCCTAGGGATCTTAGAGGAGTGGTATTCAAATTGTGATAGGGATATGGGGGGTGGGGCACAGAAAAGTTTTTATAAAAATCCCTTTGTAAATCCTTAAATTGACCTACCAAAAATGCCACAGGGGGTCAGTTGGCATTTTCTGTTCCCATTCCTCACTTCACTTTGCCATTCTCCTAACTTTACAGAAGGAAGGCATACCTCTTATCTCACCTGAATCTTCTAACGTGAATTTCTTGGAAAAGTAAAATCTCCAGAGAGCCAAACAAAGGGACAGTTCAACAGTTTTTTTTTTTTAAATTGGAGTTCTATTTGCCAACATATAGCCTAACACCCAGTGCTCATCCCATCAAGTGCCCCCCTCAGTGCCCGTCACCCAGTCACCCCCACTTCCCACCCACCTCCCTTTCCACCACCCCTTGTTCATTTCCCAGATCAACAGTTTTTTAAATGAAGGCTTCATAAACACTACTCCCCCCAATTTATTCCATTAAGAGATATTTTTCCAATTAAACTCTGCCTTTTATTTTCAGTAATTTTATGTCAACATTTATAATTTATTTGTCATTTGATCAATTATGTGCTCATAATAGTTGTAATGATAACTCAATCCTGATGATTAAAAAAACTGGGGGCCTTATGGTCAAAGAAAACTAAAGGTAGTTTCAATATAAGTGTTTATGTGCTTTTTGTTTGTAAATTTTCCTCAAAGAAACCTTGGCGATCAAGAAAAGATTTTCAAGATTCAAAGTAGAATAAAATTCTGTGGAGAAAGTAGAAAGGAAATACAAATACAAGGAAACACAAATTGCTTTAACTATTTTATTTTAGACTTTGGTAGGTATCCATTCAGTGTGGTATTAGTATACAGGATACACTTGAAAGACCAATTTAGATTTTATATTTTAATTAAAAAATGTTTTAAAGACTTATTTATATCTTTCAGAGAGAGACAGACAGACAGCATGAGCTGTGGGGAGGGTGCAGAGGGAGACAGAGAGGGGATGCAGACTCCCCGCTGAGCGCAGAGCCCAATGCAGGGCTTGATTTCAGGACCAATGAGATCGTGACCTGAGGTGAAAGAGAGTCAGACGCTTAACCAACTGAGCCAACCAGGTGCCCCTAGATTTTATTTTAAAAAAATCATTATTTATGATATGGTAGAAATTGTATATTTTGTAACTGAAACTTAGGATGAAAATTTTCATATAGTTTAAATATGCACAGACATCACTTATTTGTCAAAATTATTTTAGGGGATAGGAGCAAAAATGTTTGCAGACAACTGCTGTATATCATCATCTCTGAGGACCTCTGCTTTATAACATGCTCTCTAAAGAATACCATTTGAATTTTAGAGTTTTGATGAGAATATAAATAGAACGTAATTATTTTCTGTTATCTTGTATTGAAGTGTTTGAAAGTGTGTTTATGTTTTCTGATGTCTAAAAATAAAAGGCATTGGCCTTAACAACTAGTCACTTGATGACATTTTGGGGAAGTTGCAAGCAGATGAATACGGACAAGTACGTCGTTGAAGTACTCAGATTTTTCACCTGGAAATACCAAGAGCTTGATTTACTTCATATTTTTGCATACTTCAATGTTCCTGCTAATAATTTGCCATTGCAAATGCTTGAATATTACTGGATAAGTAGTATGAGGGTCTTTTTGGAGAATCAGTATTATTTTTTTAAGGAAATAAACGTTCAGATCCTTAAGAGCAAACTTTAGTGTCTCTAAGCTATGACTGTGAAATGATTCATAGGAAATAGAATGAAAAGTTTAATATTTCTTTATTTACCAATTGAGCCATTTAATTTTTAAATGTTTATTTCATTCATTCCATTCTTACGATGGAAACTTTTGATCTATTTTCTTTTGGTAGTATTTATAGTATAAACCAGTTTTATTATGGAGAGTGTAAATTATACAAAGTATTTACACATTAAAAAGCTCATATAATTAAACTGAGGTGAATATAATTTAGAACTGTTTCTTTAAGGATTTGTTTTTTGCTCACTTTTTGCTGGAGTATTACTGAAGCTGTGATCAAGGGATTGTAACACACATATCTAGATCAAGTGAACATTACATGAAACATTATATAAGAAACACATAACTAAAGACTTTAGTTTTGAATCTAAGAGTATTATAAACTTTTTACCAAGGACAAAAAAAAAATCTTACCTTATCTTTACTGTTTGACTTTAGGATCCAATCAATAAAATTATGTACCTAGAAATACTGCTCTAACAAGTAACCACACACCTAATGGTGACTTTTTAAAGTTTAAGCGTAACTTTTCTTACATACTTGGTATATGTCTTTTTTTTTTCAGCTTGAGAGCTTATAGTTTTTAGAAGGGAACAGTCTTTTAAATTGTGACTACTCAATTTTTCTTTTTTTTTGGTTTCTATTGTCTTTAGTATAATAAAAAAGTTACTGTCTTTACATATTGTTATGACTGTTTTTGTGACCTGTATCAATTTTGTCTATTAACATACTTTCTTAAATTAAACTGAATTACCAATTATTTTGAATATATAATGGTTTCTTTTCAAAGGACACAATATTGTAACTCTTCCTATAATTTAATCTCATAGTTTTAAAGTTAAAAATTAAGTTCAGGTTAAATAGGTTTTTATCAAGAATGTTATGGGAGAGGGAATAAAATGAAATGATTTAAACTTGGATAAAATAATGAAGTACATTTATATAAGCACCTGAAAAGTAAATATAACATAGAGATGTAAACCTAAAATCAGTCAAAAATCTAAAAAAGAGGGCAGCCCCAGTAGCCCAGCGGTTTAGCGCCGCCTTCAGCCCGGGGTGTGATCCTGGAGACCCAGGATCGAGTCCCATGTTGGGCTCCCTGTGTGGAGCCTGCTTCTCCCTCTGCCTGTGTCTCTGCCTTTCTCTCTCTGTCATGAAGAGAGAAATAAATAAATAAATATTTTTAAAAAAATCTAAAAAAGAAACTTTAAAGGAAGAAATGAAAAATAAGTACATCAAGGCAGTATATATTATATGAAACGTACATTGTCATTCCTCGACATTTTTGAAAGATGACTTAGAGCAGTATTATCTTCCAAACTTATTTCAACACAGAATTGGTAATATTTATTAATGTATCACCGACAAATGGTGCTGTAGGAGGAATAAATGACAGCTCTTGTGCAAGCACTAGGGGAAGTTATTTAAAAATGATTTTTTTAAGAGTGTGGCCATCAGTAACTAGTTTCAACTAATCATCTCTTAAACTTGACTAATTGGAATCCCCTGGCTTAGATAATTCTGATTTGTTTCATGAGCTCAATATTGGGAACTCATCGTACAAAGGTGCCAACAGATCTTAAGGATTTATAGTTTGATGTTGAAAAAAGACACACGTTTGAAAACAAATGTATTATCTGAACGGAATGGGGGTTAAGTTTGGAAATAATTTCTCAGGGAGACCCGATTTGTACATTTGGCGAGGCACAAATGGCAGAGAGGGTAGGATCATCACAGGACATAAAATGGCCTTGGAGGCAGAAAGCATATTGGCTTGCTTAGAGTGAGGGCACCACAGTAAAGGCATTTCCCTATTGATGGAAAATCTCATTTAGCTGTTTTTTTTTTTTTTTTTTAATCTATTTATGAGAGACACACACACAGACAGAGACATAGGCAGAGGGAGAACCAGGCTCCCTGCAGGGACCCCAGGACCAGACCTGAGCCAAAGGCAGACTCAACCATGGAGCCGCCTGAGGGCCCCTAAGCTGGGGGTTCAGATGTGACGGGAAAGGCACCTGACCCTAGGCAATCCTTGACTGTGCTGGGTTAGTCAACAGACTCACTTCAAAGGATCTGAACAGTACTTAATCTGAAATGTGGAAAGACTACATGGGAGAATTAGCAGTCGCTGCTGCTGCATCAAGTGCCAGCCAGATTATACAACAGCAGTAGCCGCAGAATACGGTAAAAAAAAGAAAAAAGAAAAAAAAAGAAAAAAGAAATCAGACAGAAATGAAAAGATGAGCTAGGCTAAATAATTGCATGGGCCTTTCTGCCCTGTGCCCAAATTGTGGGGCTTTGTAACTCTCCAAACATTCCAAAAGGACAAGGGACAACGAGGAAAAGAATTAAGGTAGAAAAAGAAGAGAACAGAGAACAGTAGGCCCCAGGCGAGAAAATACCAAGCACACTTAATGGACTCAAAAACCGGCAGGCTGGGCTTCAGTGGCAATTACAAGCCGCAAAGGCCCAAAGCTCATACACATTCCTTTTACATGAACCACCGGGCTGCAGTCATAGCTTATAAGCTGTTAAAAAGTCCTAAAGCAAGCAGAATGAACACCCATCTCCTGCCCCCGAAATGCCAGGGGGTTCCCGGTCCCCAAAGGCGTAGAGGGAAGGCCCGCGCTTTGCTTCAGCCGGCGCCGGCGCCAGCCCCAGCCCCAGCCCCAGCCCCAGCCCATCGAACACATGAATGACCTTTCCCTGCAACACGCTGGGGCTCTGGGGCTCACCCCAGAGAACCCCCAACCGTGTGACCCTTGTGACCTCATCTCGCCGGGCGCCCGCTCCCGAGCGGATACCGACCCCGCAGGCGAGCTGCACTGTAGCGGTCGGAGGTGCGCCGCGTCCTCCGAGCTCCTGCAGGGCGGACAGCGGCGGCGACGAGGCGCGGCGCCGAGGCTCCCCCACCGGGCCCAGCCGCTCAGCCCCGCGCAGGACCAGCGCGCAGCTGCAGCTCCCCCAGGCCCCCCGCCCCCGCCCCACGTCGTCCGCGCAGGCGCACCACGTCCGGCGCCGCGAGGCCGAAGCCGGAAGTGTCCCTCGGCGCCCCGGATGCGCCGGGCGGCTGTGGTTGCCACGGCGACGGGCGCTCCCCGGGGCGGCTGATCCTCGCGCCTGGAGAACTATTAGTCCAGGTTTCCTTTGGCGGGCCCGGACGGTTGGGCTCGTCCTCTCGGAGTTCCCAGAATGTTCTTTTACCTGAGCAAGAAAGTGAGTTTTCCCCGCGGGGGCCCTCGCTTCCCCTTGGCTCTGGCGACCCGCGGGCGACTCCCGCACCCTGCGGGCGGGATCTGGCGTCCTGATGCCGGCTTCGCCTTTTCCCGCCTTCCACCCTCCTGCGTCGTCCAGCCTCGGACGGTCCCGACCCCGGATCGTTGTCGGCGGAGCCCTCAGCCCTCCGGCCCCGCTCTCCCATCCCTGCCCCCGCCAGCCCTGCAGGTCGCTGCGTGGCTCTCTCTCTCTTTCTCCACCTATTGTGTTGTCCAGGTGACTTAAAGTCTTCGGAGTCTCATCCGGAGAGAAAAGTAATTATAAGAGGGTAGCCCAGGTGTTGGCGTGTGGAAAGGGAATATGGACCGATGGTCTGGGTTTATACCTCCTCCTTCCCTTCTTTCCCGTAAAAAATTCATCAGGTGCCCCCCCCCCCCCCCCCATGTTCCTCCGCAATCAATGCCCTAACTCTGTGCACTTCCCTCTCTCTTTCCCAAATGGTAGGGCGCCAGGCAGGGCCGAGGGATCGTGCCATGGCCCTTTTCAGAACAGCTTACGCTTTTTTTTCTTCTGGGGGGCAGTGGAGGGTGGGGTGGGGGTGGGGCGGTGGATTTTCTTCAGCCTTCACCTGTAACTCGCTAACCAGCTCCTTCGCGGAAAGCTGTGCAAGTGGCTGTGGTTGCTTTTCAGATTGCCATTCCCAATAACGTGAAGCTGAAATGTGTGTCTTGGAACAAGGACCAAGGATTCATAGCATGTGGTGGTGAAGACGGATTACTGAAAGTTTTGAAATTAGAGACCCAGACAGGTAAATGAATGCAAGCCCAAGTGTTTGAACCTGATGGAAAATTGGCTAGTTATCATTTGTGCAGTGAGATTTGCTCACGGAGTTTGTCACTATGCGATTTTAATTCTTTTGAAACGAGAAAAAAAAACAAAACTCCCAAACGTTTAGTGGTGTTTTGGCAGTAAGTTAGTTCAGAGAAAGTAAAATGTAAAAATCAGATGGCTTTTTCTGAAGTTACTGATGGAAAAGAATGAAGAATGAGAACTAAATCACTATGTTGCCTTTTGCTCTGTCTGTTTACTGTGCCCTATTATTTGGAGTCTTAATAAAAATGATGTGAATTCGCATTTTGGTAAGGTCACAGAATCTCACATTTTGTCAGATTATTTGCAGGCCTGGATCATCCTTTCTGGTTCTCAGGTGTGTTAATAATTATTCACCTAGTTCCCAAGAACAGAAAACGAGACTTCTAAAAGTATTTTTTATCAATACATTTCTTGTGATTGCAGCTTGATTTCTCTTTTTTTTAGTTCTCTGGAATCATAGCAAACAGTTTCACATTTCCTTTAGCATCTGTAGTGTTGCTCTAGAATGGAGAGCTAAACAATCCTCCATCTACGTTGGAGATCTAGATGAGATTGGAGTGGGGATCTCAGCTCTGCCATGCTGAATGACTTTCAGAAAGTTGGTGAATGTCTTTGGGTTTAAGTGCACTCTTCTGTAAGATAAAGGGCCTAACTAAATTCCATTTTGGATTCAAAAGCTCTACACTGCAGCCCCAGAGCCTTTGCACTTGCTATTTTTGAGCCTGGACTACCCTCCCTTTCTCCATCTTTTCCCCACCTCACTTGGCTATTTCCAATTTATTCATCAGTCTCAGTTTATTTATTTTTAAATTTTTTTAAAATTTTTATTTATTTATGATAGTCACAGAGAGAAAGAGAGAGGCAGAGACACAGGCAGAGGGAGAAGCAGGCTCCATGCACCGGGAGCCTGATGTGGGATTCGATCCCGGGTCTCCAGGATCGCGCCCTGGGCCAAAGGCAGGCGCCAAACCGCTGCGCCACCCAGGGATCCCTCAGTCTCAGTTTAAACATAATTTCTTTAGAAAGTCTTCCCTAGTTCTCCCTCCCTCTAATCTAAATTAATCTCCCTCTGTTACTATCTCTTTATTATGCCTTTACTTCCTCAATTTTTAATTTTACATATATGCATATATATGCATATATATTTATGGGAGGAGATGAATGTGTGTTAAATATCTATTCCCTCAGTAGACTGCAAACTCTCTGAAGGGAGAGGCCTTAATATTTTGTGTATCATTTTATATTCAGAAGCCTCCACAGTGCATGGTACAATGTAGACATTCAGTGAATGAACTAATGAATAAAAGATTCTGCAAAATATAGTAAAAACCAATTTCCAAAGTCTTTGCTTTCTGATCCCTCTTATGCTTTAGAATTTTCAGTCTATATGTCATAAATATTTCTATTTGTGATCTTTTAGGAAAGAATAAGTAGCAATAATAATTACTAATATATTTAACATACTGGGTAAACAATGCTTTTTTAAAAATATATTTTGCTTTATATTGTCAGAATAATATCTTTATAAGGGGGCACATATTATTGTCCATGTTTCTACCATGAGAAATATAGATCAGAATGAGGCATACTTAAAAAAAACTTTCTAATATCATCCAGGAATAGAAACTCCTTTCAAAATAAGCAAGAAATGTCAAGTCTTATAATTAATAAGTCTTATTTAATATATTTGCCATACTATATCTTTTTTTCTAGATGATGCAAAATTGAGGGGTCTTGCAGCCCCTAGTAACCTTTCTATGAATCAGACTCTCGAAGGTCATAGTGGTGAGTCATGTAATTTTTAAAATCATATTTGAATAGTCTCTAGGCATTTAGAAACCATCTGCTTAAGGCAGAAATGTTATCATTTTTAATAATGGTGATATTTAGAGTAATCATTTCTGTTGAGCATAATTAGTTAATTGAGCCTAGAGTCCTTCAACAACTTTTACATGATTAAACAATATCTTCAGTAAATCTGAAACAAAGTAGGTCTTATTTTATATATTTATATATTAAAAAATACTGTTATTTGTCTATGGATAGAATCCTTTTTTAGAATCTGTCCTATGGTTCCAGGTGAGAGTGGACTTAAAGAGATATGACAACTGAATGCACTATATGATCCTAGATGAGAAAAACAAGTATCTATAAAGGACACTATATATGTGTGTGTGTGTATATATATATATATATATATATATATATATATATATTTAAGATTTTATTTATTTGTTCATGAGAGACACAGAGAGAGAGGCAGAGAAAGAGGCAGAGGGAAGAAGCAAGCTCCCTGCAGGGAGCCCGATGTGGGACTCAATTCCGGGACCCTAGGATCACGCCCTGAGCCAAAGGCAGATGTTCAACCACTGAGCCACCCAGGCGTCCCAATAAAGGACACTATTTGGACAATTGATAAAATTTGAATATGGACTGGCATTAGATAATAACATTGTATCATTGTTAAGTTCCCTAATTTGTAATATGGTTATGAAAGAGAATGTCTTCTTAGGAAATACACTAAAGAATTAAGGGATTAAAAAAAAACTAAAAAAGAAACAGTTGTTCCTATAACCCAGAGGTTTAACATATGCTCAAGAGTATATTACTAATAGAATGGAAAACAAGAGGGGGAAAAAGAGAAATTAGGGCATATATCAACCACAGATGGTCCCCACTCCCCTAAAAAAAACCCAGGTAATTAATATGATGTCCTTTGGGCATTATTATCCTTGGGAGTCATGCCAGTTGGGTAAATCTTACTTATATGTGTTTCTGTCATTATATCTATGGCAGCTCTTGCATCTGACCATAATAGGTGCCTCTGCTGGCCTGAAATAGGAACAAACATGAAAGTTAGTATCACATGTTGTAGGAAATGAGTAACAAGAGCCACTATGTTCCTATGAATATTTTTGAGTGATATTAAAGATGGGTTAGTTGCACAGGAACTTTATTGATTTTAACATGCACTTGATGTTTATTATAAAAATACAAATTTGAAATTGTAAACTTTTTTAGTTTCTAAATTGTTTTATAATTTTTTAGGTTCTGTTCAAGTTGTAACATGGAATGAACAATACCAGAAGTTGACTACCAGTGATCAAAATGGGCTTATCATTGTTTGGATGTTATATAAAGGTAGGCTAGGAGAGCTTATGTAACATTTCGCAGATTGGAGTCTGAGTTACAGCATTTGAATGGGGAAACAACATATTAGAAATAGACCCCTTTTAACCAGCAGCAGGAGTTCATCCTTGACTGCATAAGGGTATTATTTCTGGATTTATTCTTGCTTACTTTTCCTTTTAACTTTATTTATTTATTTTTTTGAATTGTGACCTTGCATAAAGAAAGTGAACTAGGTGACTGTTGGTTTTCTCCAAAATGAACTTAGGCCTTTAGCAGAATAGTTTCTACTTGAGATAGCTGTTTTTCCCCAGTTTCCAATAAGAATTATTTTCTGTGTGATCAGTGGCTAGAGTTAGTCCAGTGGGTAAAAACATTTATTAAGAAGTCAGGGGCAATATTCATTCCCTTTATTGAGTCATTTACCTTCTTTTTCTTTTATGGTACAGATTTTATCTCAGTTTTGACTATTGGCTCATGATTTGTACCTTTTGCCTACAAGAGAGAGCGAGAGAAGGATTAATTTAGGTGCATCACTATTACTAGAAAATAATGCGTCATACATGATCTCTTGGGGCCTGTAGCCATCATCTTTAAATTAGAAGGCTACCTTAGTTCCTGTGTGTTGTTTTGAAAATATTCAGGGTATACCATTTAAAAATTCTTAACTAAAAAAATGTGCTGTGGTACATGAATTTATGTTTTTCAAAGTTTATGTATGTGTGTATGTCTGTGCAGGGAGTAGAATGTGAGAACACAGAAGATGAGGCTAAACTGTGTTTTTTTCCAAGGTGGGTCTTCTCTGAGCCTCAGTCCTAAAAATGCCCTCCTTGACTAGTTATTCCAAATTATGAGATAATTTGCTTGGCTGTAGGCCAGAATTCCTGATACCAAAATGTTGTCAAAAACAAAACAAAATAGCGTTGTGATTTGCTTCACATTTGGTTACACCTTGAGACCTCTCACTCCAGCCTTGTGTACAAGAATGTTTTTGTTATTCAGCATTAGTGATGTAAAATCACTAAGTGATTTGAACTGTTGAAACTTTTTTCAAGCAGGCTTAGAGTTTTTAACCTAATGTACATGTATTTATTAATATGTTTATAATTAAATCACCGGAGAATTTCTGCATACATATGAAATTACCAAGGTTATTTTGTTTTTTTCTTTGATTAGTCTCTGAAGTTTTAGGCTTTAAGAAAAATCAGTGTTTTTGGCCTGTCAAAAGCAAATAAAGTTTTATTTTTTAATGGATGTAAAGGAAGAAAGAAAGAAAAGATGGGCATTTATTGTGTTTCCTGAGATAATCTTTGAAGCAGTTGTTGGTCAAGGCCTCAGCTTATTTTTTATTTTGTTTTTGCTGGATTTGAAGGTTTTATAGTTTAATGTCTCAGGCTGTAGAACATTTTGCAGTTACTTATTCCACAGTATATTTTATGGAATGTTTTCAACTCTTATGTGAAAGTTTTGACTTGTATTTTTTTTTTTTTTAATTTGTGCAAATAGGCTCTTGGTACGAGGAGATGATCAATAATAGAAATAAATCAGTGGTTCGAAGTATGAGCTGGAATGCTGATGGACAGAAGATATGCATTGTATATGAAGATGGGGCTGTGATAGTTGGTTCAGTGGATGGTAATGCTTTGTTGCACACAATACTAAGATCAAGATTTGGTTGGCATTTTTGTCTTTAGAGGTTTAATTATATGTTGGCTTTTTGACAGAAAAAGAAACATAAAAAAGAGAAAACAGTTGATATACAATTTGACATTCAGGGAACGTTTATTTATTTATTTATTTTTTATGTATCTTTTTAAGTAAACCCTCCACCCAATATGGGGCTCTAACTTAAAATCCTGTGATCAAGAGTCACATGCTCTATGGACTGACCAGCCGGGTGCCCCTAAGAAACATTTATTTTTAAGTATACTCATGTAAACAGTCTATTTTTTTTTTTTTATGTAAACAGTCTATTAAAAAAAATTTCCTACAGTAGCACTGAAAAAAAAAAAGTGAATTTTTCAGGATTAAAAAAATAAAAAAAAATTTTCAGGATTATTTTAAATGTGTCTGCCTAGTTATTTATTTTTATACTTGTTAGACTATTATAAATATGTAGATCTTAATTTCAAAAAGTATATAGGAATATAACAATCTGTCTATTTAAAAAAATTGAACTGTTGCATATAACTGACATAACATTAGTTTTAGATGTACAACATAATAATTTGATATTTTTATATGTTGTGAAATTATCCATCTGGTCATCTTTTAATAGAGCTGAGCATGTTATTGTGACTTGTGTTTTATAGCTTTAAAATCTATGTTTTTCAAATCTGAGTTCATAGAAAGCAATGGGGCTTCTGAGAGTCTGTATCTTCATTTTAATGTGAAACCCTATAGAGAAGTAATTTATTTCAAAATGATTTTCATTTTTCTTTTTGTTTTTTTCTAGTATAACTTCATTTATTCCACAAATATTCTGAGAGCTTACAAAATCACAGCTATAGTTCTAGGCACTAGATATGACAAAAAATATTTCAGATCTAGAGCAGGAGAGATGGATAAGTAACCAAGGAATTACTGTGCCTTGTGATGAGTGCTGAGACAGGAGAAATACAGCAATATGTAGTAGAAGTATCTAACCCAGGCTTGGAGGGATCAGTGAAGACATCCTGGAGGAATTGATATCTGCTGAGGCACTAGCTAACAGGACGGTTGGTTTGTAAAATGTCCTAGACCTATCAAGTAGCATTTGAGGAGGTCCACAGGGTTTGAACTTTAGCCATATGTAGGGTATTGAAAACAATTTTGAGAGTCAGTATAACATAACACCAAAAGGAGAAGAGTTTTATGTGATGAAATTAGAGACATTAACGGAAGCCAGAATGTGAGTTATACAAGGAGTTTGGACTTAACTTTATGGGCATTGAGGAGCAAATGAAAGCTTTTAAGAATGGGAGCAATGCGATCACATTTATTCTTTGGAAGCATCTCTGTGACTGTAATATGAAGACTGAAGGGAGCAAGAAAAATAGGGGGCCGGGTGTACCAGTTAGGGAATTATTCTGGTAATTCAGGTGAGAGGTGATGTTGGGTGGTAGCTGAACCAGGATAATGACAAAGAGGATGGAAGTAAGTGGGCATATGCTAGAGATACTTAGGAGGTAGAATAAATAGGACCTCGTTATTGATCAGTTTGGGGATGATGGGATGGGATTGTCTAGAGTAATAGTAATAGATTTTTAGCTTTGACAACTGGATGGATGGTGATACCATTGAAATAAGGGATGTGGGAGAAAGACTGATTGTGAGGGAAGATTTTGTTTTTGGGCATGTTGATTTTGTCATGCTGTAGGACAGCCAAGTAAAATATGTCTAGACCATAGTTAGATATATACATCTGTGGCTCAGAAATATCTGGGCTGGAGTCATAGTTTTGGGAATTACCAGCATTTAGCTGGTAATTTAAATCATTGTAGTAGATGAAAATCTGTGGGCCACCTGTGGAATCAGAACTTGCAACATTTAATAGAAGAGAATTCCATAAAGGATAGTAAAGTACAAGTGTTGGAGATAAAGGAGTAAACAGACTCACAGAAACCAAGGAAGAAGGAAGAGGTGGTTAAAAAAAAAGAAAGCCTGCAGTGTACCTAGCAACAGGCCATTAGGGACCTCATGAAGGCCATGTCTGTGGATCTGTGGGGGCGGAAGCCAGATTGGGCAGGGCTGTGGGTTGAGGGGGAAGATGGGGAAGTGGTGACTGCAGGTGTGAACTCTTTCAGGAAGCTTGTCCGGGAGAGGAATGGTGGAAAAGGGTAGTAGTTAGAGAGGAACTTGGGGTTGAGGGAGATGTTCTTTGTTTTGTTTTGTTTTGTTTGTTTTTATTTGAGGTGATAGTTTTGAAGAAGGATAGATCTGAATATATTTAAATACCTGTAAGAAAGGGCCTGGGAAGAAGAGTTTAAAGAGAAAGAAAATGTGAATAATCAGTAGAGGGAGATCTTTGCACATCAATGAAGGGCTTAGACCAGAAAGTAGGTAGACAGGTTCTCCCTAGATGGGTGTCTGGTTGGGGATATACCTCTTTCCTTTGTACTAGGACCCAAATAAAGGGTCAATGTGGATTTGTTTTTTTTTTTTTTTTTTTTAAAGATTTTATTTATTTATTCATGATAGTCACACAGAGAGAGACAGAGAGGCAGAGACACAGGCAGAGGGAGAAGCAGGCTCCATGCACCGGGAGCCCGATGTGGGATTCGATCCTGGGTCTCCAGGATCGTGCCCCGGGCCAAAGGCAGGCGCCAAACCGCTGCGCCACCCAGGGATCCCTGGATTTGGTTTTGTCCTGAATGTTTGAAAGTGGGAATGAAGGATTTTTCTTTTCTTTTCTTTTCTTTTCTTTTCTTTTCTTTTCTTTTCTTTTCTTTTCTTTTCTTTTCTTTTCTTTTCTTTCTTTTCTTTTCTTTTCTTTCCTTTCTTTCTTTTTTTTTTTTTGATTTTATTTATTTATTCACGAGAAACATGGAGAGAGAGAGAGAGAGAGAGAGGGGCAGGACATAGACAGAGTGAGAAACACGTTCCCTGCAGAGAGCCTGATGTGAGACTTTATTCCAAGACCCCAGGATCACAACGTGAGCAAAGACATGAGCTACAGGCAGACACTCAACTACTGAGCCACCCAGGCATTCCTAGGGATTGCTTTTTTTGAAAGCTTTTATTTTCTTTCCAAAGTCGAAGGTGAATTCATCTGCTAATTGGAAGTAAGGTCCAAGATTAGAATTTTGAAGAGAAGGCAGAAAGTTGGAAGCAGCTTCTATTTAAAATGTTTAATAGGCTGTCTGGCACATAGTAGTTGCTCAGTAAATATTTATTGACTGCATTATTGAACAAACACATAGTGCTGTGAAGAATGTGAGAGCTCTTTAGGGAAATATTTTTAGGGGAATTACTGGAGAATCATGACTTGAATTTTTAATGAAATAATTATGTTTTGTGTTTTATTTTAGGGAATCGCATTTGGGGAAAAGACTTGAAAGGTATACAGTTATGCCATGTAGCATGGTCTGCAGATAGTAAAATCCTACTTTTTGGAATGGCAAATGGAGAAATACATATTTATGATAATCAGGGGAATTTTATAGTAAGTTTATATACTTTCATATATTCATTAGTTTTAGTTACACAATTTTATGATGGTTTTATATATCATTCATATATGTATACACATTTATTATGATAGTTTGTTATCAAGAAAGTCTTCAATTTAGTTTTTTTTCCCATTTAGATTTTTTTAATTAAAAAAAAAAAAAGAGTTGCTTCAAGGTAAATGAATGCTTTTAGTTCTGAATTCCTGGTAACTGGGAAGGACAAGAGTCCAGTGTATTGAAGCTGAGGGATAATGAGTTGGATGAGGTATAGTTTATTCTTTCTGTCTTCTAATAGCAGAAGCCAAAGTTTACATGAGATACCATGATATATATTTAAAGGTATTATTTATTCATGAGAGACAGAGAGAGAGAGAGAGAGAGAGAGAGAGGCAGAGACATAGGCAGAGGGAGAGGCAGGCTCCATGCAGGGAGCCCAATGTGGTACTTGATCCTGAGATTCCAGGATCACGCCCTGAGCCAAAGGCAGATGCTCAACTGCTGAGCCACCCAGATGTCCTGATGTATGTATTTTTTCCAATGAGATTTTTATAACAAGCTATTCAAAGGTTGTTTGGAAAAAGAGAATGGAAGACTTAAACAGTAAGGAACAAAAATCAGGTCCATAGAAGAGGCTCAGCTGGCATGATCTCAAGGAAAACTCTACCTTTGTGAGATTCAGCTACATTTGATCTCTGATCTTACTTATGGGGCAGTTTTGTGTGTCGTGAGGGTGAGGACATTACATGAATCTACTTTTTGGTAGAGATGATAATAGCCAGCTTTCCCATGACACTTTGCTATTTTGTAGGTACTTTCATATGCCTCTTGTCACTTAGTCTCATAAATTCTCTGAGATTTTTTTTTTTAAGATTTATTTATTTATTCATGAGAGACACACACAGAGAGAGAAACAGAGACATAGGCAGAGGGAGAAGCAGGATCCATGCAGGGAGCCCGATGTGGGACTCGATCCCCAGGACTCCAGCATCATGCCCTGAGCCGGAAGGCAGATACTTAACCACTGAGCCACCCAGGCATCCCATCTGAGATTTTTTTAATTCTCATTTTGCAAAAGGGGAAAACTGAAGTTTGAAGTGGTTTGTCCGTGGATTGGTAAACCAGTAAGTGATGGGCCTGACATTTGAAACCAGATTCTTAAATCCTGTCTTCAGTGTTCTTTCTATAATACTCTATGTTACTCTGTTTTAAAATATGAAATATTAACCTAACTGATTCTCTTTAGATGAAAATGAAACTGAATTGCTTGGTGAATGTCACTGGAGCAATCAGTATTGCTGGAATTCATTGGTACCATGGCACAGAAGGTTATGTGGAGCCAGATTGCCCCTGCCTTGCTATTTGTTTTGACAATGGGAGGTGCCAAATCATGAGACATGAGAATGACCAAAGTATGTAATTTTTCTTTCTCTTTTTTTAGGGTAGAGAACTTACAAAATATCTTTCAATTGTTCTGAAGATTATAAAATTCTGTAGGCTAATTATTTTGCCATAGCTAATCTCACTTTTTTTTTTCTTTTTTGACTAGATCCTGTTTTAATTGACACTGGCATGTATGTGGTGAGTATCCAGTGGAACCACATTGGCAGCGTGTTAGCTGTGGCAGGCTCCCAGAAGGTTGTCACTCAGGATAAAGATGTAAACACTGTGCAGTTTTACACTCCATTTGGTGAGGTAAATGTCTTTTTTCTTTTCTGTGCAGTAAGGTAGGGGAAGAAAGAATGGAGGAAGAGGTGTAAACTTGTCACATTTTTGAAAAGGGACATTTTTTTTTAAAATTTTTATTTATTTATGATGGTCACACAGAGAGAGAGAGAGAGAGAGAAAGAGAGAAAGAGGCAGAGACACAGGCAGAGGGAGAAGCAGGCTCCATGCACCGGGAACCCGACATGGGATTCGATCCCGGGTCTCCAGGATCGCGCCCTGGGCCAAAGGCAGGCGCCAAACCGCTGCGCCACCCAGGGATCCCGAAAAGGGACATTTTGGGTAAAAATGTTGGAATACTAGGAATCTTGTCTTTGAGTAATATCCTCACTTGTAAGTCTTGATAGTTGTATTTTATCACGGAATTTAGTTTGTACTCTGTGCATTTAGAAAATGAGCTGTTTCACCTAAGAAATCACTGTGCAGGAGTTATTTTCTCTGTGATCTGAATGTGCATCTCTTTTTCCCAGCTGGTTTTCTTTTTTTTTTTTTTTTTTCAGAAAGGGAACACAAATAACTTTTAACAATTTTATTTGTTTGGTTTTCTTTTTTTTTTAAAGATTTTATTTATTTATTCATGAGAGACACAGAGAGAGAGAGAGGCAGAGACACAGGCAGAGGGAGAAGCAGGCTTCATGCAGGGAACCTGATGCGGGACTTGATCCTGGGTCTCCAGGATCAGGCCCTGGGCTGAAGGCAGCGCTAAACTGCTGAGCGCCCCCAGCCTGCCCCCAGCTGATTTTCAAGTTGGTTTTAATGGAATTTAGTTTCAGCTTAATATTTTGGATTTTATTGTGATATATTAAATCTACATAGATATTAAACACAACATATCTGTCTCTCCCTCCTTAAGACTTCTTTTTTTTTTTTTTAAAAGACTTTATTTATTTATTTGAGAGAGAGAGGGAGGGAAAGGGAGAGAGGAGAGAGCAAGGAGGGAGAGGGGCAGACGGAGAGGAATGGAATTCCAAGCCGACTTCCTTGAGCTCGGAGCCTGATGTGGGACTTGATCCCAAGATACATAAGATCATGACTTGAGCTGAAATCACCAGTTGGACACTTAACCAGCTGAGCCACCCAGGCACCCCTCCCTCCTTCAGACTTCTAATAGTTTTAATTTGTTGAAGAATAACCAACTATTTTAAGAAAGTCTACCTTAATAACTAATCTTAGGTGATGCTATGTTAAAATACAAGCATTGTTTTAATAAATGCATGTGTTATCCTTCTCAGTAGTATTATTAATATTTTAAGATTTTGTTCATTTATTTGAGAGTGTGGCCTCTGCAGAAGGGGAGAGGCGAAAGGGAAGGGAGAGGGACAAGCAGACTCCTTGCTGATTGCAGAGCCCAGTCCTGGGCTCTCTCTTAGGAACCTGAGATCATGACCCGAGTAGAAACTAAGTCAGTTGATTAACCTGCTGAGCCACCCAGGCACCTCTAAGGAATTTAGTTTTTAAGAAGAATTTTATTGAAGTAGTAGTGGAAAATATCCAATAGGAGAATTAATATATTGTGAATTTTAAAGAATTTAGAAAGTGAGAACTTATTAGTAACTAAACTTGATAACTTTTTACCAATTTTATTTTCTGTCTCTAGACTCTATTTGGTCCCTGTTGTTTTTTTACAAATTCATCACAGACTTGAATAATATGTGTTTTTGCTACAGAAAAGCCTTACCCGGTTGTTTTAATATTTTAAAATACATTTTAGTAATTTCTCTGATGGTAAGAAATAGTATCAGCTTGTGCTTTTGAATCAGTGTCTCAGAATACCCAGTTGAATGTGATGTAGAGAACAGATTGTACGTGCTAGTTAATGATATTTCTGATAGATGTTAAAAGCCAAGGAAGGGCAGTCCGGGTGGCTCAGTGGTTTAGTGCCACCTTCAGACCAGGGCGTGATCCTGGAGACCCAGGATCGAGTCCCATGTTGGGCTCCCTGCATGGAGCCTGCTTCTCCCTCTGCCTGTGTCTCTGCCCCTCTCCTTCTCTGTGTCTCTCATGAATAAATAAATCTTTAAAAAAAAAAAGAAGCCAAGTAAAAACAGAAATACAGTTCTCAAGGTTCCTAACTATTAAGAATCCAAATTTGTTCTTAATTCATGTTCTTTATTGGTAATTTTTGTCAACCACTGGCTTATTTATTATATTATTTTATCTGCTTATTTTTCTTAGTTCAACCTTCTTTAAGTAGAAAAACATGGATTCTAAGGCCTCCTTGTTTTATCTTGCAAAACAGTGTTATGTGTTAAATTGAAAACTGTAAGTTGGTTTGGTTGTGATTGAAGGTATCTAGCATAGTTCCTCAATGTATAATTAGTTGCTGAGTATTTTTTTGAATGAGTGAGTATATGGGGGACTTATTTTGGATTTATGTTATTAAGATCAGGAAGGTAACTTGGAAGGACATTATCTAAAATTTAAACCTAAGGGAACCTCAGGGAAGCATTTATTTTTGATTCAGAAGGCTTGAGTCTTCTGGCTCTTACCCTGTAGTCTTAGCCAGGGAAGGGGATAACAGAACATGCGTTTGTAGTCAAGTTGGCCTGGTTTTGGCTTTGAATTCTATTTCCTCAGTGTTGTCTCACTAGGAGAACTTATTTCACCCCTGAGACTCAGTTTACTTATGTTCTGAAATAAAGGTAACACCTCATGGCACTATTATAAAAATTACAGGAGATAACAATGAGGAAATGCCTAATCCAGTGCTTAGTGAGTGAATGCTTAACTACAACGTGGGTTTTCTCTCGTTGCTGCTGCCATCACCTGGCTGGCTTGCAGAGTTGGGAGATGGCCTTATTCTTCTAGGGTGGGCCCTTGATACCAGGAGTGCTGCTTGTGAGAGCCTGTCTTCTCCCTTTGATTTCATACAGGCAACAGGACAGATAGAATGGACCCTCCTAGGTTAAAACATTTTTAACCCCTCATCAGTTTCCCTGGCAACATGGAGTTTAATACATTAAATCTGACTTTCGAGTGTATCTGCTTAAGAACAAGGGACACCCCAGAACAATTTGTTAAACTTCTTTGGTCTGTCCCAAAAGCATAGATTTGCAATATTTTCTTTTTATGGCCACATTAAAATGTCTTTGTATTAACTTATTCATTTGTTAATTTAGCCATAAAATGGGCTATATTGAATTGAAAAGTGTAAGTTGGTTTGGTATGGTTGTAATTAAAAGTATGTAGCATGTCTTCATATATAAAGACATTAGCTTGAATGCAGGATACATTTATTTACTTAGTAGATATTTACTGAGTACCTGTTTGCCAAGCAGTCCATGAAGGGATAGGGACATAAATGTGAATATGATGAAGTTAGAGCTCTCAGGTAGCTCACTCTCTGAATTCTTTGGACCCATAGAAGGAGGGAGAAGGCAGGAAACAATATTAAGGTTGTGTCTTGGAGGATGGAGACCAGGATGCAGGAGGTAGAGTAAGGCCAGAGAGGCATGGGGAGAGGGAAGGAAGATCTCAAGCAGAAGAGATATATTATCTGGGCCAAAGGTTTAGAGGCACAGTAACATTTTCATGAGGGAGGATGCAGGATTATGGCTAAATAGTAAGTACTGAGGTAAAGAGTATAGTTTTGGGCCACATGGCAAGAGGCATTGTATACCCTGCTAAAGGTATGGAAAGAGGCTGGGAATGAGAAAAGAGATGAAAGGTAAAAATTGCAGTTAGACCATTACCATAGTTCATTCAGGAAAGGAGGCAGAGGCAGTGGAGGGTAGATGGGAGTGAAAGCAGTAAGCCTTCGTGACCAGTTGGCTGCAGGGGTTGAAAGAGAAGCCAGACTAAAGATTGCATTTATTCTACCACAATGCTTCATTCATTCCAAGAGGCACAATTTTTTTTAAAGATTTTATTTTTAAGTAATCTCTACACCCAACATGGGGCTCAAATTCACAACCACTGACTGAGCCAGCCACGTGCTCCCAAGACACAGAATTTTTTACAACTCAAAATTGGGATGAATCCTGTAATCAAAGTTAACCTATTTTAATTAACAATGTGTCTTATTCTTTCCTGAGTTGTACATAAAGATGCATATTTAGATCTCAGGCTTCTTAGATTTGATGAAATTAGATACTGAATTCTTTCACTTTTGTTCGTAAATTTCTCATATAATGTATGTTTTTCATTATAAAAATTCAAGGAAAATAATTTTAAAGTGAGTAGTAACCTTTCACAAAATAATTTTTATACCACCTCTGATCTCTATGAAGTGATTGGCAATGTTTATTTTATTTAATTGTGATTCTTTAGGCTAAGTATAATTATTTTTTTCAGCATTTGGGTACTTTGAAAGTTCCTGGAAAGCAAATGTCTGCACTGTCTTGGGAAGGAGGAGGACTGAAAATTGCACTAGCTGTTGATTCTTTTATATATTTTGCAAATATTCGGCCTGATTATAAGGTGAGTATTGTGAGCAATTGTTAAAAAAAAAAGCTGTATTTACTAAATAATTTTGTTATCGCTCAAAGTATAATGTATATTTTCTGCCTGTATTCATAGCCACTTTATTTTAGAAATCAGATGAAAGGAGGTGTTTTTACTGTGAAGACTTGATTTTTTTAAAGATTTTATTTATTCATGAGAGAGACAGAGGGAGAAGAAGGCTCCCCTGGGGAGCCGGATGTGGGACTTGATCCCTGGACCTCAGGATTGTGCCCTGAGCTGAAGGCAGATGCTCAACCATTGAGCCACCCAGGCGTCCCAGTAGGAAGACTTTAGAACCAGAAAACTCAGGCTCAGCATACTCAAAAGAATAATTGAAAAGAGATTGATGTAGGGTTTATTACAAAGGTACAAGCAGGCTTAAGGGGTCCAGTAAGGGATGACAGTACAGGCATCCAATGATTGGCAACAGTGGGCAAGATAAAGAAGTATTGTTCTTGGAACCCACTAGAGCTGTGGCTATGCAAGAGAGATTATCCTGTGGGAGCACAGCCTCTGCCGGCTTGCTGAGTAGAAAGAGCTCTGGGGAAGAAATACTTCAGCCCATCTCTCTACCTGCTCTGGTGCCTTCTATTGGCCAGACCCAGTGGGAAACCAGAAGGCAAGGTAGGCCCACATGATGGAGTTCACAGAAGTTAGTCTTCAGGGAAGAGAGCAGGGTAAAGAAAGGCAGAGAATAGATCAAAAGGGGAAAATGAGAATAAGCAGCATAATACTAAGCAATATTTTATCTTAAATTTAACATTTGACCCAAAACAGGTTTGGAAGAATGAGATTAATTAATCTGGTAAACTACTAAGAATATTTGTTATGAAAAACTTACTTCATTTTTAAAAGGCAAAACACCTTGGAGAACTGTCTGATTTTAGGGGTAAGGTGGGAAAAATACATGATGAGCCTGGAGCCTCTGATAGTGCCAGAAAGTAAGGAAGTGCTCAAAACACAAAAGGATGGGGCTTACCTGGAAGAGTTCCTGAAGGCCAAAACTAGAACAATTTTTTTTTTAATCTTTTTTTTTATATTTTTATTTATTTATGACAGTCACACACACACACAGAGAGAGAGAGAGAGAGAGGCAGAGACACAGGCAGAGGGAGAAGCAGGCTCCATGCACCGGGAGCCTGATGTGGGATTCTATCCCGGGTCTCCAGGATTGCGCCCCGGGCCAAAGGCAGGCGCCAAACTGCTGCGCCACCCAGGGATCCCAAACTAGAACAATTTGAGCAAGAATATAAATGATGTAGTATTGGATTGTAACTCACATTATAAAATAAATGCTCATGAGCAAAAACTGATCTAAAATAAACTAAATAAATGGGGGAGAAGAGACCAATATTCCTTACAGAAGTATTCGAATTACTTCAATACTACTACCCCAGCTGATACTCTGCTTCCCTCACTTGAATGGGAGTTGCATTTAGTGACTCACTTCTGAAGAGCAGAAAAGGGGAAAAAGAAAGTCACTTTATAGTGGAGAGACCTAGCAGATACCACCTTGTCCAGGTGATCAAGGCTGGCATCATCAGTGGTATCATACAGATATCATGTACCCCCTCATGCGGTGCATGAGAAGAGCTCTTCACTTCTGTGGTGGTCTCCCTGAAAACTGATAATCCTAATCTGAGCAGGAGAAAAACATCAGACAAATTGAAGGACATTCCACAAAATACCTAATCTGACCAGGGCTCCTTAAAACCATTTAGGTCATTAAAAATAAGGAAAGACTAAAAGTTATCACATTCCAGTGGAGTCTGAGGAGATATGACTACTAAATATAATGCATCCCAAATAGGATTCTGGGAGAGAAAAAAGACAATAGGGAAAAACTAATGAAATCCAAACACAGTGTGGAGTTTAGTTAATAAGACTGGATCAGTCCTGGTTTCTTAGTTGTGACAAATGTACCATGGTAGTGTAAGATGTTAATAATAGGGGAAAATGGGAGAGGAGTATAGGGAACTGTCTCTTATCTTCGTAACTTTTGTCTTTTTAAATTTTTTTTAGAGAGAGCACATGCAGAAGCAGGGATGTGGGGATACATAGGGAGAGGGGGAGAGAGAATCTTAAGCAGTCTCCATGCTCAGCATGGAGCCCAACACGGGGCTCAATCTCACAACCCTGAGGTCACTACCTGAGCTGACATAGTCAGAGGCTTAACTGATTAAGCCACCTGGGCATCCCTGTCATTGTAACTTTGTATAAATCTAAAACTATTTTAAAGTAAAAATTTATTTTAGAAGGTACTCATAGTATAAAAGGAAATATGCCTTAGTTTTGAATAATAAACTCAGTCATGATAATATCAATTCCGAATATTGATTTATTCACAATTACATATGAATATATTGGGAGAGTTAGCCCCAGAGAAAAAAGTTCCATTAAGTTCTCTAAGTTCCACAATCAATACATATGTGATACGGAGGTAAATAACAAAATAGTCGAAGCTCAGAGTTGTTCATGGCTCTCCCTGGGAGGAAATTAGTCAGTGGGGTCTGCATTTTATATTTGTTTTAAATAAGCCATATAGAATTATTTAACTCTAAGCTATGTGCATGTGTTACTCTGGTGAAAACAAATGTAGAAAATGTGGATGGGAGAAAAAGCAAAGAATCTGTTTTTGAATTTTGGCTTGGGGGCCTAGGATTTAAACTTTCTAGGGACCAGTCATCCTGCTGTCCCCCATGCTGCTGTTAATGACTGACATTTTTACCACTGAAGCTTAAATCTCATAAATGAAAATAAGGAAAGTTAAACTAAATTGATCTTTGCAGTACATTCTTTGTTTGACAACTGTATTATTAATATTAGATTTTTTTGGTTATTTTAGTGAGAGAAGGTAGTAGGCTGAATGTTCAGTCCTATATTCTGTCTTGTATTGTCTTGTATAATGTTCTGTCTTATATTCCTGAAGAAGATATTTTGTCAGCACCCAAAAACCACATATTTATGGTATACAGTAAGATTTTTCTTTCCCCGTGTTAAATATTGTCTCTTTCTCTCTCTCTCCCTCTCTTCTTCCCTCCTGTTCTTTGCATCTTCCTTTCTTCCTAGTGGGGCTATTGTTCAAATACTGTAGTTTATGCTTATACCCGACCTGATCGTCCAGAGTATTGTGTTATCTTTTGGGATACAAAAAACAATGAGAAATATGTGAAATATGTGAAGAGTCTCCTTTCTATTACTACCTGTGGAGATTTCTGCATTTTGGCTACAAAAGCTGATGAAAATCATCCTCAGGTAGGTGTTCTTTATATGTTAAAGCTGAGATGGGTTAACTTTTACCTTCTCAAGCATAGCTTCTGTACAGGTAGGTACCACAGAGTATTGGGTCTACTGGCCATGCTTGTCTAGACCTCTGTTTTGGAAAATTATGTGACTCCGTTGGTTCTTTATCCTGTACTTTTTTCTCCAATCAGCTAATCCATTAGCATTTCATATTGAGTGGCTGAATACAGTAGCTTTTTGCCTCTGAAATATATTTAAAATGTGATAATCCTTTGCTAAGTTAAAATTCTGCAGAAAAAATGAATATCCAGACATCTCAAGAAATTATGTAACGATAACCATTATAACATCTGGGGTAGCTTTGATGTGGAGAAATATACTTTTACTTGGAGTTACATTGCTTTAAAAATCAATGTCTCAGAGTAGAAAATAAATAATGTAAATAATACCTTTTAAAAAAGTATGGTAACAATTTAAATATTTGCAGAATCATAAATTTTTCAAAAAAGGCTTACCATTGTCCTTGGCCAGTTTATAAATTATTTTATCTTATTAAAAATAAAGAGTTTTTAGTTAAGGTGGCCATCTGAACAGCCACCTTTGGCTCTGTTCTCTCCTAAAACTCACTAAAACAACAGTAAAGGTATTTTAAAAAAAAAAACTCATAAGCCCATAGGGACCAGAAAGGGAGAGGAAATGGCAGCATACTTTCAGAGGTTAAAGAGAAGGTGGATTAGTGGTAATTACCTTAGCAGACCTAAGAAAGCTGAATCCTAAGTCATCAATGGAGAAGGCAAAGAATTAACCAGTTTTTATCCCAGAATCCCAAAGAGACACAGGACTTAATGGTACCTGGTAGGAGAAAGAATCAAATGGAAAAACAATTTGGAAGTACCAGGGCTTATGCAAAAAGGAGAAAAAAAAAAAAAAAAAAAGGCATGTAAAGAGTCCTATTTAGATAATCTGACCAATTCAAGAGAAAAGACCTCTTAAAGTTACTCCTGAGGAGTCCCCCTGGAAAGATCCCTGCCCTGTCACCTTACTATGAAGACCAGAGTCATGGGGCTCACCCATAAACAAATAGATTCCAAACAGCTTTTCAATGTCTTACTTTCTTTTTTTTTTAAGATTATTTATTTATTTATTTATTATTTATTTATTTATTTGATAGAGACAAGCAGGGGGAACAGCAAAGCGAGAAGGAAAAGCAGACTCCCTGCTGAATTGAGAGCACTATGTGGGGCTTGAGCCGAAGGCAGATACTTTAACCATCTAAGCCATCCAGGCACCCCTTAGTGTCATACTCTTAAATAGAAGCAGATAGGCAAAGATTGTCAGACATTTGAGAAAAGCATTTCGTTTAACAGACACAAAGAAATAAACACCAGGGGAAAAGAATTGGGAGGATGCAGAGACTAATGCAGGGAGAGGAATAATGCAGAAGAATCATTTCAAATTCTCTTTCTAGAGTTATGAGATACTACATCCAAAAAAGAAGGAAGGGATGCTATAGAAAAGGAAGTTCAAAATGATAATTGGGAATTACAAAAATGATAACAGCAATGAAAAATTTGGTAGAGGAGTTAGAAGATAAAATGAAGGAAAAACTCCTGTAAAGTGGAACAAGAAGGCAAGGAAGTGGAAACAGGAGTGAACAGATAAAATCAGAGGCCCAGCCTTGGAAATTCAGTGAACAGGCAAAGTGAAGGAGAGTAATTCTGAAGAAAATATTCAAGAAAATTTCCCTTGAGTTTCTAGATTGACAGTGCCTAGCTTAGTGAGTAAAAAATATGTCCACATCGAGGCATATCACTGTGAAATTTTAGAACACTAGGGATGAAAAGATCCTATAAGCTTTCCGAAAAACAGACTTCATAGAGTCATTCAACTTCTCAACAGCAATACTTCGGAGAATTGTTTTTGAAATTTTGAGGGACAGTGATTTCTCATGTTGAATTCCTTATCATAAGCCAACTATGAATTACAATGAAGGTAGGAGACAGATTTTGCTTCCGGCATGAAGGTTATGGACACGGTGGCGTCACTGGTGTAGGTCTCTGTGCTCATCAAGCTTGGCCACTACTCCGCCTGTTTCTCAGTGTCACCTATGGAGCCAGGCTCAAGTTACCAGAAGCCTCCGGCAGAAGAGGAAAGAAGAGCAGCTGAGGAGCAAAAGGAGCAGGACAAACAGCAATGGGTTGATAAGAGACACCTGGCCGAAGCCCAAGACGACAGCACACTAAAGTGAGCCTGCTTTTCTCTGGAACAGTGAGGATGAATAAAGCTTTCTGTGTTGTGTGAAGAAAATAAAATAAAATGAAGGCAGGAGAAAGGCATTTTTAGATGTACAAGGTCACCAAAAATTTACCTTCCAAGCTTTCTTATCTTAGATAGTTACTTCCGGATATGGCCAACCAAAATGAGGCCTGGGCCAAGAGAGAGGAAGAAACTGGATAACCCAACAACAGTGGTGAAGAGGGTACCAACTGACAGGGTGCGGCATGCCTCGGGCACCATCGGATGACAGTAGTCACATGGCTCCAAAGGAAACTCCAGATGATGTTAATAAAAGACTTAATGTGATTGAACCCTTGAGAGGAGACATACATACCTGGGAGGCAACTGGGAACTTGAGGCAGTAATGAATACAGAGGAACTAAGCAAAGGGAAAAAATAAAGACAATTACCAACCATAGGGAAAGCAAAATGCGCTTGAAAGGAGAGTAAATCGGGGTGTGCTTATAACTCAGCTTTGAATAGCTCTTACGTAGTTAAAATGATGTTTTTTTAATGAATTTTTTGATTACATGGATTATTTAATCGAAAAACCCTTTTATCTGGGGCATAATGACCATATTAACTCCTAAAATTCTGATCTAACAAAATTGTAAGTGGAAAGCTGGAGGGATGGAAGTGTGCCCCCTGTGTGATGGGAGGCTGGGAATGGGGCTGAAAGAGAGTTACATACCTCTCTGTGATAGTGGGAAGTCAGTAGAGAATATCCCAGATTGAAACAATAAAATAAGAAGTACCATCGTGAACACATTACTTAGGATTGTGGAGGTAAATATCAAAAAGTTGAGTTAAAGGATCTGAAAGTGGTTGCTTCAGGGAGCAGAAAATGGTAAGTTAGATGGGAATCTATATTTTTATTTATTTATTTATTTTTATTATTATTTTTTAAAAATTTATTTATTCATAGAGACACAGCTAGAGAGAGGGGCAGAGACACAGGCAGAGGGAGAAGCAAGCACCATGCAGGGAGCCTGATGTGGGACTCGATCCCAGGTCTCCAGGATCACGCCCTTGGCTGCAGGCGGCGCTAAACCACTGCGCCACCGGGGCTGCCCGGAATCTCTATTTTTAATAAGAAATCTTATAGAACTACTTCATCCATTAACCTTGAGCATGTAGATTATATGTGGATTAGAAAATACAAGTTACTTGTGATATATATTTTGTGGCAGTAAATCAGCTTATTTTAAGTAGTGGAAGAGTAAATTATATTTCAGTATAATTTTTGTCATTTAGTTTAAAGAAATTTTAAAACATTTTTCTATTTTTCATAACATTTTAATTTTACTTTTTGATTTTTATTTTTATTAATTTTTTATTTTTTATTATTTTTTAAATTTATTTATGATCGTCATACAGAGAGAGAGAGAGAGAGAGAGGCAGAGACATAGGCAGAGGGAGAAGCAGGCTCCATGCACTGGGAGCCTGACGTGGGATTCAATCCCGGGTCCCCTGGGCCAAAGACAGGCGCCAAACTGCTGCGCCACCCAGGGATCCCTAATTTTTTAATTTTTTAAAAAAGATTTTATTTATTTTTAGGGAGAGAGAAGTATGTGTGCCTACATGTGAGCAGGGGGGAGGGGCAAAGGGAGAAGGAGAGAATCTCAAGGAGACTCCACTCTCAGCATGGAGCCCAGTGTGGGGCTTGACTTCAGCACCCTGAGATCATGACCATAGCCCCAATCAGGAGTCAGATGCTCAACTGACTGAGCCACCCAGGAGCCTCTAAATTTTTAACTTTAATTCCAGCATTATTAATATACAGTGTTATATTAGTTTCAGGTATACAGTATAGTGAGATTCAACAATTCTATGCATGACTCAGTGCTTATTACGATAAGTGTACTCTTAACCCCCATCATCTATTTCACCCGTTCCCCCACCCTCCTTCCCCTCTGGTAATCATCAGTTTGTTCTCCATGGTTAAGATTCTATTTCTTGGTTAGTCTCTCTCTCTTTTTTTTTTTCTTTGCTAATTTGTTTTGTTTCTGAAATTCCACATATGAATGAGATCATACGGTATTTGTCTTTCTCTGACTTATGTGTTGCTTAGCATAATACTCTTTAGCTCCATCCATGTTGTTGCAAATGACAAGACTTCATTCTTTTTTATGGCTGAATAATATTCCATTGTATATATCTATATACCACATTGTCTTTATCAATTCATCTATTGGATAGAGACTTGGGCTGCTTCCGTAGTTTAGCTACTGTAAATAATGCTGAGGTAAACATAGGGGTGCATGTATCCCTTTGAATTAGTGTTTTTGTATTTTTGGGGTAAATACTCAGTAGTGTGATTCCCGGATCATAGGGTGGTTCTATTTTTAAGTTTTTGAGGAACTTCCATACTATTTTTCACAGTGGCCGTACCAGTTTGCATTCCCATCAATAGTCCATGAAGATTCATTTAGTTTATATTTATGACATTAAAGAAGTTTTACTTGAGAAGCTGAAAAAAGAAAAAAGAAAAAAGAAAAAAAAAGAAAGAAAAAAGACTATATGTAAATAGTACATGGAGAATTGGTTTATTTAAAATCATTATTTTTAAAAAAATAATTATTCTTATCAGAAGAACATCTAAGTAAAATAGTATTTTTAGCACAAAATATAGAAAAGGTGACTAACAGTAAGAAAAATGAAATCACTTTAGAATAATATGGTGTAAAGTGTGCATTATGCTTGTTTTCTCTAATATTAACTATTGGTAATTATGTTTGTGCTAGCCAGTAGGCATTGTAAGTAATTTTTCACTAGATTGGATTATGTTTTTTCTGAGTTAATTGATTTTTTTCTTAATTTCTCATGTCATTTTTATATTGCTTCAAAGGAGGAGAACGAGATGGGAACATTTGGTGCAACGGTAACAAATTAAATTAGTTCTTATATAGCTCATCATAGGATGAAAGTGAATTTTGAGGTTACAGGTGATCAGGAGTTTTAGAAGTATAGATAATGAAAAGTAGCTAGTGTACTTGTATTTCTTAGATGGCCTCTTAAAAACCACAGTATTCCATTATATTGAGGAATCAGCCTTGGTTTAATTTTAATTCATGTTTCCTTATGTTTAATGCTATGGAGTATATTCTTTGCACTTAACAATTTTATCAGTTATTTCCCAGTTGTGATACTTTAAAGAGATAAGCATGATATCTTAAGCATTGTTTCCTTTATTGTAAAGAAGCAGGAGTTCTGATAACTCTTTGTTTTTTATTCACAGTTTGTGCTAGTTCTTTGTAATTCTATTGGCACACCTTTGGATCCCAAATATATTGATATTGGTAAGGAAATGTTAATGCCTATTCTGTCTTTAGTCAAGTTTTATATGTAAAAACTAACTTAAAAACCTAACTATATTATTATTAGTTAAGAAGGTATTCTCTAAAGCAAGGATGACCGTTCTTCCTGGTTCGACAAGTCGAGCACCAGTTTATGCCTATTATCGTGGTAAAATTATCAATAATGCTCCACTTCACTGTCAGAAGTATCTTGTTTAATAGAGTGAATTATAAGGCTACTCTATCTAAACGCCCCACTAATCTCACAACTGCTATACTGCCATCATTTGCTTTCTTTTTTTTTTTTTTATTTTATTTTATTTTTTTTTATTGGTGTTCAATTTACTAACATACAGAATAACCCCCAGTGCCCGTCACCCATTCACTCCCACCCCATCATTTGCTTTCAACGGGAAATATAATTGTATAGGAATTGGTATGCAGCGTAATGATTAGCATGTAATAAACTGAGGATTATAGAAAGCATTTTGCTGTTAAACCACTTCTATTATTAATAAACTGCTTGTAAATACCTCTCTTCCATAAAAACACTTTAGCTGCTTGTAAAAGTGTATTTGCCCTTTCCAGATTTTTCTAATGAAATCAGTCTATTAATAGGGACAGCTTTTAAAAATTCCTGACTTTTTGTTTTCTGAAGACATTACTTTAGATTTACCATTCTCTCTAGCCGACAGCTATGAGTCACCAGTAAAAAATTGCACATCTTACTCCTAAATTTTTTTGTTAAAAATCATTACTAAATATTTTGTTGCCATTGCACTGCAACTTCCAAAAGTAATATTTTTTTAAAAGTGTGGTAGTTTATTTGGATATAGTATTAGAAAAATTATTAGATTTCAAAAGCTAAAAAACCATTGAATTATTTTTTGAATCTGAGAGTGTTTTTTATAATTTATTTTTTTTTAGATTTCATAGTTAATCAAATGTTAGTGTCTGTCTTCTAAGTATATTTGGCTAAATTCTTTGGGGGATACAAGCAAATGTGAGAAATACTGGCTTCAAAGATTTTATGCTGTTTAGAGTCTTGGTAATTCACTTTTATAGTGAAACTTTTCAACTTCATGTCTTACATTCATTGTTACCATAGTATGCTTATATGTTTATAGATGTGCATACATGTATATGTTAGAGTTTTAAAGGCTTCACTTAAAATTATTACAGATTCTTGTCACGTGAATATCTTCTGTTAGAAACATAATGGTCTTTACGGTGTAAATTTTGCCAGTCTTTATATGCTTTTTCTTTTGATGTCAAAAGTTTTAACGTAAAATGATGATGATAAGGTTAGCCTCAAATTTTAATCACAGGTAGTCTTTTTTTTTCCCCCCATACCAGATGTCAACCCTTCACTTTCATAAAATAGCCAATACTTGAGGGCATGATTATTTGTATTTTTGAGTCTCGAAACTTTTTTTTTTTTTTTTTTTTTTTTTTTTGCAGTCTCACTGGCTGGAATTTTAACAAATAGTTCTTTCATTGGTCTGCAGTAAACCCAGCCAAAGACTCAACATTTTTGTTTCATACATATCCTGTAAAATTCCTTTTTTCACTTTGTATGCCAAATTTTCATGAGAACCGGAGGCTAAAACGAAAAAAGTATATAACTGATGTTGTTCTGGAAAGTGTAATTTTTGTTGTGCTACGTACTCTTCCTCCTGACAAGCTCTATAGAAACTTTGTTTTTTTTTCCTTTTTTTTTCTATAGAAACTTTGTAAAAGAACTTTATGCATTATTATAGAAGTTTAGTTTGTGGCACTCTTGAACTATACGTGAGGACGTAGGTGCCCTTTTTTGATGCTCTTCCTTTGAGCCCTTAAAATACCTTTGGTGCTCTTCTATTCACAGTACTACTTTTTACTCTACACCGTGATTATTGATTCTCTTGTTTATCTTCCCCACAAGCTTTTGAACTTCTTAAGGATTTATGTCTTATTCATTTCTGTATCTCCTTTGCCTAACATGGTGCCTGCCCCATAACAAATGTTTATTGAATGTATGGGAAATATTTATTTTCTATCATGAAAATAGAGGATAATACATTTAACAAACCTTCAGTCAGTTTCAGGTACTGTACTTACTAAGTATCTGGAGCTAAAAGAAATTGACTATGAAACTTCCTGTAGGATATCTACACAAATAATGAAATACAGTTACTCTTTTGAACACTGGCTCACTGCTCCCCATCTGTCTAGGTTTTGTGCTGGGTATTGGGTAACTGGATGTTGGTGAGTAAGAATATCAGGGACATCTCTCCTACTTAGAGACAGTTTCATTGCAGCTGAATTTTGAAGGATAACTATTTCTTCAGGTGACATTTGAAGGAGAGAAAACAGCATTTGCAGAGGACCAAAGGCATGAAAGTGCCTGGAAAGTACCAGGTGCCTGTGCTTTAGCTATTTTGGTGGGAGCATGTCGGTGGCTTTCTAATGATGGTCTCTAACACATGCACTCTATATAATGTAGAGAAAGGCAATTTGATGAAAACATGTCTGTGCAATTTCAGTTTACCAGCTCTTTAAGGGGCTGAGAAATGAATGAGTAGGAAAGTAGGGGAACATTAGAGATGTAGACATTTATTTCAGGTCTCTGTTAAACTGTTATAAGCAGGTTTTACTTATATGTGAATTCCTAGATTGTTTTACATCCTTGCTTGGCTAGTAACTACTACCTCTCAGTGTTACAAAGTTCAGTTAATGGAAGAATAATTCTTTTTTACAAATTTGTTTCAGAGGTAGAATTTAGTGATTCATCAGTTGCATGTAACACCCAGTGCTCATTACATCACGTGCCCTCCTTAATGCCCATCACCCAGTTACCCCATACCCCCCACCTCCCCTCCGGCAGCCCTCAGTTTGTTTCTTAGAGTTCAGTGTCTCTTACGGTTTGCCTCCCTCGTAGTTTTCATCTTATTTTATTTTTCCTTCCCTTCCCCTATGTTCATTTATTTTGTTTCTTAAATTCCATAGGAATGAAATCAGGTGGTATTTGTCTTTCTCTGACTGACTTACTTTGCTTAGCCTAATACCTTCTAGTTCTATCCATGCCGTTGCAAATGGCAAAATTTCATTCTTTCTGATGGCTAATATTCTGTATGTATTACCACATCTTTTATATCCATTCATCTGTTAATGGACATCTGGGCTCTTTCCATAGTTTGGCTATTTTGGACAGTGTTGCTATAAACATTGGGATGCATATGCCCCTTCGAATCACTATGTTTGTATCCTTTGAATAAATACCTAGTAGTGCAATTGCTGAGTTGTAAGATAGCTCTATTTTTAACTTTTTGAGGAACCTCCACCCTGCTTTCCAGAGTGGTCGCACCAGTTTACATGCCCACCAACAGTGCAAGAGGGTTCCCCTTTCTCTGTATCCTTGTCAATATCTGTTGTTTCCTGAGTTAATTTTAGCCATTCTGACTGGTGTAAAGTGGTATCTCATTGTGGTTTTGATTTGTATTTTCCTGATGCTGAGCAATGCTGAGGATTCTTTCATGTGTCTGTTGGCCATCTGTAGGTCTTCTTTGGAGAAATGTCTTTTCATGTTTTCTGCCCACTTCTTAACTGGATTTTTTGTTTTTTGGGTATTGAGTTTGATAATTTCTTTATAGATCTTGGATAGTAGCCCTCTATCTGATACGTCATTTGCAAATATCTTCTCCCATTCTGAGGGTTGCTTTTAGTTTTGTTGACTGTTTCCTTTGCTGTGCAGAAGCTTTTTATCTTTTTTTTTTTTTAATTTTTATTTATTTATGATAGTCACACAGAGAGAGAGAGAGAGAGAGAGGCAGAGACACAGGCAGAGGGAGAAGCAGGCTCCCGAGCCCGACGTGGGATTCGATCCCGGGTCTCCAGGATCACGCCCTGGGCCAAAGGCAGGTGCCAAACCGCTGCGCCACCCAGGGATCCCAGAAGCTTTTTATCTTGATGAAGTCCCAGTAGTTCATTACTGCTTTTGTTTCCCTTGCCTTTATAGATGTGTCTTGCAAGAAGTTGCTGTGGCTGAGGTCAAAAAGGTTGCTGCCTGTGTTCTCCTCTAGGATTTTTATTTTTTTTAAGATTTTATTTATTCATAAGAGACACACAGAGAGAGGCAGAGACATAGGCCCCTTACCAGGAGCCTGCTGCGGGACTTGATCCCAGGACCCCAGGATCTCGCCCTGAGCCAAAGGCAGATGCTTAACTACTGAGCGACCTAGGCGTCCCTCCTCTAGGATTTTGATGGATTCCTGGCTCACATTTAGGTCTTTCCTCCATTTTGAGTTTATTTTTGTGTATGGTATAAAAGAGTGGTCCAGTTTCATTCTTCTGCATGTGGCCATTCAATTTTCCCAACACCATTGGTGAAGAGATTGTCTTTTTCTTAATAATTTTTCCCCAATAATAATTCTAAATATTTGAATTTTTTTCCAGATAATGAATAGTTGAAGTGCTTTTATCCTGGTTGTGTTCTTTTTCTAAAGTGTTCTGTTAAAATTTGCATTCTTACCTTTTTCTTGGAGGCTTAGTTCTAGGAAACTAAGAACCAATCCACCTGATTGGGTTAGATCTTTTAATGAAGATCTAGCATAATTTTTGTAGATGGAATTATCTACCTATATGAATTTGCTGAAATTACTACCCTACTGATTCAAAAGAATGTATGTTTCATATACATTTATATTGACCAGTAGGTTTGTGTGTGATTTTATTATAAAAACCTATGTAGGTATAAAAAGTTAAGACAGTAATAGTAACCACATCTAATACTTATTAATCCTTAATGAAAAGCTATATGCCATAGTGGTTAAGGACATGGCTTCTGGAGTCAGATTAACTGGGCTTGTGTTCTACCTTCTACTTTCCATATGTGTGCTTTAGCAAGTTATTTAACCCCTGCATCTTTCTGTGTCTTCACCTGCTAAATGGGGATAATAATGCTTGCCATATGGAGAGTTGTGTGTGTGAGAATAGGTACTATGAAGTATGTTCATTATATATTAATACAATTATATAGTGTGTGTATTATAATTACGTAATTATAATTACTATATCATTACATGTACCTCTCATATATATATATGTATATATACACACATATATATTTAAATTCAAGAAATATTGGCTTTGAAGTGATTATTAAACATTCTATTCCAGGTACCACACTATGCTTTATTTTTACTATCTCTTTTAATCTTTAAGCAGCTGTATAAGGTTGGTATTATTATCATATTCAGTTACAGTAAATAAACTGCGGTTCAGAGAGAATAAGTGATATATATAAGGCCACAGGTTAATAAGCAAGCACCTGTCACTTGAATCCCAAAGCCTGACTCTTTCCATGAACCATAAACATTTTAATTTTGAATTAATCAGGCTAACGATTAGTTATTGTGGTTATTTAGGATGTATCAGAAAGGAACATGAATATAATTTACAGTTGTAGGTAAATAGTGGTTAGAGGAATGCTTTTATATGCTTAGGAAAAATTATATTTCATTAGAAAATAGTTAAAAATTTTGTGAGCTTCCTTCAAATCATACTCCGAGCAGAATAGTCAGCATTACAGTATCTATGCTAGAATTTACTAAACATTTAACAAATGTACTAGGACTCAGTGAAAAAACGGAGTCCAAGAAAGCTGAGCAAAGCTTGGGCCTGGCAGGCTCGCTCATCCCACTAGGCGCTCCCCAGTCCTTTAGGACTGCCTTTCAACCACTTGTTCCCTACAGGAAAGGCTCTGGCTCCCTCTAGAGTTCAGCATCAGTATGTGTTTTGAATAGAAAAATGTTTAACAATTTTAATGAAAAAATTTTTTTTCTTACGATTCAACTATAGTAAGTTACTTAGCATATATAGGAATTCTTGGATTTGAGACTCAAAGTTGGTCTCAAATTGGTTAATATACTCAATTAACATTTTATCACTCGTCTGTTTTCTAATTCTTTGTCCATTTTCTAAGTCGGCCTTAAGCATCTACTTGGACTCTGGCAAGAACTCCATAAGTGGTAGCTGCTATTAACAGCATTCTTGTATTCTAACCATGTGAATACTTTGCTTAATATTTAATGAAACATAAATTTTATACTGTTCTGATTCTTCATGAGTTTAGAAAATAGGTATTAAAATGATCTTTTATGAAGGTTTTTTTGTTTCTGTTTTTTATATATTTTGTGTGAATATATGTGCCTAGTTTTATGGTGTTTAGTATGTTTTGTGACCTTGGACAAGTTATTTTACTTCTTTATTCCTCCATTTTGTAATCCTAAAGATAGACTGTGTATCAAACAATATGTAATAGGAGCTTAATTAAATGTTCTTTAAGAAACAGAACACATGAAAAAAAGTTATATGGTTAGGAGAATATATTCCTAAGTTAGAAAGGAACTTTGGAGAATTTTCTTTTCTAAATTAATGAGGAAATAGAAGATGTGAGATCAGAGGGAAGGATAAATGCCCAAACCAAGCAGTAATGCTAGTGGAGACAGGAGGAAGGAGTGGGAGTTGATTTATCTATTCATCGTTAATGGACATTTGGGCGGTTTCCACTTTTTGGCTGTCATGAACAATGCTGTTCTGAACGTGTGTGTGAGCTTTTGTGTGACATTGTTTTCATTTCTCTTGGGTATATACCTAAGAGTGGAGTTGATGGGGCCTATGGTAACTCTGTATGTAACATTTGGAGAAACTGCCAAACTATTTTTCAAAGTGGATGTACTACTTTATTTTCTGACCATTTGTGTACATCCTTGGCAATACTCATTATTGTCTAACTTTTTGATGCTGGCCATTATAATAGGAGGGAAGTAGTAGCTCATTGCTGTTTTGATTTGCATCATTTGCTTGATGGCTAATGCTATTGAACATCTTTTCCTTTGCTTGTGGCTGTTTATATATCGTCAGAGAAATGACTTTCAGATCTTTTGCCCATTTTTTAATTGAATTATAAGACTTCTTTACACATTCTAGAAACAATTCCTTATCACATATATGATTTACAGATATTTTCTTCTGTGGGTCGTCTTTTTACTTTTTTGATGGTGTCCTTTGAAACAAATGTTTTTAATTTGATGAAGTCCATTTTATCTACTTTCTCTTTTGTTGCTTGTGCTTTCAGTGTCATATCTAAGAAACTCTTGCCTAATCCATGGTCACAAAATTTATTCCTGAGTTTTTTTTTTCTAGGATTTCTACAGTTTTAGCTCTTACATTTAAGTCTTTGAACCATTTTGATGTAACATGTTTTTGTATAGTTCTGCAAGCTTTTGATTCTTTTTTTATTTCAGAGACTGTGTGTGAGGTATATTGTCTGAAATGAGGGGTTGAATGCAGTGCTCACTGAATTCCTTTGCAGCACAAACATTCTGCTATTCTGTGTAACTGTAACCTAATTGTTTTAATGCTCTTTTTAATAGTACCATTATTTGTTGCAATGACCAAAACCCATGTGATAGCAGCTTCGAAAGAAGCATTTTATACCTGGCAATATCGTGTGGCAAAGAAGCTCACAGCATTGGAAATTAATCAGATCACGCGGTCTCGAAAGGAAGGGAGAGAAAGGTATATCTTTTGACGCATGGTTTTTAGTAGCTTGACCATATCGCATTTAAATCAGTCATAGTTAATTATACATTGTCATGCTTGAGAACTGTAAATTGTTTTGATTACTAGAAATAATATTTTCCCATTGATTTCAAAATCTTTCAAATTATTTGTTTAAATTTATCAAAATAAATGATAAGTAGTGTGGTGTAATAAAAGAAAGCCCTCGGAGATAAAGAGTGGAAATCTGTGTTTTTATAAGGAAGTAGCTATTCTCACTCATCTACTCCTACCAAATTAGGGTTATTATGCTATACTTGAAATATGATTATTCAGTTGCATGTCTAAAATTCATTCTTATGGGTTAGTGGTATAGGTCTTTCTAGAGGGGTGGGGGCGATTGTAGTATCAGTCTCCACAGGGGAGGCAGGTTCTTAGATACGGAGAAGGTCTTCAGGGAGGTGAACTGGTCACTTGGCTTGTCTTGCCCTGGATTCCAGGGAGTCTAGGATTGAATGGTAGAGGGGTCTCTACCACACTGAGGAGTTAGGAGCTAGGATGGGGGGGATTCCCTGGGGTGCAGATGCATTTACTATGTTTTGTTAGTTTTGTTGTCTCTGTTGGTGATACTCTTTTGGCCCTTTTGTTGTAATCCTAAGCCTTTAAAAAGAGCATTTTGTTGAGTGTTTTAAGCTAATAATTCTTAATCAGGGTGTAGGCCTGTGTTGGTGGGAGTGGGCGGCAGGGGGTCATTTCAGATCATCTTCCTTCACACATGCTTGAGATCTTAATGCAGTCTTTCCTTTAAGACTCACTAAGATAGGAGAACTGTCCCCAGTAAAAATATTTTAGATATGCGAATTCATGTGAAAGCAAAAAAAAAAAAAAGCAACCAAAAAAAAAAAAAAAACAGTTGAGGGGCACCTGAGTGGCTTAGTTGGCTAAGTGTCTGACTCTCAATTTTGGCTCAGGTCATGATCTTAAGGTTGTGGGATTTGCCCCTCATCGGGCTCTGTGTTGGGCCTGGAGGCTGCTTAAGATTCTCTGGCTCTCCCTCTGCCCCTCCCCCCCTTTTCCCTTTCTTAAAAAAACAGTTGAAAATACTATATCTTGTTTTCTCAGTAGTTCTGAAAGTCTAAATGGGAAGAATCTTTGGCCTCTTTTAGAACAGCATGTGAAAGCAGAAGCAATAATAAGCAAAAGAACCACAGTCTGCAGGGAGATCTTAGGACAAAGTTGGGACCAAAGAGTCTAGCCTCTCCATAGAGAAAGTGTCCTCTGAGAGCTAGCTAAAGATATTCTGGCTTTAAGATGGCAGCATATGCCTCTATTTCTATCTGGGACACACGTGCTAGTTTTACAGATGGAGAAGCATCTCTCTGGGCTTTATCTGTAAAATATGGTGAATGATGGTGAGAATAGCCATCATTGATTGAATACTTTTAATGTGCTAGATACTACAGTAAGCCTAGTCAGTACTCTTATTAATCCTGTTTCAGAGAGGAAACTAAGACACAGGAGCTTAAATTATTTGCCAAAGGTCACCACCGGATAAGCAGAGATGGGCCAGGGAACCAGGTTGATCTTGCTCTGAAACGCTCACTCAGATTGGCCTTTCTTGCAGTACTCTACTTGTTTTATGAGATGGAAGGTGCTCACAAAATCTCTTAAAAGACCTCCTATTCTGACCTTTGACTTTTATTTTGTGATAACTAAGTAGACATATTAGCTGGATATACTTAATAGAAATGTATTAAGATGTAGAAATCTGGCACCTCTGAAATTATTTTCTATTTTTAATATATTTTCTTTCTGCATTTGATACATATCTATATAACATTTAATATCATTATATTGATGAAAGTACAATTACGATTTCAACTTAATGATAAAAATTTCATAATATTTTAAAGATAGGAAATGGTTTGATTTTTTTTTTTGTGACTATATTCCATGTATGATTTCTTGATGATCAACAGGCTCTGTGCATAGTGCTTTACAAACCTCACTTTATTTTTGCCTCTTAACCCTTCAAAGTTGCCCTTATTGTCCACATGGAGAAATTGCGGCTCAGAGAAGTTAATTAACTTGCCCAGGGCTTCATAGCTACTCTGATGTATCTTCCCTATTCCGCCCCACTCATTTTAATATTTTTCCAGCAGATTTAGAGCACCTGACAGTGTGTGGCACTGTGCTAGGCACTGGAGACATGGTCTTTGCATCCAGGAAACTCATCAACTGGTGGGAGAGACAAAGTAATAGAGATACTGTGGTGTGAATAGTATTATATTAAATGTATCAGATGGGGGAAGTCCAAAAGTAGTGCATCTTCATAACACAGGGAACAATTCTTTACTTTAGAATAAGAATTCCATTAACTACAGCTTCCCAAGTTTATTTAAACTTTACCTTTATTAAGCATATCAATAGAAGGGAAATTATGGAGAAATAACAGAGAAACTTACTTAGTGTATTAGAAATTATTCCTGAGTGATACTCATTTGCAGAATAAGGTAAAATATCTTTTGTAGCTTAATGAAATTCATTGGAAATATGTGATTGAATGTTCAAGTATTTTTTTGGCAGAACTTTCAGGAATGTAACACTTGCATAACTAGTAAACACCTGGTGGATGATTTCCACCTTTGTGGGATGCAACTGTGTCAAGAACTCTTTAAAATAATCAGGACGTTTATGTTATATAATAATATTCATGGATGTCATCCAATCCTTTAATTGTTCGAAAAATTAGGAAATGGTATCACCTTTACTTATTAGACCATCTTTGAAATTCTCACTTTTTTTTCCCCCCAGAATTTATCATATTGATGATACTCCTTCTGGATCTGTGGATGGGGTGCTTGATTATAGTAAAGCCATTCAAGTAGGTGATCTTATTATTGCCAGCAAATGTTGATATCTGTAAATTTGGAAATACTGTAACTTTATTTTGAGATCTGAGGAAGAATTTTTTTTACTAAATACCATCTTATTCTAGTAATTCTTTAAAAAAAGTCTGTCTCAAAAAACTGTTTTCTATGTCTGCTTTTTTTCTTTTGATTCTTAAAAAATTTTTGAAATAATTATAAATTCACAGGAAGTTGTACAGATAGCACATAGTGTCTCTTTACCCTGCATCCCTCAAAGGTGACATCTTCTATAACTAGGATAATATAAAAAACAGGGTATTGATATTGGTGATGACACCATTAGCTAGACTCCCACCCCATTCCTTACCCAGTTTTCCCATTAATGTACGTGTGCATAGTTTGAGGTAATCTCACCATTGGGAAGGGACTTGCCTCCTGCTATGTCTTTTTTTTTTCCACACTTGCTTTCCACCCTGTGCTTACCCCCTGGCAACCACTAATTATCTCTAGTTTCCTCACTCTGAGAGTTTTTTAAAGGAATGGAATCATGTTGCATTGAACCTTTTGAAATTGGCTTTTCTGCACTAAGCATATAAGCACCTGAGATCCACCCAGGTTGTTACAGTGCTGTGCTACTTCCCCTTCCTCATTCTGGCCTTGGCTGGCCCTTCTGCCATCTGTTCTTTTATGACAAAGCTCAGGTTTTTGCCTCCCCGTGCCCTTCTGTGTAGATGAGACGTTTCTTCCTTTGGTGTGCTTGTAACTCGTGAGCACACCACTACTTTGATCATACTGTACTGTAATTAGGTGTTTGGTTTGCTGTCTTCCCCAGTAGGCTTTGGAGGAATCCTGGAGGGGAAAGATTTTATCCAAGTGTCTCTCGTGCTTAGTTCAGTATCTATCACGTAGTAGGTGCTCATTAAGTAAATGTTAGGTTAAATACATTAAAGTATTCTTAGTGAATTGCATACTACCTTATACCAGATTACTTATTCAATAAATATTTGTTAAAGAATAATGATTTATTTTAGGGCACCCGGGATCCAATTTGTGCCATAACTGCCTCTGATAAGACACTGATTGTGGTAAGTTCAAAAAAAAAAAAAAAACTAGCATTATGTATAATAATTGTTTAAATTAGAAAAATAGAGCAAAGTGAGCAAATAGAGCAAATGCTTTGGATTTGAACATCATCTTGTGGGCACCTATTTACAAAGTCCAGTGTGAAAAATAAGAAAATTCTAAAGATTGCCTCACAAATTGTTAAGCATTTGCAAAAATAGCTGCTTGTAAAAGCAATAGAATAGTGGCCAGTTGGGGAGAGTTTGACACTGGGTCGAATGACCGTACAAGTTGGCAGGTGTGGAGTGGATTGGATAGCAGTAGTAGGTCTTAGAAAGCTTCCTCCTCTAGATGGCCTGCTATTTTGTGTTGGAGAAGTGTTTTGGCTCAGCTACTGTCATAAGACTTAAAATGAAGAGGTGATGTGTTTGCTAACCAATAAAATGAAGAAGTCTAGGAAAATTTTTCAAATAAAATCGATGTTGTAGTGTCTTTTCTTGAGCTCTGACATTGGAAAATACTAATTTTAGAACTAAATGTTTACTTTAATATTGTAATGCTGGTGAAGTCATTGAATAATTATGTAATCAGAGCCTTAATAGTGTGTATTTACAGTTCTGGTTACGTTCCTTAGCCATTAGATAATTTTATGATGGACAAAATCTTAAGAATGTAGTATTTGTTTTTCCTCATCAGTATTTTTAAAGCTGTTTGTCTTATAGAGCCTCTTTTTTTCTTTTTAGATTTTTTGCTGTATGGCAGGGAGTTTTTGTTTGTTTGTTTGTTTTGTGTGTGTGTGTTAGCTGTGTTTCTGACATTTGCAGAAAAATAACATGCAATTCATAGCAATCACAAAAATTGACTTAATTCCTAAATGACAGAGTCTACCTATAAGAAACATACTCGGATAGTTTTAATACCAGTCAGAAGTTTTAATGGAGAAAATATCTTCTGCATTTAAAACTGCTTTTCACTGTTGAAATGTAAAAGGTTTTAGAATAATTACTTTTTTTTAAACATTCAAAGCGCAGGACCCCTTTTTTCAAAAAGAAGATCTTATTTCATACCCCAATATGGTAAATCTTCTGAAACCCATGCTTCCCTTTTACATATTAAAGTATATTCTCCCTCTCATCCTTCCAGCCTTTCTGATAGTCCTCTCTTGAGAATCATGCTGCAAAAACAGTGCTGCTCTGATTAAAAAGGGGAGAGGGAAAGATTGGCTGAGCACAGCTTTCTGCTTTGTCCCATTGCCACCGCCAGAGGCACAGAAGCATTTGGAAACTACAGTTCTCTCCTGATCCTTATACCAACTGTTGATCTGTCAGCATTAAGGCTTGCACAGAGTTGCATAATAATTTATAATCTGTTTTATTTTTAGACCCATTTAAACTAATACTCATTGTATCACTGCTTTCTGATCATCTCCCTTTGCCTCTAACTAGTATCAGATAAGTGGCTATAGCGTAAAAATGTAGACTTTCAGTAACAACTGTTTTGTATGGTGATCTTACATTGGTTTTTCATATATATGAAATTTAATTCAGTAAGTGTTTTATATTTTAGCTTTTTTGTGTACCCTGAATATTAGCCTAGATAACAACTGTTAAATAACCCTTGTTATTTCTTCCTTGTGATGTAAGACTTTATGTATTATTGAACAGCTAGATTCCTGACTTCTTTTGAATGCCAAATAAAAAAAATCAGTTCACCTTCAGCTACTTTTAAAGGGTTTTAATTAAATCAGGAGATATATATGCACTCAGCAATGTGATTTAGTATTAGAATTGGAAATTAGTTATGACACTATCACTTTGGCTTTGAAACAAATGTATCAACATATAGAAAGGCCTGTAGTTGTAACTTAATTTTATTATGTAAATATGCTGTAGTAATCAAAAGTAATTTCCATAGGGTCGTGAATCTGGTGCCATTCAGAGATACAGTCTTCCTAATGTTGGTTTAATTCAAAAATATTCCCTTAATTGTCGAGCCTACCAGTTATCCTTGAATTGCAACTCTAGGTAAGTCTGAAATTTCTCCTCATGTAGTTGTGGGGTATAGAAGTTATCAAGTGGGATTGTTGGATTTATGTAATAAATACAAAGACGTGTGTTGTAAGCTTGTCTTATAGTTCAGTGTGATATTACTATACTAGATTTGTATTTAGATATTTGTATTATACTGTGTTTAGATGGTTTTCTCTAATTGGGCAAAATATAGAGATTCTAATGTAATACTTTAAATTGTTTGCATGTCAGTTGCTTTAATTCTTTTGGATACTTTTTCCTCACAAGGAAGCAAAACGGAGAATAGTCCATGTCTTCTATCAAATTTATAAAAATTTAAAACCAGTTATTTCTTTAAAGCCTTCTTCCCAGTTTTAATGAACTGATTTTGCAGAAGAACAGTAATAGGTCGTAATATTTGTGATTGCTGATCGTCATTTTACAATTTTGTTTCCCTTCTCCAACATCATTATTTGTAGTCGTCTGGCTATCATAGACATCTCAGGAGCTCTAACGTTCTTTGACTTGGATGCTCGGGTAACAGACAGCACAGGACAGCAAGTCACTGGCGAGTTGTTAAAATTGGAGCGGAAAGATGTCTGGGATATGAAGTGGGCCAAAGATAATCCAGATTTGTTTGCAATGATGGAGAAGACAAGAATGTATGTTTTCAGAAACTTGGATCCTGAGGTAAACACAAAAAAAGGAGCATTAACAGTACATAAATAATGAGCCAGATAATCAAAACGTGACTTTTTCCCTTTGTTTCCTTAAGAGGTTTGTTGGTGTTGGCTGCATGAATTTCTGAAAAGAAATAGAAACATCTCTGTGGAATTGTAACATATTTGGTCTTGAGTGGGAATAATACTGATTGTTTAAATATTTTCTGCTTTCTCTGAAAGGCACTTCCTGAGCATTTATCTGTTCTTTTTAGAAGATGGAGTCATGATCTCTAATATATAGTCTTTATTTTTTACTTGTTAAAGTTAAGAAAAAAAAATCAGTAGTAACGTTTACTAAAATTGCTTAAAACCTAACCAAAAAAATGCTGTTTTGAAATTGCTTTGTGCTTTTATCCTCTTTGCCTCTCTATCTACTTTAATCTGTGCTTCCTTGGTCTTATTTATATTCACACCAATTCTGTCAGCCACGAATCCTGGACTTTTTCACCCTGATAATTTTATGAATATGCAAGTGTGGACTGATTAATCTACCCTCTCTGGCATATCAGGAAGCCCCATGCTCACTAGTTTTAAAGTTCTATTTTTGATTTTCTCCTTGCAGCTCACAGCAGCTAATTTTTCCTTTGTCTGTCTGCATCAGCATTTGTGTTTAGGAAATTCAAAATCATTTGAGTGGTAGCCTAATCAATGCATCATTGAAATAAATCTTTTATACAATTTTTGAATAATTAATACATTTTCAATTGGGAATTTTCTTTATGCTTGATGTACCCAACAAATGTAAATAATAAGAGGTAACTTGATAAAGGCTGTACAATTGATGTGTGGATCTACAGTTTCCTTTTTGGAAAGAAATTGAATGCTTGGGTCCCTGAGGTGCCAAAGATCTTCTAGAGTAATTTGCTTAGTGGTAAACTATTTGTCCCTTTAATAGCCTAAATTATTTTCGCATTTCCTCATTTTAGCTCTACTCAGGCTCTGTGGGTTGGGAATTGACCTGATATAAATTGCTCTCAAAGGCTTTGTTAAGGGGCACCTGGGTGGTTCAGTGGTTGAGCTTCTGCCTTTGGCCCTGGGATTAAGTCCCATGTCAGGCTCCCCACAGGGAGCCTACTTCTCCCTCTGCCTATGTGTCTGCCTCTGTCTGTGTGTCTCTCATGAATAAATAAATAAAATCTGTTTTAAAAAAGGATTTGTTAAAACTTTTAGGGAGTCTTAAGGATCTTTGTGACTTTTAGTTTCTGGGTACTGTTTAAAGGAAAGGCATTTGAGGCTGCTGCTGCATTTAACCTGCAAGCAGGGGCTCCTACAAGGGTCCAAGGGAAATCTGATGCTTGCCACAAAAACAAGTGTGAGGGGGATCCCTGGGTGGCGCAGCGGTTTAGCGCCTGCCTTTGGCCCAGGGCGCGATCCTGGAGACCCGGGATCGAATCCCACGTCGGGCTCCCGGTGTATGGAGCCTGCTTCTCCCTCTGCCTATGCCTCTGCCTCTCTCTCTCTCTCTCTCTCTCTCTGACTATCATAAATAAATAAATAAATTAATTAATTAAAAAAAAGCGTGAAAATTTGACAGGTAACCACAGGATAACCTTGAGGATGGGAGAGGAATACTTTTTGAACGTTAGAGTCCTTTTTCTGTCATTGGCCCTGAGTGTCCTATGTGAGAAATCATATGCCTGGACAGGTGAGAGTGTTGTGCTGGGCTGTTTATAATGTGTGTGTGACACACCAGGGGAAAAGATGTCTTGGCCTGGTGCAAAGTGCTTCTTAAGTAGTTTTAACAGAACAGCCTTTTTCTTTTCTTTTTACTTTTCTTTTCTTTTCTTCTCTTTTCTTTTCTTTTTTTTCTTTCCTTCCTTCCTTCTTCTTCTTCTTCTTTTTTTTTTTTGAGTTTGTTTTCTGCCTTGGCAAGTAGTTCAAGTTATGTTGGATTTAAAACTAGATGAATTTCTCTCATCCTTACCACTGACTGGATTTCTGTATAAACCCTGCCATTCTTTTCATTCATGAGGACACTGGCTGGCTGTGAGCCCTGCTTGGTTAGTTACTCTGCTGTTCATTCCTGTAGCTGCTTTGACTGATCATGTAAGGACACACTCTTCAAAACAATTTACTGGGGCTGCTTTAGGACATTGTATTCTTTTATTATTCAGGAGATAGGCTATCGTTTGACAATTAATACTGAATACCTTCTTATCCATTTGAGTGGTGTTATGAATTCTAGATTCATACCTTTCCTTTAAGTTGTAAAGTTTTCTTCAGATTATATGGGAGAAAGGGTGCCATTTGTATGTGAAGTTGTAATTTACTGATAAAACACACTTTCTTTGAGAATTTGGAAATGAGTAATTTAATGTTGGTATTCCCTGCTTGATCATTTTTATCTCCAGTGACCCTCTCAAGGGACTCATTCAGCTTTTCTAGTCTTTTTTTGGATCTTCTCTCTCATTGGTGCTATTTCATATTTGTATTCCTTTCATATCTCATATTTTTGTCACTCACCCTCTCATTTTTATACACCTCTTTACCAAACAAGGGGTTTCCACACTTTTGAATCCATACCTTCATGTATGCATAATTATTTATTTAGAAGTTATATACATGTCCTACCACATTAATAAAAATATATTTTCAATCATGTCCCTGAAATAGAAATTTTAAAAGAATGAGAAAAAAAACAGGAAGTAAACCTTATTTTAAAACGTCATAGTATTATGGTTCAGGCTACCTTTAGCTGATATCTCAGGCGTAATGCACACTTTATATAGAATATGGAATTATGGGATCCCTGGGTGGCGCAGTGGTTTAGTGCCTGCCTTTGGCCCAGGGCGCGATCCTGGAGACCCGGGATCGAATCCCATGTCGGGCTCCTGGTGCGTGGAGCCTGCTTCTCCCTCTGCCTGTGTCTCTGCCTCTCTCTCTCTCTCTCTGTGTGACTATCATAAATAAATAAATAAATAATTAAAAAAAAAGAATATGGAATTATTAACTTAGTAAGTATAAGTCCCATGTTTCAAGTAGTCTTGATAATTTCCATTTTTTTTTTGATAATTTCCATTTTTTAACTGACTTTTTGTCAGACCTGATTAGACTACAATGGTTTTCACTCTGTAATGTGGTTAACCCTGGAATTTAATTTTTATTTTTTTTATTTTTTATTTTTTTTTTATTTTTTATTTATTTATGATAGTCACACACAGAGAGAGAGACAGAGAGGCAGAGACATAGGCAGAGGGAGAAGCAGGCCCCATGCACCGGGAGCCTGATGTGGGATTCGATCCCGGGTCTCCAGGATCGCGCCCTGGGCTAAAGGCAGGCGCTAAACCGCTGCGCCACCCAGGGATCCCTAACCCTGGAATTTATGCTAGGAGTAAGAAGGGTGACTGTTTGCTTGCTCTCACATTACCAATATTCTGCTAATTCACAGATTCTTTGCAGGAAGATTTTTAAACGACAGGTCCAATTTATGAAGATTAGCTAAAAATTATGTACTATAAAAAAAATTATGTACTATAATCCTTAAGTCCTCTAAGTCTGTACAAACTTCGTTATGTCACAATATGCTAGAAGTGAGTGGATAAGCCCTTCATGATACCTGTTCTGTTGTCCATGTTGAGACCTTCTGAGTTATGTACTGAATAAGAGTACTTAATATAGTATATAGATTGGTGAAGTTGTAAATACTTTCTTGATAAAAACAAACTTGTTATGCACTGCATAAGGGAATGTGTCCTGCTTTTGTCAGCCACTGGTCTAAAACTTCAGTTGAAACGTGGATGATATCTAGTGAATTTTGGAAAATAAAGAGAATTAGTTGAGATCCCTCAAGCAGAAGTTGACTTTTTAAAATCTGAATTACACAGATATTTGCATATTTACTTATGTGCCAATAATCATAGATTATTTTGGAAGTTCTTAATTTTTGATCTCTCCTCCTACCTGTATTTTCTTCCTTTCTCTGTTTTTGGTGTAACTTTTTATCCACGCATTATCTTTTATGACTTTTTTTTGGTTACCTTGCTTTGTGTTTTATCTAGCCAAAAATAAAATCATTTTCTAATGATAAACATTTTTATACAGGTATATTTGGATACATATAGTATCAAAATAATTAAAGGGTACAAAAGGCCTCTATAAGAAATATGTCATTATATACTTTCTTTTTTAATTAAATTTGTTCTGATTCTCTCTGGATGTTCATTGCTCATAAAGACATATTATTTGCCTTTACATAGTACAATTTTTTTTTAAGAAATAAAGGGATTTTGTAAAATTTTCTCAACAATTTTTACTTTTTTTTTTAAAAGATATTTATTTATTTATTCATGAGAGACACAGAGAGCGGCAAAGAAATAGACAGAGGGAGAAGCAGGCTCCCTGTGGGGAGCCGAATATGGAACTCTATCCCAGGACCTGAGATCATGACCTCAGCCAAAGGGAGATGCTCAATCACTGAGCCACCCAGGTGCCCCCAATTTTTACTTTTTAAAAGAAAATAATCACCTTAAGACTCAATAAACACATATAATATGTATGCAAGAGCCCTAAACTTCGACATACTGAATGATTCAACTTTCACCTGTAATATCCATCTTTTTAGTATCTTCCTATTGTAATTTTTGTAGTTTCTATCATATGAAGAACTAAGTTTCAGAGTCATAAATTCAGTATGTTTTTCCTTTGGATTTTGCTTTCTGTTTCATAATATACACGTAAACACATATTTTAAAAAATTACATTCTGCTATTATTTCCATTACTAGACATTATTTTATCCTTTCTACAGTGTTCTTGGGGGTAGTAAGTATATTGAGAGTTTTTTTCTCTTTGTTTACATAATATTTATACTTAACTTTTTCTACTACGGATTTAGGGCAGCTCACTTTACATTGTAATATGCGTTTACTACACTTGATTTCTATAAGCCTGCATAACACTAGGATAAGAGACAGACCTGCAACAGACTTGTGTATTCACAAATTGGCAAATTAAGTCTTCTTATATAGACAATCTATCAGGAATGCTCTCTGGTTAATGTTACAGAGGGTAGACTTTCAGTATGGTACTTAATTTCTTTGATATATGTACTTACATACAAATATAGTGCTTGTCAGGTAAATTTAAAATTAAATTTCCTGTTGCATTGCATGAATAAGAATTATCTAGTGGTATTGAGAAAAATTGGACTGATATTAGATGCTATTAGGGAAGTAATACTGATTACATAAGGTATAGTAATAGTAACGTGGCTATGTAAAGAGCATCTTTTTTTTTTTTTTTTTAAGAACATCTTTATCTTTTAAAGATATGTACTGAAATAGCTAGGGGTGAAATGTCATAATGTCTATAAATTTACTTGATTTACTTTTAAATACTATAGCCAAAAAAATTGAAGCGTATTTAGAAAAATGTTAATAACTATTTAGATGATGGGCATATAGCTGTTAATGACATTTTTTGTACTTTTCTGTTGGTTTGAAAATGTTGATAATAAATATAAAATCACATACTAAAGGAAGGAAAATTTTGTTCAATTTAACATAACATGTGTTTTTATCTTTAAAGGAGCCCATTCAGACTTCCGGATATATTTGTAACTTTGAGGATTTAGAAATTAAATCTGTCCTTTTGGATGAGATACTGAAGGTAATTCTTAAAAAACAATTGTATTTCTGTTGCTGGCTTGGCTGGATTTATTTTTTCACCAGGCAGTGTGGTGTCCCTGTTAGGAACGTGGATCGGCCCTGCTCTGTCACTTGTACCACTTTAGACAGGTTCCTTCACCTTTTTGGGGTTTTCTTTTTTTGGTATGTATGTATGTATGTATGTATGTATGTATGTATTTATTTATTTATTCCTTCACCTTTTTGAGCTTCATTTCCCTTTCGTGTTTATGAACCTCAATTTTTTGTCTCTAAAATATGGATAATAATAGAACCTATCGTACAGGATTGTTATTGTGTAAGGTAATGTGTAAAAAGCACTTACCACAGTGTTAGCTAGGATCAAAACTCAAAAAATGATAGCTAGTTGTTTTTGTCATTGTTTTTATATTAATAACAGAGGTACTGAAATTTGACAGTTTAGTCTTCTGTAATTCTAGGGTAATTGAGTAACTTTTTGTTTGCAGGGCTACTATCCTATTTTTTTTTCAGGCTTTATAAAACAATTCGTTTCTGATTTCAGATATCTTTTTGAACCTCTACTTTGGCCTTCCTTGACCAACTTTTGAGAATTTCTTTGCTAAGAATATATTGAAAACAGTTTTACCTTTGTTTTATACTTTTTCTGTGTACTTCATCCAGTTTTTTTGAATACTAGATTTTTATATTTCCAGAGTTAGTTGCAGTTGTAGCATGTTTTCATGTTTGGGTTTAATATGTAAATTGTACCCCTTGTGTTATAACTCACTTCTTTTTTTTTCCCATGAGAAATTTCTTGGAGGATTAGAACAGAAGGAATGCAAAAGGAAAAAGAAGGAATTTATTAAATTTACATTTACTAAAGTACCTCTCAAAGGAAGTGTTCATTTGTCATTTGTCATTATATATCATTGTTCATTTGTTGTTCCAACCATGCCTGGTACATATTACACAGATGTCATTTTTAGATGAAGAAGGCTCTTAGTGAGTAAAATGATTTACCAAAAGTTCATCTGTTCATTGACTCAGGAAATGTTTACTGGCAGTCAGTAAGACACAGTTCCTGGCCTCAAGTAGAGGGGTTGGGAAGATAGACAAATTCAGCAACTAGACAAGGGGTGGGGGTGCTGTCGTTCAGTTGGCAGATGTATCCCTTCAAAAGTCTGTAGTGAGAGAACATTGGGTCAGTTCTGAGACTGTGAGTAATATGAATAGCACAACCAGGCATTGTGCTAAATGTTTGATGTGTGTTATTTAATCCTTACAACTCTAGAAAGTAAGTTTGAGTATTATCTTCATTTGTTCAGATGAAGAATCTGAGGCTTGGAGAGAGAAACTAATTTGCCAGTGACACCCAGTTAGCAGTAGGCAGAGACATGATTTGACTCCAAGCTGTCTGGCTTCAAAGGTGGTGTGTGTAATTGGTAGCGCTGGCAGAAATGAAGAAGGGAACGGTCATGGGGATGGTTGGCCTGGGTTATAAGAGGCCTTGTGTGCCTTCTGTGGAGTTTGGACTATATCCTGGACTCATTAGAGGCATAAAGCAGTAAAGTGACATGATTGGGTTTCTATTTGGAGAAGTTGGAGGGAGGTATAGCAGGTTTTAGAAAGTGTCATATAGCCAGTGAGCATTGGAATTAGGATTTAAACTTAGGTCTGTTTGAATTCAAAACTCATGCTCTTTCCATACTACTTTCTACAGTGTGCCAGGGATTTCCCGGAGAATATTTTAGTTTCTACATGCATTGGTTTGGTTGCAGGGTGAGGAGGGGCACACGCAACTCAGTTCTGGTAGCCATTACTGATTTTTCTAACTTTCTTGTATGTTCCACTTTTTTCCCTTGGAATATGTAGGATATTGGTGAGTTCATAATTACTATTTTCTTTCTTTGCCCATTAGCTAGCTCTTTCCTGCAAGGCTGGCCTTCAAAATTTTTTATTTTCTTTTGGAGGGGTCAGCTTGCAAAATTAAAAGAGGTGATGAAAACTTGCTCTTTTTCTTTTATTTGCTTGTCTGCTGCCCAACAGCACCCGGAGCAACAGTTTCATTGCCCCTGGCAAGGAAAGAGGAGATTAAGGCATGAGGGGGTAGAGGCACACACATGTGTTTTCTGCTCTGGTGGAAGCCACAGCACTTTGGGCGAGGAGAATAGCAGCTCCTGGGAACATGACATTTAAGCTGAGGGAAACAAGGCTGCATAATTTTAAGAGACCCCCTTCTTCCATCACTGCCCTATTCCCCAGGGCAGCCACATAGCCTCAAGAGGAGTGAAGCTGGATTGTGGGTGTTTTCCAGACAACTCGGAAGACCCACACGTTGGAATAGCTTTTCTTCCCATTTTTGGATTATAACATGATGCGGTTGTTTGTGTGTGTGCGTTTTCCTGTAAAAAAGAAACACAACTCTAAAGGCAGCCATTTGACTTTTTTTCATGTTACTTTTAGAATCCCGAACATCCGAACAAGGATTATATAATTAATTTTGAGATTCGGTCCTTGCGAGATAGTCGAGCATTGATTGAAAAGGTTGGAATTGAAGATGCATCTCAATTCATAGAGGATAATCCACACCCCCGACTTTGGTATTTAAAAATAAAAAATCTGGGGCGCCTGGGTGGCTCAGTTGGTTAAGTGTCTGCTTTCAGGCTCAGGTTATGATCCCAGAGTCCTGGGATGGAGCTGCATGTTGAGCTCCCTGCTCCCAGGGGTGAGCCTGCTTCTCTCTCTCCCTCTGTCTGCCAGTCCCCATGCTTGTACCCCCCTCCGGTGTCAAATAAATAAGTAAAATCTTTAAAATTAGTTAATTAATTAATTAAATAAAATAAAAATCTTCCCCGAATGACTGGTATATGCTTTCAAAGTCTTAGCTCTATTGTTCCCTACTCTCATGGTAGCCTTCGTGGGGGTAGACTTCCATTCTTGCTCTTCTTTTTAAATACAGAAATTCATTTCAGATTTGGAAGTACTCAAAATGAGCATAATATTAAGTGAAACGTGTATAAATACGTTAATGACTTCCCACCCTGTTTAACTGAAAAAAATTGGTATACTAATTGAATTCTGGTTCAAGACTTTTTTTATCTCAGTAATTACAATAAGCTTTTTTTTTTTTTTTTTTTTTTTGTAATAAAGGCGTCTGCTGGCTGAAGCAGCTCTTCAGAAACTGGATTTGCACACTGCAGAGCAAGCATTTGTGCACTGCAAAGATTACCAAGGCATTAAGTTTGTGAAGCGTCTGGGCAATCTGCAGAGTGAGCCCATGAGGCAGGCCGAAGTTGCTGCCTACTTTGGCAGGTTTGAAGAGGCAGAAAGAATGTACCTTGATATGGACAGAAGGTAGGTAATGAAGGCCCAGGCCCCTGCTCTACTTTGGTGTTGGTGATTTTTTTTGTACAAACGAGCAAGGTACAGTAGACTAAATAAATGTATCCTACCATTTCTTTAGAAGTTAATTTCAGTTTTGATCGCTAGCTGGATATTCCACATGTCCCTTATTAATTTACATTTTATATTTCGGAAGCAGTTTTATTTTCTGTATTTATATATATTATTGCTGGCCATGGGAGACTTTTTCATTTGGTCAGAAAAAAACATAAGACTACAGAGACTGAGGGCTTTTATCCTTTATGCAGCTCAATATTTGGGTTTTCTTTTTTGGTTTAGGCCTTTATTTTTTGTTGTCAAGGAACATGAAATAAAAATGGTATTTAGGGATTGATTTTTATTCTTTATGTTCATTTTAGATTTATATAAAATAATGTATGAACTTCATTTCTTCTAATTTTTGTTAATATTACTTGTACTTCCAGGAGTCCCGACTATAGCTTCAGCCCTGAAAAGAAAGATAAAACCAAATTTGTTTATATGTGTGCTTTTTAAATAAGCCTGATTATGTCTAAGAAATTGATGAAAAGAAGTTATTATTATTTAAATCATTATTTTGCTAAGAAAATTGGAATCTAGGAAAATAAAAGGAAATTACTTCTTTATCCCTATTTCAGATTTTCCTCATTGTTTCCTTCCTGATTAAGTTTCTAAAATGTTTGGAGAGGTACCTTGTCTGTCAGTTCACTGCTGTGTATTCTAGTACCCTAGAATTGAACCTAGCATGTGGTAGACGGTTGATAAATATTTGTCAGATGAATGAATAAATGCTGTCATTTGCAGAGATCTTGCTATTGGCCTCCGGCTGAAATTGGGAGATTGGTTTAGAGTACTCCAGCTCCTGAAAACTGGATCTGGTGATGCAGATGACAGTCTCCTAGAACAAGCCCACAATGCCATTGGAGACTACTTTGCTGATAGACAAAAATGGTAGGTAGCCTATGTGGACCACCTCTTCCATTCGTGTGGCACTTAATATGGTAGCTGCCTGAGTAATTCCCTATGACACAGTGCTGGGGAAATTGAAGGCCATCCTCCTGGATCCTAAAATTCAAACGCCTTTAGATTCACATTAGAGAGCAAGAAATCCTTAGATAAGTATTGTAAAACTTTGCAGTTTCCAGACTTACAAAACATGTGCTTAGCTCCAGGCAGCTTTCTACTGTTTTAGACCACAGTGTGCATTTCAAAGACATTTTATGATTTATTTCTGAAAAAGTTAAAACAAAATTTTATATTTGCTTGTTTTATTATAGATTATTTTCAGAAATCATTGGCTTTTATTCTTAAGTTTTCATTTTGATCAGTATGCTTATTTATTTACCTCAGGGTTGGAAATAAAATATATCAGATTACAACAATATTTCTTATGAATATCCAAAGAATGGGGGCACCTGGGTGGCTCGGTTGGTTAAGTTTTTGCCTTGGGCCTGATTAAGTGTCTCCCAGGGTCCTGGGATTGAGTCCTGCATCAGGCTCTCTGCTCTCCCTCTGCCTGCCACTCCCCTTGCTCATATTCTCTTTATTTCTGACAAATAAATAAATACAAATCTTTAAAATAAAAAAAAATCCAAAGAATGTTGCAACTAAAATATGCTCACAGTCTTTAGATCTCCCCCCCCCCCAATTTATATATGCTTCAAAGACACACTGTAACTAAAGATGGTGACTAGAGTAATACGAGTAATACTAGGAATTCTAATGAAGGAATGTTTTTGGTGAAAGTGCTTATTTATCAGGAGATTCACATTATTTTTAAAAGTTACTGCTTTCTAAAATTTTCCATAGGTTGAATGCTGTACAGTATTACGTACAAGGCCGGAACCAGGAACGTCTAGCTGAATGTTATTATATGTTGGAAGATTATGAGGGATTGGAGAATCTTGCCAGTTCACTTCCGGAAAACCACAAGTTGCTTCCAGTGGGTATTACAAATGTTAGGTTTTAGAGTTATTAGGTTATTTTATAAGGTTTTTATGTTATAGTCAGGAAGTATCCTCTGCCACAAAGAAAATTTAAAATGAATCTATAATCTTACAGTTTCTTTGATGTGGGATGATACTTTTAATTTTAAAGCAATATGTCAGTGACAGAATGCTTGAAAATGGAGGGAAAATTAGTCATATTCCCACTACTTTAATATGTTCACAATCTATGGTAGTCTTGTCAGTTTTATAAAATTGATTTTAAAGTTAGCTGAACACATGAAATATTTCCAGTTAAAATGATAACTTATCAGAGATTTGCTTCAAAATGATCCAAGCTGGGTCTGGGGATTAGTGTGTTGTATGTATTTGAAATTTGCTGTAACAAAAGTTTAAAAAGATAGCTTGACTTTTATTAGGCTATTTTCCCCCCCTTTTATGAGGTTATATTAACAAAGTATTAATGTTAAAAAGAGAAATAAAAAGCAGAGTTCTCTGGAACTTTGTTTTGAATGTTCTTTTTAAGTGTCTTAATTATTGAATGATGTTAATGAGTTTATGTATTTTTTGTCTTATCTAAAATGTAAATCAGAGTTGTATAGTATCAGTTCTACCACAAAAATTTTGTCAATTCACAGATGAATGAATAGAATTCTGATAATTCGGTTTTCTCTATTGTGAATTAGAGCAGTTTTCCCTGTAATAATGGCATTTTCATGTACCTTTATTCTCAATCTTGTTTTTTCTTGAGTAGGAGAGAAACTGAAATTATTCTTAATCCTGGGTATTGGGACAGGTTACCCTACATTAATGTCATGTTAGGTGTGTCTGATGATGCAGAAAATAATGTTGTTATAGGATATCCAGAATAGTATTGTTGCTGAGTAAATACTAAGCAAAAGTAAATACTAATTATAGCTATAATAATAATTAAAGTGAATAAAACTTTTTAGTAGTGTAAACTTTAAATCAAATTTTTGGAGGAGTTATTAATAATATGGTAAAATGTATCTAATATTTAAGTAGGAAATTCAGGGTACAGACTATATATAATATGACAATACTTACACCAACTCACACATACATAAAGATTCATAGAACAAAGACATTAGGAAATTACATCAGAGTATTGAGATAAATTTCCTGTGGGTAGTAAGATTATCAGTAACTTTACATTTTTGTGCTTTCTAACTTTTTTTTTTACCATTAGAACGTGTTACTTTATAACCAGAAAAATACAAATACTTGAGTCCAAAATGTGCTTTTATGGTTTTCCCAAAATACTTTCAAAGTAAGAGTGGGGAGAGAAAAGCTCTGGCGAAATAGATATTCAGAAAGAAAAAGAAAATAGATTTTTTTCAAAATGAAGAGAAAGCCGGATGGGTATGGTCTGTTTTGCTGTGGTTCTCCCTTCTCACCACCACCCTGCAAGGCAGCTCTGTCTTGGATCTAGCTTCCTGAACTCAGGAATGGCCAGCTTGTCTGGGGGCATTTCTTTAGAGAGGTATGCGAGAGCTCTGTGAATGTGAGATTTCCCCTAGGCATTTAACAATGACCATTGATTATACCATCAGTTGCCTTAAATGTTTCTTTTACACACTAGTCTGGGGTTTGTTTCAGAACCTGACAATTCTGTAAAGTTGCTACTATACTGAGAGAAGAAAAGAGCGCAATGTGTTCAGGACCTGGTTAAAAATCAGATCTGTGAGCCAGTGAAACACTGGTTTTATAGAAAGTGATGCCTTAGCATCCTTTCTGGTTTGTAGCCTCTGTCCCTGTGTATGTTTCAACAAAAAATGACTGTAACCACCAGTAAATTTAATATTCCTGTGTCCCTATGGAGTTTTGTAAATGAAAATAAAAGTGATTTCCTTGGTCCGTGAAATCTGATAGTATTCTTCTGTCCTTACAGGAAATAGCACAGATGTTTGTGAGGGTTGGAATGTGTGAACAAGCGGTAACTGCATTTTTGAAATGTAATCAACCAAAGGCAGCAGTAGATACCTGTGTCCATCTCAACCAAGTAAGGAACTGAAAATTAAAGTCTCTATTCATCCTTTTAGGCTGTTGCCAGTATAGGCTTGAGGTGAATTTTGTGAAAGGAGCTAGATACTCCTGAGGACCTAGAAAATGTTGGAGTTTGCGCTTACCTCTTAAAGTGCTACCATTAAGAGTGACCCGCTCATAACTAACTCAATATGAGGACAAACCCTGTGCTTCTAGTCTGGCAAGTTTATGTCTGGAAGTAATTTCAGAATTTTCTGTATTTTATTAGGGTTTTGTTTCCAAAGAAGGACTAGTTAATGGTCATTGCAAGAGGAAGGAATTGAGTTACCTTATCAATATTTATTTTGGCAAATCTATTTTCCTGTCTCTTTATAGAAAATATATATTTGATATTTTTAAGAGCTGGAATTTAACTAAAATAAAGTGCAGAATTGTGGAAATTGTTGAATATCAATGTATTCCCTTCAAGTATTTTCTTGAATTATTTTTAAAAAAGATTTTATTTATTTATTTGAGAGAGAGTGAGAGAGCACAAGCAGGGGGAGGGGCAGAGGCAGAGGGAGAAGCAGGTTCCCCGCTGAGCAGGGAGCTGGACACAGGCTCCTCCCAGGACCCCTGGATCATGACCCGAGCCCAAGAGAGACACTTAACTGACTGAGCCACCCAAGTGCCCCCTTTTGAAGTATTTTATAAAGCTCCTTTTATTTTATTTATTTTATTTATTTAAAAGGCTTTATTTATTTATTTATTTATTCATTCATTCATTCATTCATTCATTCATTCATGATAGACACAGAGAGAGAGGGGCAGAGACACAGGCAGAGGGAGAAGCAGGCCCCATGCAGGGAGCCTGATGTGGGACTCGATCCCAGGATTCCAGGATCATGCCCTGGGATGAAGGAAGGCGCTTAAACCGCTGAGCCACCCAGGCTGCCCTCCATTTGCTTTTTAAAAATAACTTTTAAATGTTAAATCTGATAGGACATTTTCTTAACTGAAATTGCATATTTTCTTTTACTATAAGCAAATGTAGCTTTTTCTCAATCTTTGCTGGTGCAAAAGTGAATTAAAATATTCTGATTATAAACGTTGAGGCTTTCCTTTTCTGATGTACTTCTTAAGCAAATTAAAGGCTTAGATCATTTAATCATTTTGACACGTTTAACTTATAAGACATAATTGCTCTTGTTTTAGTTAGTTATTTAAAAAATATATACCAGTTTTTTATTTTGATGTAGTGTTATTTATTACTATAAACTGAAAGCTTTATTGTATGAATTTTATGACATGTGACTATAAATGCTTGGGTAACTGAATGGTAGGTATATTTTTCTCCTTAGTGGAACAAAGCTGTTGAATTGGCTAAAAATCATAGTATGAAAGAAATTGGATCCTTGTTAGCGAGGTATGCGTCTCATTTATTGGAAAAGAATAAAACTCTTGATGCCATAGAACTCTATCGGAAAGCTAATTACTTTTATGATGCTGCTAAACTGATGTTTAAGGTAATATAATAATCTTGGTGAGTATTTGGTATGTTCTAGTTACTACCAATGTTTTCTTGTGACTAAAGAACACATTTTCCATTTTCTTTGAAAACAAATACTTGTTATAGCAAAATCCCTCTGGTTTTATTAGTACTATAACTGTGCATTATCTTAGTATTATTACCTTTTACTAAAAAGGCTGTTTACTAGTGTTAGCACCTTATTGATACCTAAACAATTGAATGTTTACTTAATACTGAAGTTAGCAAAGAATTATAGAATTTTCAGGGACCATAAATTCCCTTAACTGGGAATTAAATCCTGTTGATAATAGAATTTTGAATCCTTTTAAATGTATACATTTTAAAGACATGACATTTTTTCATAATATGCATTTGGAAGGAAGATGAGCAGTACTGTATTGATGTATGCAAAATTTACATCCTATTCTATTTTTTTTGCCATTTGACTTAATGAAACAGGAAAAATTCCCCTCAGTCTTCTAAATAAATCTTTATTTCTTGTGGCTGTACCATGTTAAAGTCCTGTTATTTCAGTGTACTTGGAACATCATTTTAAAAACCTTTCTTATAGAAAGTGCTACCTCTTCAGTGAAACCTCTCTTCATTGTGACTTAATTATTTAAGAGCATTTGTGATTTTTCTGGGATTGTTATGAGTTGTAACTCTGTGGCTAAATGCTAAGGGAAGAATAGAGGCCTTGTAAACTAAGGAAAAGAAAATGAGTTTTAAAATATTTATCATAAATGAGTGGTGTTTATGTTCCATCCTACTGGTTTTCTCTTTTTTTTATTAAAGACCAAATTTCAGAAATGATTGTACAAATATAATTTGATTAAGGAATGTCTTCCCAAATTCTTTTAATGTTTAAAGATCGCAGATGAAGAGGCAAAGAAAAGAACTAAACCTTTACGTGTCAAGAAGTTGTATGTCCTATCAGCTTTACTCATAGAGCAATACCACGAGCAAATGAAAAATGCCCAAAGAGGAAAAGTTAAAGGAAAGAGCTCAGAGGTAAGGTAGAAGAATATTCTAGAACATGAAATCATCTGATATGTTTAAGAGAAGAAAAAAAAACAACTATCAAACTTCTCATTAGGGACAGACCATTTAATTTGCTTGTTTGCATTTATATTCTTAGAGGGGGGAAAGGAACGACTGACTTGGAATTAGTACTCACACTGAGAAATTTCCACATATAAATGCTGAGAATTTTTTCTGCAAGACTAATCTGTAGCCTTTGCTTTAATTTTTTTATGTGGTAAATCATTTCTAGCTAGTGAGTTTTAGAAACTTCTCTAGAATATGTATATTATTTTATATGTGAATGAATCTCTTATTAACTTAAAGTTTATACTCAGTTCTCTTTTAAAATTTGACCACACCATGGATCACAATGTGTTATGTGTCAGATCACGAGGCCCACTTTTACCATCTTGTAATTTTGTCAATTATACCTCAGTAAAGCTGAAAGAAATTTTTGATTATCCTGGATTAAAAAATTATGAATTGTAATGGAGAGATTAAATCAGTAGTGACAGTTTTGTCATGATAAAATGAGCTTACTTGGATATTTTAATGTCTAACCAAATCAGAAGCTATCTTCACTGGAATGACTCTCATGGTTATGCTGACAAAAATGTGGTTTTGCTTGACTCATAGGCTACTTCTGCTTTGGCTGGTTTGCTGGAGGAGGAAGTTCTATCCACAACTAGTCGTTTCACAGATAATGCTTGGAGAGGGGCTGAGGCTTACCACTTCTTTATACTTGCACAGAGGCAGCTGTATCAGGGATATGTTGACACCGCCCTCAAGACAGGTGGGCATATGACCTAATGTATATAATATGTCTAAAAATGATGAATAATGTATATAACATGTCTAAAAATGATAAATTGAATGCCCATATATTAATTTTGATAACACTTTTATCTATGGGTTTATTTTCATGTTTGAGATTTGCTGTTTGCAGTTTGTTTTGTTTATTCCCCTTTTTGAAGCTCTTTTAATTTTTTTTAATACACAGAAAGTAATAATTATGGTTCACATTTAAATCAGAAGTTTGAGATAAGCAAAAGAAACGTCTATAGCATTCACTATTCTGTTCATCCAAAGTCACTCAATAGCTCAGTCCATATACTTTTGAATATATATATATATATATATATATATATATATATATATAAATTTGTTTTTTTTAATGATATCAGGAGTATAACAGACCATACCTTTATGTCGTTTTTGAAAAATGATATGTTGTAAAATATTTTCATATTAATAGATCTTTCCATAGCATTAAACTTGTTTTTAATAAAATGACACCTATGTTAAAAAATGAAATTTATGTAACAATTTAAATCAAAACCAAAAAAATACAAAGAAAAAGGTAAAATAATCTAATAACTTGTAAAATAATCTTATAACTCAGAAGTAATGATTACTAACATTTGGGTGAACTTTCTTATAGACATTTCTCCATGTCTACAAAATTGTAGACAGTTTTCCTTAAAATAATATCTTACAGTATATGTTGTTCAAGAGCTTGCTTTATACTCTATGATGTATATTGCAGTCATGTTTCCATTTTGACAAACATATCTGTGGTACCATTTGTATTAACAAGGGGACTGTAAAGGTTTTTTCTAATCGGTTATTAGTTATACGTTAGAATCAGTTTTATTTTTGTATGTTTATAACTGACCTTCATTTAATTTTAACTGATTAATATGTGGTATGAATTATGAAGTTATGTTTTAAAATGGTTGGGTTAGGGCAGCCGGGTGGCTCAGCGGTTTAGTGCCGCCTTCAGCCCAGGGTGTGATCCTGGAGAACTGGGATCGAGTCCCACGTCGGGCTCCCTGCATGGAGCCTGCTTCTCCCTCTGCCTGTGTCTCTGCCTCTCTCTCTCTCTCTCTCTCCCTCTCTCTCTCCGTGTCTTTCACGAATAAATAAATAAAATGTTTAAAAAATAAAATGGTTGGATTATATATAACTTATACACAATTTCTAGACTCATAAGGCAAGTTAGAACTTTTTTTTTTTAAGATTTTTAAAAATTTATTTATTCATGAGAGACACACAGAGAGAGAGGAAGAGACACAGGCAGAGGGAGAAGCGGGCTCCATGCAGGGAGCCTGATGTGGGACTCGATCCCCGGTCTTCAGGACTATGCCCTGGGCTGAAGGTGGCGCCAAACTGCTGAGCCACCCGGGCTGCCCAGCAAATTAGAACTTTAACTTGAGAGTTTTCACCTACTAGATGAAGAAATCCATATACAATCTATTAATTCTACAGTACATTTTAAAGAAAGACTAGATCTCTAGTATAGAACAAGTGAAAATAAGATATGGTAGCTAAGTTTAAATGGTCTGAACTGACAACTTAGAGTTCATTGTCACTTCTTTTTTCTCAAACTTCTGTTGTTTCGGTGAGACAAACAAAAAAATGTGTTCAAAGAAATGCAAAGAAAAAAACATAATTTCATACTGCTTTGCTTTTTTTACCAAAAAGAAACATGATGTTATCTTGAAAATTGTGACTAGCAGTATAATACTAATTTACTTTTTATGGATTGCCACAGAAATTTCTAATGTATTTATATGAAACAAAAGATATGTGTTTTGATAATAATTTTTATTTTTTTGTCTGTGTGTGTATTTCTAACTGGCACAGCATGTACATCAGTTGGTGGTAGCTATTTTTGTGGCAGCTGGGCTGTTGGCTAGTTTTACAGAACTGTGAGATCACGTAACTTACTTCCTTACTTCCTTCTACCAGCACTTGGATCGCCCACCATTGTTTTCTTTAAGTTTATAAAAGTTCATGTAGGTTAAACTAAAACAGCATAACACAGATTCTTTTCCATGCATGATCATGATACTATGATTACTTTTCAAAATCTGAACTGTCCTCTTTTTTCTTAGCTCTTCACCTGAGAGACTATGAAGACATCATCCCTGCTGTTGAGATCTACTCTCTGTTAGCAATCTGTGCCTGTGCCAGCAGAGCTTTTGGTACTTGCTCAAAAGCTTTTATTAAACTTGAATCTTTAGAGACCCTCAGTTCAGAGCAAAAACAGCAATATGAAGACCTTGCTTTAGAAATCTTCACAAAACATACTCCAAAAGATAATAGAAAATCTGAATTGGACAGCCTTCTTGAAGGGTAGGTGGATTGTAACTAATATATATCATTCACTTATTAAAAGCTGGGATTTCTAGAAGTATAATAGTGTGATATAATTATTTAGGCACTTAATTTTAAAGTAACACTTATTTTATTTACTGTATTAGTTTTATTTTCTCATTGTAAGGAAAGTTTTTAATTGAAAGTTGCCTTGAGATGTTTTAAAATAGTTTATTTTTTATTAATAAATAGTTTAATTATGTATAATACATAGTGTAATAAATAGTTTAAGTAATTAGAAGTTTTAAAGTATAATTTTTTTCCTTCTTGCTTTTACAGAGGGGAAGGGAAACTGCCAACATGTGTTGCCACGGGAAGCCCGATCACTGAATATCAATTCTGGATGTGCAGTGTGTGCAAGCACTGTGTGTTGGCTCAGGAAATTGGCAACTACAACTTCTGTCCCTTGTGCCATAGTTCAGTGGCATAAAGAAATGACAAATTGCATATAACTGTAAAATATATGTAGCATATATAGATAGATAGATAGCTATAACTGTATATATAATGAGGTTGATTCCCATACATTTTATATGAAAATCGGTATCATTATTTCATAGTAGTATATTTACACAAAATTATATGTATAAATTATGTACATATAATGTCTCATATATATACACGTATATTATGTATACATATAATTTTTTGTAAAAATACAACTGTGGAATAATGATGCTGATTTTCATATAAAACATGGAAATCAACCTTATTTCCTTTCTGTTATGATTACATAATACTATGATAATACTCCAAATGAGAAATTTTTCTCACAGTTTCAAGGTTACTAATTCATTAAAAACTTTGAGGGGAGGAGGTAGGAGAAGCCTGGGAAGTGGGGCAAAGGTGAATCTAGGGAATTGACATAACCTGTATTAGAAGGAGGTTAAACAGTTGTTATAGTTAAATGAGCTCTGTTGCTAGCTGTGTTTCATTAAATAAGCATAGAATGTCTTCTGTATTTTATTTTCAGAAGTGAGAAGGCATTTTAAGATATTTTTTATAATTTGAATTATTTCAAATAGCCTTATTTTTATATAGCTTTTCCTTTTTTATCTACCCTTTTAGTCTCATCTGTGAGATGGCATTTAGCAGAAAACTTGGCTTTATTTATAATGATAAAATTTATACAACAATATCCATTTTGTAGTTATAGTTTTAATTGAAACATTGTCTCTAAGCAGAGATCTTCATTTAAACAACTCTTAAGGTATGGAGAATGATTCTTTCTAGATAATGCATGTGTTTTGACTTATCATTAATTAAAAAAGAAAAAATTATAACCAGCAATGGGTATTTTCTTACCTGTTTTATGTAGCTAATAGTGTTCTCCACTTTATTCCCATGAACTGTGTCCTTTCATTTTGCAGCTGCGGGCCAGACTCTAGCACTGCGTTACCACGATTATTTGCTCAGGTTTGGCTGATGTTTATTAGAGGTAATAAAGGGACATATGTCACATTGGTATTGCAGCTGTGATACATAGGTTAGTCACCTCTCTCAAAGTGCTATGTTTTCAGTGCTTTAGAGACAAACCTGTTGCAGATTGAGAGTAGTGAGCTCTGAGGAAAGGTTTAGAGCCTACATGAGCTTACAGTAGCAGGCTCATATGCTTAAATAAAATGAGAGGACCAGAAGTCTTAGAAGTTTCTGTCTGGGTTTAAGGGCCTTGTTGGAAGTTACTGTGATACACTGTTAGTCTCCAAATCTACTACCAAGCAAGCCATTCCAGAAGTCATGGAACAGGAAGGGGTACAGACCAATGAGGATGCTTTAAATCACGCGGTTTATTGAATCAATTTGAAATACACAGCGAGGAATAAGGAGAAAGTGATTGGGCAGTTATTAGGGTAGTGTCAGTGGGGTAGAAAGATTATAGTACCAGGATCCTGGGCTATGTTCTATTCTCATGTCCTGACTCCCATTTGCCCAGCTTCCCCCTGATAGTATGGTTATAAAGATAGTATGGGCCAGAGCCGAGGTTTGAGCCAAGTGACACAGTCACATGGAATGTGCCTAAAGCTAGTGATGGACACTTGCTGTATAGAAGGGGGTATTGCACACCAGGTCAGAACATAGGTTGCCAGTTAGTTGGCTGAACAGTCACGGATTTGATTGTATTTCTTGGGTAGAGGACTGACCAGAGTTAAGTGTCACCAATGGGTAATTGAGTCAAGATATCACACATATTGAACAATTTACAAGTCTCTTGCATATTTAGTGTGTCATGAATAGTACGTTGGTTGCCTTTTGTACTCCTAGTGCCTCTTTAATATGAGGTATGATCATACATATATGCTCTATTAACTTTGTCAAATACACCTCATAAGTCACCTACTTATTTAACAGTTTCATCTGATTTGTTTTCTTCTATGACTAGAATAGGATGTTCTTCCAAATCAGAAAATTACATACTATCAAAAAGCTCAACCCTAGGGAATATATCTCTTGTTGAGCTTAATTACATCGTTTTTAAAGAAAAAATTCATTTGTTTATTTGAGAGAGAAAGAGAGGGAGAGAGCACGAGCAGGAGGGGCAGAGGGAAGGGGATAGAGTCTCAAGCATACTGCATGCTGAGTGCAGAGTCCTACATGGGGCTCGATCTCACGACCCTGACGTGCCCTGAATTGAAACCAAGAGTCAGACACTTAACCGACTGTGCCAGCCAAGCACCCCTTACTTACATCTTTTTATAAGACTTTGTTTTCAGAATAAAATTATTCTCCACTTCATCAATGAAAGATGCAGGACTGATGTTCAGAGTTGTGATTCTTAGTCCGTGGTCTAATTCCTGATATATCTTCTTTCACTTTTCCTTTCCTATCCCAGGAATCAGCTGAGAACTCACTTAGATTGTCACTCCTCTAGACCTTACTGTGCTTGTTGATATACTGCCTGTCGTTTTCATTCCAAAATCAGCTGTTGGCTCCTCAAACTTTTCCTAACATATCTTTTGGGAACTCTCCTTTTAGAGCCTTCTCGTTTGCCACTAATTCCATGTTGCTTGAACTCTAGACTTTTTCTTCCAACGAATTATTTCAGGTAGATCCTGAGTTCCTCTACTTTTTATTCAGCTTAATTCAATCCACAATCCCTGAAAACAACCATTATACGTTGTATACCTAATTATCACATATGTAGATTGTGTATACATACATGTAAAAACACATATATACAGATATATCTTTTCTACTATTGTGAGAGCTTATGCCTGTTTGGGATTTATATTTCTGAAAGTTTTCGTAATCTGCCATAATATCTTGAGGACCTTTGTCTTGCTTAAACATACTAAGGAAAGATCCATAGTATGAATTGACCTAATTTGGTTTCTTCATCCTGAAGATAATTTTAGTATAACAACAAAAACAAACTCTTTCCTGATGAAAGGAGTAAAGAGAAGCAAAATTATCTATATGTAGCAAATACTTGGGAAGAAGTTGGACAGAATGATGCATATACTGAAGACAGTATAATGAAACAATTATGTTCTTTTCCTGTAAGAAACCTGTAAGGATTCCATTTAAGTCATGCTGAGTTGTTCTTTATCATAAAACTTGGCCTGAATTATGTGAAGTTTCAAAGTAGAATTATATTATATTACATTTCAGAGTTTCAAAATACTTTGGTAGGCCAAAGTATGGAGATGATGGGACCAACTGATGAAGTTTATAGTGATAACATGCTTAACAAGCAATATAACATTGTTGACCTGCTATCATACACAAATGACTTTATTACACATCTTTTTGCTAAAATACATTTTAGGTTTTTTCTGTTTGTTTTTAGAAGATTTTATTTATTTATTCATGAGAGACACACAGAGAGGCAGAGACAATAGGCAGAGGGAAAAGCAGGCTTCCCGAGAGGAGCCTGATGTGGGGCTCAATCCAAGGACCCGGGGATCATGCCCTGACCTGAGCCAAAGGCTCAACCACTGAGACACCCGGGCATCCCACTAAAATACACTTTGAATGATCTTTTTGTATTTCGAGAGCTGAGATTTTAGGTTTCATGTGGCACTAAGTAAAAAAAACAAAAAAAAAACAGAAAAAATAATAAGTATTGAGGTAAAAATGCTTGTATTTATTTCCAGTTTCCTTTACCTATAACTTACGGATAGCATGGTATTTGTTTGGGTTTGATTTAAATATTTAAATATTTTGGTGGGGATTGATTCGGAGGGTGTTAGGCTTCAGAGTGGAGGAGAGTAAGGGACAAGGAGGTCCAGTAGATGTATAATGTCATTTTTTTTTTTTTTGCTACCAAACAGAAAAGACCACTTAGGAAGGTACTAGGCAAATGTCAGATGACTAGAAGTTGCAGTGAATTACTCTAGAAGCCATGCAGAGTTCTCATGTAGAGGTTGGGGGGAAATTATTTTACCAGACTTTCAAGAGAGTATCTGAAGTGCTTGATAATGTTATAGCTCTAAGATATTGCTCCTGAGTTTCTAAAATGAAAATGGCAAAAAAAAAAAAAAAAAAAGGAAAATGGCAATATTATGTTGCCCTCTATTGTGTTGTCTATTCTTACAATTATTCTCAAATAATTTTTTTAAGAAATTAATGCTTATTTTTTGAGAATAAACCTATTTTTGGAGGAGTAACATATGTCCATGGTAGAAAACTACAAAAGTATATAGAGCATTTATGAGAGATGAGAAGTAAAAATGATTTTAATAACCTCTTTAAAATGAGAGGCATTAATGTAAGGTTTAGTTGAATTTAGAAGAAAAACCTGGTCAAACTGAAGAAATTATTGTAAGTTTTCTTCATGACAAGCTATTCTTAAGAAATTTCTCTAAAATTAAAAGAAAAAGTAGACATGAAGAGGCTGAGAGTTAATATTTTATTTAACTACTCGCTTATTGCCATAGCTTAAATTTCTAGTTCATAAAATCCAGAGAAAAATGGAATATGCTCACACATCCTCTAATAGCTAAAATTAAAACTGCCAAGTATTGGTAAGCGAATGAAACAACTGAAACCCTTATACACTGTTGATGCAAATGCAAAATAGTAGACCTGCTCTGGAAAAGTTGAGTTTTAGAAGTTCTCTATATATTCGGGGGGGGCGGAGGGGGACAGTAGATGTATGTGGGTGTGTATGTGTCTGTATTTTTTTCACTGCTTTAGTCAACTAAAGCAAAGCTTTACTGAGGCCCCAGGGCCATGGGGCTCAGGCAAGAGGCTGCCCTGCAGGGGAAGGAGGAACCCAAGGAGGGACCTTATTTGACTTTACTCTGAGGGCGTGGGTGGTTGGTGTGGCCACACTTTATGCAGCACTTGACAGTATGAGGTTGCAGGGGAACAGAACACTTTCAGGAGATCACCTTGTTGCTGCCATATTTCTGGGTGAGCTGGCAAAGGGGAGGCTTGTTGATGCCACCCCCAGGCAAAGCACCATGTGCAGGACTCCATGAAGATGGATGTGAGAGTCAGGGAGGCACAGCAACTGAGCCTAGCCCAGCTCCAAAATCACAGGGCAGGCCCTCCAGTGTCCTACAGACCAGGGCTTGTTAAGTGGGACAGACACACCATGTCAGAATCCTTTCTGTGTCTTAACAGTAGATGGATGACACCAGCCCAACATCTCAGTTTCCCTTATCAGGCATATGATTTGTAGAATATTTTCTCCCACTCTCTGGGTTGTCTTCGTACTGTTTACATTCTTTTAATGCAACAAAAGTTAAATTTTCAGGGAGCCCAGTTTGTTTTGCCTTTGGGGTCTATTCAAGAAGTTGCCAAATCCAATGTCACAAAGCTGTTGCCTTATGTTTTTTTCTAAGAATTTTCTGTTTCACTTCTTATGTTTAAGTTTTTAATCTATTTGGAGTTAATTTTTTATAGGGTGTTTCTGTCCAACTTTATACTTTTGCATGTGGATATCGTTTTTCCAGTAACATTTATTGAAAAGACTGTACTTATGGTAACACCATAGCGTTTTGATTGCTGTAGCTTTGCAGTTAGGTTTTGAAGTCAGGAAGTGAGTACTCTGTTATTTTCAGAACTGTTTTGGCCGTTTGGGTCCCATTGAAATTCCCTATTAATTCAGGATGGGTTTTTTTTTTTTTTTTTCTACTTCTGTAAAAACATCATTGGGATTTTTGAAATGGATTCCACTGAATCTGTAGGTCCCTTGAACATGGGGGCGTCTTTCCGTTTGTTAGTTTTGTAGTTTCCGTTGTACAGATCTTTCAGTTCTTGGTTAATTCCTGAATATTTTACTCCTGAAACTGTTCTCTTAATCTCCTCTCTTTACATAATTCCTAGACACAGTGTACTTAAGGACTCTCCGGGTTTCCCTTGGGCATTCCCGGCCAGGGAACGGGAACTAACGCGACAGGCCGGACTGTCGGCACAAAGTGTTCAACGGACCCTGACCCTACGCCAGGACTGCGGTGTGCAGTGCAGGCTCCTGGAGCTCATGCAGGGATACATGCGGGGCTTCGGCGGTGGCACCCGCTGGGGGCACCCGCTGCCCACCCGGCTCGTCCTCGCGGGTAGAGTCGTGTTACGAGTGGGCGCCGTAACCAAGGACGAGCTCTCCGTAACTCCCGCCCACGGACCTCGAAACCAGCTGGGGTCCGTCCATCTACCGCTTTCGGAACAGGAGGCGGGCAGAGCCGGCGGGCAGAAGAGAACCAGGCCGCAGGGGAACCGGCCAAGCCTCCCGGCCGCCCGAGCTCCGCGCCCGCCCCCAGCGGTTCATCTCGCGAGACGACGGGTCCCCGGGAGGCACACACTTCTTCCCCCTCTGCTAGCGCCGAGGTTTGCCGTCAGGTTCCATTCCGGGAGCGCGGAAGTGGCTGTGGTGCCGCCGCCGCCGCCGCCCAGAGAAGCCAACCGCCTTTTCTACACAAAGAGCCGAACCTTCGGGCGCTATGGATGCGCGGCAAGGGCGACAAAACCACGCAGCCCTGACGCTCGCCCAAGCTCACTTCCAGAAGGGCGAATACGCGGAAGCCGAGGAGCTGTACTCCGCTTACATTGGCCAGTGCGCCTGCGCGGGCTCCGCGGGCCAGGCGCCCGGGAGGTAACTATCGCGAGACGTGGCGCGGGCGCCTCCGCGAGGTGGGGGCAGGCGCTGCCTTTCCAGAGGGGCGGTGAGGGGCGCTTCCTGCGGGACGCCCGGGGCGCCGCTGCCCCCCCCCTCCCCGCTCCGGGGGGCTCTCCTCGTGCGGGCTCGCTCCGACCCAGAGACCCGGAGCGGATGGGGCCTCCCACCCGCCGTTTAACAGGCGGACCCGGAGAGCTGAGGCGGCGAGGTGACGCCGGAGCCTGGGACCGCCACTTCCACGTGTGTGTGTGTGAGTGTGTGTTGAGTGTGTGTGTGTAGTGGGGGAGGATACAGCCGGGCCTAAATATTGTCATTTCACCTGCACACACACACCCGTGGATATTTCAAAGTGCGTTTCTAAAAATTAAGGATTCTTACACAAACAGCCACAGTATCATTATTATTTTATTATTATTATTACTATTATTATATGATCCCTTGGTTAATAACGTGTTTATTTAGCTGATGTGTTTTTTAGCAGTTGGGTCAAGTCCGGATGCCCCCAGGCCTCTTAATCTATTAAGGCTCCCCTTCTTTTTTCTTTTCTTTCTTTCTTTTTTTTTTTTTTTCTGCCCTTGAAGTTTGTCGAGGAAGCCAGCCCCGTGTCTTGAGAGTCCGGATTTGCTGAATTCATCCCCCGGAGGTCATCTCCTGTGGTCCCCCGTCCCCTACAGCGCTTGTGAGTCGGTAGTTAGATCCTGAGGGGTGGTGCGGTCCAGATCCTGGTGGACGGCAAGTGCAGGTTATGGGTGGTGCCGTGGGCTTCTGTCAGAGGGCCTGAAAGTCCGTCTGTGACAGTAGCAGCTTCAGCCGCGAACACCTGCTGCCCGGGGTGCCTAGGGTTTATGCCTGGTTGTATGTAGCGTTTGTTGTTCCTCCAGGGTTTGTCTTTGTACTTGTGGATGGAGTGGCGTGGACCGGGGTGAGAAAAGAACACCCACAGCAGGGGAATGAACGGCTTTTTGACAGTGTCGAATCCTCTGCACCAGCATTCTCTCCCTGCAAAGATTTAGTTGTTGTTTTTTTTTAAGATTTTATTTATTTATGCATGAGAGACGCAGAGAGAGAGAGAGAGAGAGAGGCAGAGACACAGGCAGAGGGAGAAGCAGGCTCCATGCAGGGAGCCCGACGTGGGACTCTATCCCGGGTCTCCAGGATCAGGCCCTGGACCCAAGGCGGCGCCAAACCACTGAGCCACCCAGATTTAGTTTTTCTTGACAGGATACCAGCTTGTCTTTTGTATGAGGCTCAAAGTTCTTCTTCTGTTTGCTGAACTCCTGTGGAGTTAAACCAGAAAAATAAAACTGCTTTCATATTTTGATTAATACATCAAGGTTAACAGTTAGTTGAGGTTTCTGAACAGTCAATAAGACACTAGCACCATCCCCTGAGACTCCCCTCCTCTGCCAAAAAAGATCAGTTAACATAGAAAATGCAGTTTTCTATCATTTCAAGCTCAAAGGATGACTTATCTAGTTGGTTTCAAAAAGTATTTATCAGCAGCAGGTCTGCTGACACCAGATAGTCTCCTTTGCACATCCAGCCTAAAAGCACCTATGTGTTTATGGCAAATGTGGTATCTGCTTCTTCCCAACACAGGAAAGAAAATCTGCTGCCTTAGTTTGCTGGACACCCAGCACGCCTGAATGAACTTTCTAATTTCCTTACAGTTCTGAAATTCTTCTAGGAAGTCATGAATTTAAAATGGATTCTGTCATTTCAGATGTTTTCCTAAATATGTCTTTTAGCTTAAAATTATTTTTTAAAATAGTGGGTCACTGAACCACTGTGAAGAAGTATTTGTGATTTTTGCATGCCTATCACTCAGAATGGTTTATAACATTTACTTTTCATATCCCAAAGTGCAGTCTAAGCCATAAACCTAACTTCCAGGTTATTTTTGTTTGTTTGTTTTTTGTTTTTTTTTTGGCTAAAGTTACAAATGCAAAAAAGAAATCCACATTTGTATTAGGTAGTTAAATTCTAGTATGATAAATACTATCATTACAAAAATCTTAATACTACCAAAAAATTCATTTTCTATGATTAGTCCATGTTTTCATTTATTTTTTTTCTTAAGGATTTTTTATTTGTATATTTGAGAGAGAGAGAGCATAAGCAGGGATGAGGGAGAGGGAGAAGCAGGCTTCCCACTGAGCAGGGAGCCCAACTCGGGGCAGGATCCCAGGACCCCAAGACTATGACCCAAACTGAAGTCAGACGCCCAACCGACTGAGCCACCCAGGGGCCCCTAGCCCACATCTTTAAAATATGAAGCAGTTTCCGCATGAAAAGTAGGCTTTTAGAATTTGTTGTAATGAGATCTAATTCTAAACCAAACATTCTATGATCCTCTGGATGTAAGAAATTTATAACAAGGTTTTGAAGCTTAAAAATGGAATGACTATACCCTTCCTGGAGTCCTGAGGCTGCATTTTTCTTAAAACCCTTTACTGGGCAGCAGTTCTTTTAGTGTCATGGCAGAGTTGAAGGGAGTTGTGTCCTCCCGTTCCCCAGGTTTGAACGATGGTGCTTGTGGCATCTAGAAATATTCTTGCACCCAGTCTGTCATAGCTCACAGAAGCAAATTTTTCTCGTGTTGCAGTTCTGTCCATCGTTGGTGAACTCTTGCAGGAGCCCCCTGTGAGTGCCTCTTGTATCAGTGGTTGCTGTGCCTGTCAGATGTCAGGGATCTAGATATTAAGTCTCTCAATAGCACTGACTGCAGTCACAATATTTTCTGAGGACTATACTTTGCGCTATGGGGCATGATGAAGAAATCAGGTAAATGTAGCTTGCACCTTTTCTGTTTGGTTCAAATTTGAGAATCCCTTTGGAAAAAAAGAAAGGAAAACAGAACTGTCTCTGACACGGAGCAGAGTCCATTAATGTTCTCCGTGCAAACAGAATCGTCTGGCAGGAGAGGGTGACCTGCTGAGCCAGTGGCTGGTCTGAGCTCCGGGGGGCAGCCTCTGGAGCTTTCCAAAGCAGAGCCCATTCTGCACACAGGACCCCCAGAATGGACTTGAGCCGGATGTCCATCCTCCTTGCAGGAGGCCAGTTTAGCCTTGGGGGCAATTCCAGCTAAGACGAGAGGGAAGGCAGCTGTCTCCCCGCCTTGGGCAACAACATGTTGAATCTTCACTTACAGTTAACTTGTGCTTCTTTACTGGTGAAAAATGATTTAAAATCTCATTTTTGGTGGGATCACTTAAAAATTTGAGAATAACACTGGTGATTGATTTTGTGATATGTCCATTGCAAACTGGAACTTTTGGGCTGGCTTTTTCTCCTTGCTCAGCACGAATCCGATCTGTCTTCTTTGCCCCGCTGGTGCGTGCTTAGGAACAACCATTTGAATATTACATTCTGCAAAACCAGTTGACAACGAGCAGGGGCTCCAAACACACTATAAAATTAATGTGTTTTTCGGGCTGACGTGGTAGCACTTCCACCCTACCATGTAGACAAAAGTCAATTCCATTGCTTTATTTCTTTGCACTTCGTTTCTTCAGCGTGGCTTCTCAGCGTAGATACTGTGTGTTACAGGCTACGAAGTTTGACAATACCCCAAAGAGAATGAAAGTGGAAACAAGAGGAATTTGGGAACGCACGTTTTTAACATGAACTTTTTGTTTAAAGCAAATGCAGCCCCGAGGATTTGGCTACTGCATATAACAACAGGGGGCAAATCAAGTACTTCAGGGTTGATTTTTATGAAGCCATGGATGACTACACATCTGCCATAGAAGTCCAACCCACTTTTGAAGTTCCATATTACAACAGAGGGTTGATATTGTATAGGCTGGGTAAGAATTTTTTTTTCCCCTTTTGTCCTTGACTACATTTTATGAATTTAGAGCTCTCAAATATGAAACTAATGTAGTAATCATCAAGTCTTAAATTATATCAAATTTGGGTGTACAAGCCCGAAAAAAAGGAAGCATTTATTTTAGGCTTTTGGTAGGCTTTACAGACGACAGTGGAGCACTGGGGTGGGGATTGGACCTGACGCCGGATGAGGGTGACCCCATTACTCTGTGCCTGTGCATTCCCAACTGCGAAATGAGGACAATGCTGAGGACCACCTGTGAAACTTTTCTGAGTTAAAATTTTTAAAGGCACATGAGACCATATAAAGTGAAGGGGTTTTAGATCCTTGGATTAAAGGGACTGTAGGTACTGTTTCTTTTTTAAAGTGTTAAAAAGAATACTAATTTTCTGTTTCTTAATTTTACTGTAATCACGTAAAATAGGTGATAGGATTTTGTTGAGATTTTATGGCGATTTATGCTCTTTGCCTTTTAAATCTCAAGAAAAAAACCCAGAGCTAATTTTAAATGTTAATTTAAAGCTAATTTAAAATTTTAATTTTAATTATTCTATAAAGGCATGCAAAATTACTTTGATATACACATCCATATATCATAAGAGAAAAAAAATACTAGGTGTAGTTGAAAGTTTATAAATATAAAAGCATGTGTATCTGAACTTTACTAGGAAGAATGTTTGGAAATACTCAGTTTTATTATTCTTCTTCATTTTTGGGGTCCTGGTACAGGCTACTTTGATGATGCTTTGGAAGATTTTAAGAAGGTACTAAACTTAAATCCTGAATTTCAAGATGCTACACTGAGCTTAAGACAGACTATTTTAGACAAAGAAGAAAAACAGAAGAAGAAATTATTGAAATAAAATTGACTCATGATCCTTTTAATACTTGACATCTCATTGCTTATAACATAAAATAGGTGTTAAGCAATTTTTTTGTGTTCAGCTATTTTGATTTATATTTGAGATAAAGATATTCATGCATTAGCACTGAGAGTTAAATGATATATTTAAAGTAGTTAATTTCAGATTGAGTAACTGTTGAATAAGTATGCTTTTCATAAAATGTAAATAATATCAATGCATAGTTGTATGTTATTACAATAAAATATTTAAAGAAATATGTGGCATTTTCTTCAGTAAAGCTCTGTTTTTTATTTTCATTTTCAATTTTTTATTTTAAAAAATTTGATTTCTGGACTGAGCAACCCAGGTACCCCTTTTCTTGGCTTCTATTCTCTTTCCTTAATTTTGACTAGAGTCAGATGTAATATTAAAAAAAACAAAAACAAAAAAACAAAACACCACCAAAAAACAACTCCATAAAACAATTTATTTGGTTTCTTGGATTCAATGATTTTTCATCCTTTATAAGAAAAAGATAAAATCACTGAAAGTCAGAATCAACACTTGGTGATTAGAACCCAGATACTTATTTTTCTCTTGTCTTTACTGGAGATAACTGAAGAATAATCTATTTTTATCACTGGGTCAAAGCTGTAAGCATGACGCAGATTCTAAATTTCTCTTTTATTAAATAAGCTTTGCTGTGTGCCTTAAAGATACTCTTTTATGTGTGCTATTGCTCAGATTTTTCCTATTTTAGTAGTTCTACTAAAAGTACCCCAACTATGTCGTCTTCCAGCTTTTCTGTCTGCAAAAACAAGGCAGAAAACTGTGGTTTGTTACAAAGTAAGGTAAGAGAATAAATGGACTTATGTTACTTTTGAGCTTAGAAGATTACTCTAATGCTAATTGAAAGCCTGGAGCTATTTATGTTTTTTTCTGAAATCTAGGACTGAATGAAGCCAACAGACTTGCTTTATGATAGCAAACCACTCTGCTGGTGGAACAGGAGCTTTTGGTCTTTATCTCTTTGCAGTCTCCTGGATCTTCTCTGGTTTTTCTTTCACAGGCTTCTCTGATGTCCCCACACTCACTGCTTAGTCTTGTGCCCCCATCAGTTTGCACCTTTCTTGTAAGCCTTTCTTGGGGTGTGGCAGATGCAAACCTGCCTTCAGGGCAAATCAATTTGGCATTTAAGGTGGATTTTAGTATCATCTCTGCCAAATCTAATCCCCTTTAAAATCTTAACTCAGAGTTTCTAAACCTCTCTCTTGCCTAAAAACCTTATACTGAACCAATACCAATACCGAAGAGCTTACAGACAGAACGGAGAGTGCTGAAGTTTCGTCTCATCCACGCCAACTCGTGCTGGGTCACTGGGAGGGTATGGCTCTGCCTGAAGCTGTGACACCGAAATTTCACTTCTAGCATATTTATTTACTGTATTTGAATGAAGAGGTTGCTGTTTACAAGAATTGTTGACAAACACGTGGTATAACTTTTCAAGATCCTAGTGAAAAGTGAACTGAACAATCACTACATGAGCGAAGTGTGGTATTATAACAGCTTCCCGATAAATTCATGTTTCGGTGTTTTCTACATTTCTCAAAAATGGGACAAATTATTGGAAAGTGATTCCAGTTTAAATGGCATCTGGTCAGAGAGATCTTTTAAATTTCACATCTAATGTTAGGGGACTTAAAAAAAACATTGCTATATTCTTTATAAAAAAGGTGAGAAATACATTTTTTTGAGAAGTAAAACAATTGACAAGATTTTTTTTTAATTTTTTTATTTATTTATGATAGTCACAGAGAGAGAGAGAGAGAGAGAGAGGCAGAGACACAGGCAGAGGGAGAAGCAGGCTCCATGCACCGGGAGCCTGACGTGGGATTCGATCCCGGGTCTCCAAGATCGCGCCCTGGGCCAAAGGCAGGCGCCAAACCGCTGCGCCACCCAGGGATCCCCGACAAGATTTAAAAACATAGCTTATTATCTCAAAATCACATGATGAAAGAATACATCCATGTAGCAAAAAGACAAATGACTTAAAAACCCACAAGGGAAGCCCCAAAAGCAGAAATTATGACCTGTGAATGTACGCAAATGGTGAGCGAAGAGCACAGCAGGGCACTCCCAGGGCTGTGTCCGCCAGTGTATAATCTCACAGGAACGCTGTGAAGAAGTCTTATTTTTTGAGGAGGGTGAGGCTGAGGCTAAGAAATTCAGTAACTTGCCCAAGGTTATGTTCCAAAATCTATGAAAACATTCAAAACCGCAGTTAGTATCAATTGATTTTTGTTGCTGGCATCAACTCAAAGCAGACACAAGAACTCTTTTTTCTTTCTTTGATCCTGGGACAAAATTTAAATTGCTCATAAGTTGTCTTAGCATCCATCAAGGTGAGTAGCAAAACAATATTAAGATTGGTTTTTACAATCAAACATTATTGCAGTTCTAAAATTGCTTGTTGGTAATTTTCTTTCCTGATTGAAAACAGGCACAGAAGATGGTGAAAAGCAGATTAATACTAAGAGCAAACTCCATTTGGAAATTGGAAAGCCACAGCTGCCAATATGTAAATTCTTATCTTATTTTAAGAAAAAGTATCCATCTATAAATAAGGCAAAAAGGAAGATTGTGTATCCTTTCAATAATCTGCAGAGCATGGCCTAACAGACCACTCCCCTCCCCCCACCCCCACTCCGCTCCCCGGGGACTTTTTAATTCTCTGAGATTACATGTAATTTACAGATTTTTGTCCAGAGGAGACCAAACTGATTTCTTTCTGGTAGAAATGATGACCCCAAAGATCGTGGTTTTTATCACCTTGGAGAACATTAACTAGTTTCGATTCTAATCTAGTGACTTAATTTCCCAATTCTTTCTTCATTGACTATAAATACTCAATATCTCAAATGTTCTTTAACAGTCCTGGTGGTTCTCTCTTCCATGAGTTAAATAGACATTTGCCGTGTGTTCATTCTGTTTGCCGTGTGTTCATTCTGTTAGAAGAGTCATGCTTAGTTTTAAACAATTTATAATTTGATACTTTTATGTGGCATTTCTATACACTAACAATGAGACTGAAGAAAGCGAAATTAAGGAGTCAATCCCATTTACAATTGCACCCAAAAGCATAAGATACCTAGGAATAAACCTAACCAAAGAGGTAACGGATCTATACCCTAAAAACTATAGAACACTTCTGAAAGAAATTGAGGAAGACACAAAGAGATAGAAAAATATTCCATGCTGAGGATTGGCAGAATTAATATTGTGAAAATGTCAATGTTACCCAGGGCAATATACACGTTTAATGCAATCCCTATCAAAATACCATGGACTTTCTTCAGAGAGTTAGAACAAATTATTTTAAGATTTGTGTGGAATCAGAAAAGACCCCGAATAGCCAGGGGAATTTTAAAAAAGAAAACCATATCTGGGGTATCCCAATGCCAGATTTCAGGTTGTACTACAAAGCTGTGGTCATTAAAAAAATTATTTATTCATGAGAGACACACACAAGCAGAGACACACAGAAGCAGACACACGACACAGGCAGAGGAGGTGGGGCTTGATCCCAGGTTCCCAGGATTAAGACCTGAGCTGAAGGCAGACATTCAACCGCTGAGCCACGCAGGTGCCTCTGTAATGTGATATTTCTATAGATAAAACAAAACCAACTTTAATAGAGTTTACCATTATATAGTCTCTTAAGTATTTCTCACAAGACTAGGAGAAAAGCAGCTGGAAGTTTCTACGGCTTGTTTATTTGAAATTTCAATAATTCTTGTTTGGATTATGAGAAGATTAATTGACCTCTGACTGAAGTAAAGTATAGGAAGGCTTTAACCAAATTACAACCCATGTAAGTACTCCTTTGAAAAGTAGGCAAAAGCGCAGAGATGTATTATAGAAACGAACTCCCCCCATCACCCATCCGAACCACTGTTAAACTGTATCCCTTCCAGATCTTTCTCCATGTACAAATACACAGCAGACACATGTATGCATGTACATGCACGGAATTATGGCATACATATCATTCAGTGATTTAAATTATCGGGCACCTGGATGCCTCAGTGGTTGAACAACTGCCTTTGGCTCAGGTTGTGATCCCGGGGTCCTGGAATCGAGTCCTACATCAGGTTCCCTGCAGGGAGCCTGCTTTCCCTCCGCCTATGTCTCTGCCTCTCTCTCTGTGTGTCTTTCATGAATACATAAATAAAAATTTAAAAAAAATAAATTATTGATTATCTTGGACATTCCTCTATGTAAAAATGTAGAAATCTGCCTCGTTCGGCTTGGACCCATGATTTTAAAAAACCACATTAAGAAGGCTTGCCAGTTTTTTGTTATAAAATTAATAATGCATATGGTAATAAAAATTAAAAGCTAAATGGAGACTAAGATCCCCCCTCCCCTCCTCCTCCACATTCCCCTCCAGAGGTGACTGCTTTAACCAGAACAGCTGGAAACAAAGCGTCAAACCACTCACTTTCCTGTTCCCACCACTCACATCTTTAAAACATTAGTTTTTAGTTCTTTTCACCACCTTTGTGGATCTATGCCTGCTAGGCAATTTTGGCCAGTTTGTACCAAGAATACCTCTGAGTGGATGACCTGGGTGGCTCAGTGATTGAACATCTGCCTTTGGCTCAGGTCGTGATCCTGGGGTGCTGGGATTGAGTCCCAAATCAGGTTTCCTGCAGGGAGCCTGCTTCTCCTTATGCCTATATCTCTGTTTCTCATAAAAACAAAAACAAAAACAAAACAACAACCTCTGAGTCTGTCCTTCTGGCACCACATCTACTCAAACCTATTTCCCCTTTCTTAGAGTGCCCTTTTTAAGATGGGCATTGTCACAGTGCAACCTGCACTTGTCAGAGCTGGAGCTCTTGGGGGCTCCCCACTCTGCTCTCTGCTGCTGCTGGGGTCAGACCCCCGGCCTCAGACCCCCCAGCAGCAGCGGCACAGGCCTGCAGGCACCCCTCCCCTCAACCTGCCCCCCCCCCCCTTTTATTTGCAGGTCTCTGGTCTCTCAGGCAGGCAGGCTCTGCTCCTCTATCAGAGCAAGCAGCAGAGTTTTCCCAAAGCGCCTCAGTCAGTCGGGCATCTCAAGCTTGTGTTTGGGGCTCCCTCCCTGCCCCTCATCCCCACCCCCTGCCCTCTCCTCCTTCAGGCCTTTGATCTTTTGTCACCTAACGGTGGGGCAGTCTTCAGAGCACCCTGTTGAGACATGCAAATCCCCATCCCCCCCCATCATCTCCCCCCCCCCCATGTCATCTCACTTTTTCCTTTTTCCTCTGTCTACCCATACCCTGTGTTTATTCCTTGTGTCTTCCTGTCTTGTCCCCCTGGAGCTTAGGCTACTCCAGGGTGGGGATTTGGGGCTGCTTTGCTCGCTGCTCCATCATCAGCACCTCCAGAGGGGGCACACAGAGGGGCCTCTACTATGTTGAGTAGATAGTGAATTCCTTATCAGATCTACTCCTTAACTTGCTGCTTAGGTCTTACAGATGCATTGCTGGTTATCAGGTGTGGGGTGGACAAGTGTTTGATCCCTTATTTCTCAGTTGATCTTGAAAAAGGGCCTGATTTGTACTTGTGTTTATTTTTATTTAAACAGCTCACTGTTCTAGTTTAGAGGAAGAAAGTCCTCTAAAAGACAAAGTGAATTCAGCAGGGACTTTATGTTTTAACACAGCTTTGTAACAGGTACCTGTTCCGAGTTGAATTGTGTCCCCCCAAAAGATACGTTGGAAGTCTTTTTCTTTTTTTAAAGATTTATTTATCTATGTAGATAGATAGAGAGAGAGAGAGAGAGGCAGAGACACAGGAGGAGGGAGAAGCAGGCTCCATGCCGGGAGCCCGACTCAGGACTCGATCCCGGGACTCCAGGATCACGCGCTCAACTGCTGAGCCACCCAGGGATCCCCTTACGTTGGAAGTCTTAACCATCAGTATCTCAGAATCGGGATGCTATTTGGGAAGGGAGTGCTTGCGATGTAACTAGTTAAGGTGAGATCATATTGGAGCGGGGCGGACCCTTAATCCATTATGCCTGATGTCTTCAGAAGAAGGAAACTTGGATTCAGACGCAGTAGAGAGCCATGTGAATATGGAAGCAGAGACTGCAGGCCTGCAGCCACGTGCCAAGGACCACCTGGGGCCACCAGAGGCTGGAGGAGGGCCCCGAAAGTTCCTGTCCTAGCACCTCTGGAGGGAGCATGGCCCTGCTGGCACCTCGATTTCAGACTTGCAGAGTCTCCAGAACTGGGAGAGAACACGTTTCTGCTGTTACCAGCTCCCCAGTTTGTGGCGCTTTGTCACAGCAGCGCTGGGAATCTAAGCACCTAGTAAATATCAGTTTAATTTCCAGACGACAGGTGTTTTACACGTGTGCCGTCATGTCCTTGCACCCACAAATGCCACCTGCGGAAGGAGGAGTAAACACCTGGTCAGAATGAGCCTGCAAACTAAAGATTTCCAAAGGGGCCTTATCTCCCTTCCTCCTGACCAGATCAGGAGCGGGGCTCAGGACCAAACACCCCGCACAACATACCGGTTTGTCCCTGGCTGTCTGCTCAATTCATAACCACCCCGTGTGCCTTCAAGACACTCAACTCTTGGAGGCCAGAGGCTCCTCTGGCTCGAAACTGAAAAGAAAAGTGGGAGTCCTCTCAGGCTGCCAAGCAACAAGCCATTGCAGCAAGCCAGGTGAGACGCCATCCAAGTTGGCTGCACTGCCAGGACTGGGAGCTGTCAGTGGGGCTTGCAGGACAATCATCGTTTCCATTATGAAGCCAGCTGCCAGTAGACTTATTGGAACTGGAGCCACCTCTTGCGTGGGGAGGAGATGAGGCGGGCGAAGGGAGTGAGGCACTTGCACATGGAGCCCAAGCCTGCGTCCGTGGCGGATGCCAGCATGTGACAATGGCCTGTGGCGTGGTCCTCTCTACCCTCGTCATCCTCCTTCCACCTTCCTGTCTCTGCTCACCAGTGTTCTCTCTCAGAACACCCTCTTTCCCTCATTTATTCAAGTCCTGGCCCTTCTTGAAGCTTCAACTACCATTAACCCTTCCCTGCCAATATCAGCCCAGACTTGTGTCCTCATTCTCCAGTTTTTCGTTACGGTCTAGATGGAGCACGTTTTACCACTGGATGTGGTCCGCAGACCAGCAGTGTTGGCATCAGATGGGTCTGTATCTCAGAGTGTATTTCACCGGCCCCCGCAGAAGACTCCAGAAACACTTGTCAAAATCATTCAGCTCAGCATCTACTTATGCTCTTCATTTCCTGGGTGTTTATCCCTCCGACCTCAAGCTGGGGACCCTGAGGACATGATCTGCATTTGTATGTGTCTCCCTGGCACTTGGGGTGACTGATCAGTGTATCCTCCCCCAACCATCCATTCTATTTGTTCTATATTTGTTCTATTGGAGTAGTGGAGGAGGGAACAGGAGGAAAGGACAAAAGCTGAGAGACTCCCCTTGGCCCTCCTGAGTCTCTCCAGGACTTGAGTTTTTTCGGGGAGGGTGGGTGGTATGTTTCTTCTCTCAAATTGGAGATCACATTGGTACCATGGAATTTGGCATAGCGGATAACACTGAGTTATCACGCCTCGATCCAGGATTCCGTCTGCAATAGTTTTATGTGGGGTTTCCTCCCTGGAAAAAGCCATTGCTGTTGAGCCAATAAAGCAATGCTGGCTAACCGTTCCTTTTTCTGGATCAATAAGTCCTTCGTCTGGGCAAGTAGCGGTGGTTAGCTCTGCTGGCATTCAGTATCAGGGAGAAGGATTTTCAGACATGACGAATGTATAGGCTGCTCAGGCTGCCTACTCACGGGCTCTCATAAAACCCCGCTGCGTTCCATCATCATCAGTCCCTACCACAGCCAGCAGTCCCGGCCCGGGAAGCAGACTGTCCTCGCCTCAAGTGCTCTTCCTCCTCGGTCTGCTAGCTTTCACGTTTCGAGACATAATTCCTTTCGAATTGCTTAATGGCCACATAATTTTAATCAGACTCATATGACACTTGAACTGGAAGGAACTTAAGTCATCTCCTTTATTGTATCATTCGCTTATTTTAAAGGCTTTATTTTTGTAGAATTCCAGGTTTATAACAAAGTCAAGGAGGAAGGTACAGAGATGGACACATACGTTGTGTCTTCCACACAGGCACTAGCTTCCTTCATGACTAACATCACTCACCAGGATGGTGGGGTTTTTTTGTTTGTTTTTATTTTTTTACCAATAAACCATGGATGTGTCCATGTAGGACACCCAAAGTTTAGAGCTCACTTTGGGTTCACTCTTTGTAGTGCACATTCTGTAGGTTTGGACAAATGTGTGAGATATATGTCCATCATTATACAACAAAGAGTGTCTTCACTGTCCTAAAAATCCTTTGTGCTCTGCTATTTCTCTCCTCCGCCCTCTCCCCAATACCTCTTTATTTTATAGGTAGATGAACAGATGCAAAGGTCATACAGATCGTTAAGAACAGACCTTGAGCTCTTCTGAGCTCACAGTCTAAAAATAACAGTGGCTTCTATTTAGTGAAGCACCTCAGTTTCTACTTGTTTCCACTAATCTTGATGCCAAATGTAGACCTGCCTCAAGATCCCATTCTCTGTCAGTTACCATCCTCCAGAATGGGAGCCCCGCAGCCCCAACCCTGTGATGAACTGTGTGAGGATCCAGAAACCTGATGCAGAGAAGCATGATGTGCACAAGCACCCGAATCACACCCCTGAGTAGAGAGGACGCCCCAGGTGGGTTGTGGGGGAAAGGAAGCCGGAATGAAGAACTTCAGAAGGGTAGAGGAGAAAGGAGAACATAAACCCAATGGTAGGGATCCCTGGGTGGCGCAGCGGTTTAGCGCCTGCCTTTGGCCCAGGGCGCGATCCTGGAGACTCGGGATCGAGTCCCACGTCGGGCTCCCGGTGCATGGAGCCTGCTTCTCCCTCTGCCTGTGTCTCTGCCTGTCTCTCTCTCTCTGTGATGACTATCATGAATAAATAAAAATTAAAAAAAAAAAAACCCAATGGTATTTCCACCCGTGTAAATGTGGGTTATAATTTTATCTGCAAGCATGAAAAGGAGAACGGTAAATTCACATGAAACTGGAACTCTCCTGGGATTAGGGTCAAGGACTAGTTAGAGAAATTTCCAGTAAGACAAGTGCCTGTCAACTCCCATGTGTTCTCATAATATCCCTTCTGCATTGCTAATATTTCTATTTTACCAAAAAAGAAGAGTCCTGATTTTTTTATTTAAGATTTTATTTATTTATTCATGAGAGACAGAGACACAGGCAGAGGGAGAAGCAGGCACCCCGTGGGGAGCCCAAGGCGGGACTCGATCCCAGGACCCTGGGATCTGGCCCTGAGCTGAAGGGAGGCGCTCAACCACCGAGCCACCCAGGCATCCTGGGAAGGGTTCTGATTTAACTTAGGCTTCAATTAGCCTTTAATTAGGCTGGAGTCAGAGTTCATAGAAAGTCCCAGATTCTTCTTTTCCTTGTACCTGAGCTGCCGCTGGGGGTGACCAGCTTGAGCTGGTTTGGCCAGGACTTTCTTGGTTTTGAGACTGGAAGTCCGGTGACCTTGGGACCCCCCTCAGTCTGGGGCAAAACGAGCTCCTCCCTCTTTTTGCCCCCTGGGGGACAGGCAGTCTCCACCGGGAGCCCCTCTGGCTCCCACAGGGCCTGAGTCAGGCCTGCTTTGCTCAGCTGACTGCGCCAGCTCCCTGGCTCTTTGGTGAGGTGTGATGGAGTCCACGGCCCCAGGCTGCCTGCTGCCCGGCCCGGCTCCCGCCACACTGCATTTTACTGCGGAGTGCTGGTCAGACAGGAGAGTGCTGTCTGGCCGGGTCTACTTTAGCACAGATGACGAGGTTGACAAACAGGAAGAGAAGGGACTCAGCCATCAGGGGAGCCAACCCCCTGCTCTTTCCACCTTGGGACAAATTTAGGTGCAAGACTCAAAACTTACTCAGCTTCAGTGCAAGTCAAAAGGGACTTTATTGTAAGGATACAAGTTTCATGGGGTCCAAGCATGAGCTACCAGAGCCGGCCTGGGGAGGGGGGAGGTGTGGGAGTGGGCTGCGCACCTGCCAGTTCTTCCCAGCCCAGCATCCCTGGGGTCTGGAGGGGCCCAGTCAGTGGCATTGGGGTTCGAGCCAGACAGGCCACATATTTACAGGGGATGTTGGCCTTCTATGGAAGAAGGACCAGGGTGGAGGATTTAGCTTAGAGAGAGCGGAATGGTTTTCCAGCAGCAGAGCTTTGGAACTAGGACACGGCACCTGGCCACACTGCACTGCCAGGCTGCGGTCTCAGGTGAGACTCACAGTGGGGAAGAGACCAGAGAAGTGCGCAGGCTGAACGTGGGCTCCTCCGGGGACAGTGAGGGAAGGAGGAAGTGGCCCAGCTCTGCAGCTGGGGTCTGCCCCCCACTGCTCAGGAGAGTGGCCAGGGAGCCAAGGGGGCAGGGGGGCACTGCATGAGGTAAGGAGGGGGGGCGGGTATAAGGAGGGCACTGCCATCAGGGCTCAGGAGATGGGGAGCAAGGCTCTCCTCTCCCTCCCAACATGTGGCTGCCGTGGCCGTGGGTGACAGCCACCACCCACACTATGGGCAGGGGGGCCTACCCCTTGTGCTCCTGAGGCTTAGAGACCCCTTCCCCTTTCAAGAAGCTCTGGATTGCTACTTCCTTGCTGAATGAAGCCTTTCTCACTCTCCTCAGAGCTATTCTTCCTTCTCTGAGTTGGTTTACACCCACTCCTTAGGGCCTTTTGCTTTTTAAAGCGCTTCAAGTGTTCGTGATTACATGTGAATCCTGTCTTCTTAGGGCCCCTTTAAGAATCTCCTTTATGTAAACCAATGCCTGCACTTAAATGGTGTCCTTCCTCTTCTTTAATGCCCTTGGTGTTTCTAGAACCTTGATAATGACCTGGGGGCCTGAGGTCCTCCATGGGAGAAGATGCCAGCATCTTAAAACCCTCCTGGCTCAGCAGGGGTCACAACCCCAGTAGGGACTTCCGCAGCCAGGGCTCTTTTATGACCAAGGCCAAGAGCGGCCCCCCACCCACCCCACCTTGGCTAACCAACCCATGACGCTCAGCTGAGTTAACAAGATGGACCACCCATTTTTATAGCGAGAAACATTGCCCTCCTGAGACAGTTACGTGGGCCAGGAAGCAGAGTGGGGGCCGAGCTGAGGGCTCAGTCCATGACAGCATCATCTGGAAGCAAGACAAGCTCCGGAACTGGGCCCCAGGGAGACATTCTTACCACCCTCCTCAGAGACTGCTGTGGGACCCAGCCAGCGGGGGCCCCAGCAACAACAGGCCCACAGCTCAGGCATCAGATCACATGTGCGGGAAGCCAGAGCTGGGCCAAGGATCATCTCCAGGCTAGACCATGTGCTGTGACTCCCAGCATTGAGGTAAACCTTGACCCTGCGGGGGCAGGGTGGGAGGGGAGGATGGTGAAGACGGTCACATGGGCACCCCTGGCAAATACTCGTGTGGAGCAGTGGGGTAGCTGGGCTTACAAGCAGGACACGGTTGCCCTTCACAGGTAGGCAGCCTGCGGAAAAAGTGGGGGGCAGGCTGAAGCAGCCCCTGCAAATGCTCATGCTCCTCGGGAGCCCTGTCTCTGGGCAGTTCTCTCCCCCATGAATGGGCTCTAGGCTGCGGTAACTCCCCTTGTCCCCATACTTCTTTGCTCATAGGAAAGCAGACAACACGGTCCTGGTCCCTCATCTCATTTTATAAAACAAATGCTGAGTCAACAAGCTTGGAGGGCCTCTGCCGTGGAACATTGAGTGCTGTCCCTTGCTCAAGGAACGGGCAGGATCTCCGAAACAGCACATCACTTGCGGGGCTTTGCGGGCCACATGCTTGGTTAAGTGTGTTCATCATACATGAAATCAGTTGTCATTCATGGATCGACTCATGGGCTACCTTGAATGGTTTCAGCATGGTGGCCACTGCTGTGATGAGGAAGCGGGTAGCCAGCCAGGACCATAGCCAGGACCTTTGAGTGCTGCTCTGTGATGAGGGAAAAGGCAGGGTCTCAGGGGCTCACATGACATGCTGTCTAAAGTTTCCATCTCTGATCTTGACCATCTGGCTACCAGGCACGTTGCCCCCATAGTCACTGAACCCGGGCTGGATGTACATTTTCCTGGTCTGAGTTCAGGGTGGACATTGGGTGGGGGATGTCACTGAGGCTGGAAGACTGAGATTTTGGACTCATATGGACTCTCTTCCAGGACTTCCTTCTAGCAGGATGACCAGACTTGTTAAACATCTCATAAAATGCCTGAAAATTAGCATAGCCAGACACTAGACAAGCTTAATGGGTGAGAGCCAGGTGGTTTGGCCAAAGAGCCTTTATAACTCACCCAAGATCTGCAGGCAAGGCACCTTCAAGCAAGAGTTTGTTGGGCTGAGAAAGCAATATGGGTCTGCCCAGATGTTGCCTTGATGCAAAGTGCTGTTCAGACAGCTCTGCAGAAAGGGTTCAGAGTTTTGTTGGGACTCGAGGCAGCTCCCAGAAGGTTGGACTCTTCTGGGAGGATGGAGGGAAGAGGTGGGGATATTTGTGAGCAGGACTATGGACAGAACTTCTCAGTGTCACCACTGTACAACGTGAAAGAGCTTTGCCCTCACCTCTTCTTCTTCCCTCAGGAGAGCACTGGCTTGGACAATGCCCCAAAGGGTTCAGGTGTGGCCAGACTTGGGCCATGCACTGTAGACACACGCAAGAACAGAAGTAGGGGACAGTGGAGACTCCCTAACAGGAAGTTGACATATTGGATGCTTTATCAACACTTCTAAAGTCTTCAGTAACCTAAATGAGGTTCAAGGTCCCATTTTGCAAAAGTAGGTAGTGAGCTTAAAAAGGGGGAAATGTCTAGTCCAGTTCACATGGGTAATGATTGTCCAAGCAGGAGATCCCCTAGAGGTCCAACTCCTGCCAGGCTTCCTCCCACCAATGCTTACACCCAGTTACTTGTTACCTACTGCCTGTTGGATTTGACCTCTGAACGTTGATGCCAAATCACCAAGCAGTATGTATGAGCCAGATCTCTTCCCCCAAACCTAGAAAGTATCCAGGGCCTGGGGCTCCCCAGAGACTTTTCTTAGTGTCACCAAGCTGTCCATATACCTAGGAGCCTAAATTCTTGCTTTGTGGTTTTTCCAGAGCATCCCTCTTTGGGTCCAGATGCTATCTGCTTCGCCACCAGCCTCCTGAACCGTGAGGGGTACAGGACTCTCTCACTCTGGGAGATAGGGTCAGAGTCTACCTCCAACAGGTTATTATTCTCTGCAGCTGACAGGAAAATCTGGAGACAAGGCGTGAGGCACTTGGAGAAAGCTTGTGTACATCAGCATCTCCCTCCGGTCCACCCTGGCCCCTTCCTACACTCAAGGAGGCCTGCACAGGGCTGGAGAGAGATGCTCGGAGGTCAGGGGAAGATCTTGGCCGAGAAACAGCCCAGAAGGAATGGATTAGTTTTTTGGTAGGTTCAGGTGACGCTAAGATCCACTGGGAGATTAGGTCCCCAGTTTAGCGGTCTTGCTCTGACACATGAGATGTCCTTACAGAATCTCGAGCTATTATATCCAGTAGGATTGGATTTCTGGGTCTGCCCCTTCAGCTTTTAGCTGAGTCTGTTTGGCTTTTACAATGGGGTCCCACTGGGTGCTGCTGTCAAATTCTGGTGACGCTGACACTCAACATGTGTCCAGGGGTAATTCTGCTGTGGTATCCACAAAGCTCATCAGCTCCACCTCAAAGAATACTGACTCCAATGGCTGACTCATGGTGTCATTTCCTCATTGTGGAACTTGGCAAAGGACTCATCTTAGGAAGGGAAGCATTTAGTATACTCATGGAGAACTTTCTTTTTTTGCCTTCTTGCCTCCAGAATACCCTTACCTTTGGCGGCTACTCTTGTCCAGATCTCCAGGTCTCTTTGGCCCTTCCTGGGCTCTGCTGAATGAGAGTGTCAAGGTTAGGGCAACTGGGTGGAAATGCTCAAGGGAAGTTCTCCCTCAGTCTCTGATCTGGGACTGCAACACCACTGAGCCATCTTCTGGTGACTGAACAGCTTTCTTCCTTGGCCTGTCCTCATGCCTGCCCCTCGGGTTAGTGTTTCTTTAACTTGGTATTAGCCTAGCAGAATGGCATTAGCCTAGGATAAGAGTGGAATCAAGAGCAGGTTCTTTGATTTGTGGAATTGCAGAATGATAGAGGACTCAAGGTAACTCTGTTTCATGGACAAGGGGACCTGTGGACTGGACAGGGTTAGAGACTTCACCAAGGTCTCAACTAATGAATGACAAAGATGACAGAATTGGGGTTTGAGCCCAGTACAGACAGCCTACTACAGAGATTTATTCTTCTGGTCTTTTCCATTGGTGAGTGGGCTATATTCTTGATGGATCATGATCTAGTCATGTCATAATTTGTTTATAGCAACAGAAGATTAGGTAATCTTCTAAAGGAGAGGGTCACTCAATATTATTCCAATTTACTTATACCTCCAATATGAATAGGTATCTGAGGAGGAAAAAAGGTAAAACAATAGCCCAAAAAGAAAAAGAAAACTAAGCATGGAATCTAAGCATTCTGACATTTTGAGTTTCTTCTACAAAGTCTTCTTCAATGTTCCCTTCCCTAATCAGGTGGGATTCCCTTCAGATGGGGGTGGGGATAACTGTGGGGCTAAGCTCAGGGACACATGTAACCTTCTTTCAGAGAGTGCTCATCTCATCTGGAGTCAGGGTTTCTAGTGATTCTTGGCCATCCTTTCACAGCAAGGGCTTCCTTCTCATAGATGACTTCATTTTCATATGCACCATAGTCACCTTTAAAGTAAATAGCCCAAGATTTTAGAGTATATTGAGAATATGGTTCTGAGAAGGAATACCATATAAGCTGTTTTAAGAACTGGCAAGAATTCCCCTCACAGAGAAACCACAGTGGTGATATTATAGTAGAGGAACACTTGGTTTCTGCTAGACTCTCTTGGTTTGCAGGTATGGCTGTTCAGTGTGGCCTTGCTCAGGCCAATAGAAGGGTCAGTGGCCATCCTCGTGCTAGGGAACCATGATAGACTATCACCACAGTTCCCACAGCCATTTCTGCTCCCAAGCATACTCTGACCAAGGCCTGTCCCTCACTTTATCTGGGGGTTTGTGGTCTGAATCTGGACTGAACCTCTGTGCTACTCTGTGATAGGATTGGCTCCCTGCTTGAGGTCCTGTCACAGGTGACCTCATGCACACTGATTTAGGTTGTATCCTTAGGCCTTCAAGGAGGTGGTGACAAATATGGCACTTGACTCACTCTCACATACATTTTAGGAGTTGAATTCCAAGCCTGAATACTACCAGAGGCAAAGATCATGGCCCTATCTTCAAGGAAATCCATATGGAAAGGAAAATAAGGATGAAAAATTAAGGATAAATAACCAACCAAGGTAGAATATGGTTGTGACTTTGTGATCATGAGAGTTCAAAAGAAAAGGAGTTGGGGATGAGGGAGGGAAGAGAAAAATCTTATATAATTGGCAGAATTTGAAATGGACTCTGAAGCCTGAGGATTCACCTAGGAAGAGACAGGGGTAGTTTTCATGAAGGAAGTGTGGAAGTGATACGAAGTGGATTTGAGCTGTGACAGTCTAGTTCATCTTCCCCAGTGGGGTGGAGAGATCAGCTAGTCTGGAAGTGGATTCCACCAAGGCAGATGCTCAAAGCCTTCTTCACTCAGGATGGAAGTAGACGCTGTGTCTTTGAAGGAGAGCTGGTAGTGGGTCTGAAGACAGAATTGGAAGATGGAATGAGGCAGGGCAGAGACCAAAGGTCTAACAGGATGCAAGGGTGTTGGAGACCAAGGAGGCCTCTTGAAACACCAAGCAAGAGGCCACATGAGTGGAGAGCCAGAGGCGTATCTACTGGCCAATGAGGTCTGAAGAGGATGGACATATTTCATGGAGAAGGCTTCTAGATCTCTAGTGTATCCACTTTCTTCAGAGCCACCTCAAATTGGGCATGCATCCTCTGGAGGAAAAGATCCTGGGACCCTTCCTGCAGCTGGGTTCAGCTCCCTTGCCAGAAGGTGAGGCCCAGCAGTACTTACCATGAGAGGCAGATTTGACAATTTACACCTATCAGGCCTGGCACCTGCTTGCCTGCTTGCTTGAGGGGGCCTGGGATCTGGAAGCCACTTCTAGTTCTAGGGGTTAGAATGGCATGCCACACATGAAAACAGGCCATTCCTCATGAACACTGTGCTAGGCTTGTCTTAGAGACACAGGGGGCACCCAGATAGAGATGGCCCAAGCCTGAACTCTGCTGCTTGGTTGCAAGCTTCCGATTCTGGCCACTGCCTTGTGTCTGACATGCCAACATATCAAATAACGAACCACGATTGGTTCGTGGCCAATCGATTGATTGATGGCCCCAGGCCCTCCTTGTCCTACCAGCTCAACTGCTTTTTGATTGATGGCCCCAGGCCCTCCTTGTCCTACCAGCTCAACTGCTTTCGAAACTTACCTCATGGTGCCCCTGGGGAAAAGACTGGTACTGTCAACAGCAGATGGGTGGAGTTATTTCTTAGGAGGACTCAACCAGGGGGTCCCAGCCCAGGGCTCAGGCCCTGGTGTCCCATGCAGAGCTCCCAACGGCAGAATGAACCGGTCACTGGGACCGCCATGCACAGAGTTGCACGGTTGCAGATGCCAGTAGGGTGGGTAGTTCTGTGGAATGTGCAGAATGGGTACATGGCACTCAGGTTGGGGTCAGATTCTCGTGGTTCGTTATCTAGCCGTGGCCCACCAAGGCTGAAGTGCTAAATATTCATTTGTCATCAGGCTCTTTGGTCTTTTTGCTTCTCCCCTGAATGCTAGTAAGAAGGCCCTTAAGGGTTAGGGTTTGGTTTTAACCCAAAGGATTTATCTTGTGGGGAATCTGTAGCAGAGCTGGAAGTGGCCAAGTGGCAATGGAAGATCCTCTCAAGTCACATCTGGGAGAGATCCATGCTCAGCCCTGAGTTCTGAAATGCCAACATGGGGTAGGGAGAAAAGCTGGGGGTCCCAGGTGGGCAAGGTGGTGTAGGTGTGGCTCTCCTCCCCAGAATCCCGGAAGAGCACAGCGAAAGCTGAACTGTGGTGTAGTTTACAGCTGGGTTTTGAACCTGCCCTCTGGAGTGGGGCCATCCATACATTGTGTAGGAAAGAGGAAGGCAGGTTGAAACAGGCTGGGCAGGGATTGCCAGGCCAGTCCTCAGTCCTCACACTGGGAGCGCAGCCCAGCCTGTGCTCTGGCATCCACTGCTCAGGGTCCTGAGCTTCAGAGGCCATGGGCACATAGCTCTTCATGGACACCTGTCCCCAAGTAGAGCTTGTTATCTCGGTAGTGTGTCATTTCCATCTCTTCCCAGGCAGTACCCACCCTGCGAAGCTCAGAGAGGCTTCCGGATCTCTGTACCTCATGAGCCTCCTTTGCCCACAGTCATGTGCCTCTTAGCCTCCTTTCTGGGTCCACCACCCCCTCCCCCCCTGCAGGGCCTCTGCGGTTCACTCACATTCCCCAGACCTGGCCCAACACCTGCCTGTACTGGCCCCTTGACATCTTCCAGCGCAGGAAATCTGCCCAACATGACAGTTCATTCATGGGAATGACCTTTTCAGTTGGGACCTAGGATCTCCTGAGACATCCTAAGGGAGGAGGGCCTGGTTGGGACAGCAGCTCTGACACGGCTGTTGTGCCCAAGGCAACAGTAGGAAGCTACCTGGTGGGTAGAGATGGCTTAGAGCCTACCTACCTCCAGGCTCGTGATCCTTCACTTTAAATGATCTTTTCTCCTTCTAATGTAATCAACCGTTCCTTCCAGGAAAGAGTCTAGTTCACGGCTGATAAGGCCTAACCACCATGGGTCTCTGTTCCGTGTAAATATAGAATGAATCAAGTAATTTCAGTACCTGGAGACCTGGCATTCTGGCTGGTGTTCCTCATACTTCCTGTACCCGACTCAGGCTCTGCTCATCTCCATGTAGTTCTTTTCTTGGAGACTCTCCCTTGGGGCCCATGTAAAGTAGGAACTGAACACGGTAGAGCTGTACGTGGTTTCTTCTGCAGGTTCTACAAATCCAGACATCTTTATGTTCACACTGAGGGAATCCTCTGTCAACCTGCAAGAAATGCAAGAAAGCACCTAAGTCTCAGGGAAGACTTGGCAAGATTTGAGTAGAGAGGTCCGGTCGAGTCCCACACATCTTGGTGGGACTGAGATCCTAGTCTCTTGTTAGTAGATAGGCAGGTGGAGGTGTGCAGGGAAGGAGGAGTGCGATAGAACAGAGCAGGTAGAGAAGAACAGGTGCAGGATTTAAAGATCTAATTATGGGGCTCCTGAGTGGCTCAGTTGGTGGAGCATTTAACTCTTGATCTCGGGGTCATGAGTTGGAGCCCTACACTGGTCATAGAGATTACCTAAAAATAAGATCTAATTTCTAATCTCACTTGCTCTGTTTAAGGACTACTGACAACTCCAAAACATCCTCAGCGCCTTGGGCAGGGCCTGGGTGTTCTTCTATGTTGGTATTTGGGACTTGCCTTGGCTGTTGAGTTTGGGCCTCGGGCTCCTGTTTCTCGGGGCAGTTGAATGAGAGCCCCGGCACAGAGGCCAGGAACACGGGGTTTCCCCTGATGTGTTCAGACAGCACACAGCCACAGCCACAGTGGGAGGATGGGTGGGCATCTAGTGAATAGCAGCCCGAAGTGGAAAAAGTGGGGTGACGTTCCAGCCCGGGGGAATGTGGCACCCTTCAGTGCCCCTACTTAGGGCAACGTTCCAGGCTGATCCTAGGGAGCAGACTAGGGCTTCCTCCTGGATGGGTGGGTGGGCGGATGGCTGGAAAGGCAGGCGCTGCCCAGCTGGAAGGTGGGTTGTGGTGGAAGGCCCCTTGACTCACCATCTCACCTCCCCCTGGCCATGCCAGTCTGGCTCAGTTGGTTAGGGAGTGGAGAAGTCTGGTGGGATGGAGGCTGCTCTGGGGACACCGGGCTGTAAGGACCCACAAGAGCCCTTCCCCTCTCACCCACAAGTTCTAGGTGCAAGGTTTTGCTTTCCAGAAAGCTTGGGGTAGATGCATACAGAAGATGCATATGCATGCATGCATCCTCGCCATGCAGCTGCTCCCCAGGAAGCCTAGGAAGACCCTGGGAGAGGGTATCCTCCCTGATACCCTTGTGGGAACTCCTCAGGGCACTTTCATCCAATCCTTAATGGACCTGGGGGCAGTAAGGGGCTGGCTTGGGTGCCCTCCAGCTGAAACCCTGGTGAGAACAGGAGCAGAAAGGTGAGCCTGGAGCAGTGGAACAGGGGGCAGAGGGCTTAGAAGGGCACTTGTCCTGAGAGCATAGTGACTTGAGCAGGGCTGGCCAGGCCACCCAGGTGGGAGGCTGGCCCACCCGTGGGGGGTCAGCTCCAGGTGAGCTGGTGGGCTGTGTGGAGCTATTGCTGCTTGGCAGCTTGAAGGCAGCATTCCTGTTGAATGCTGCTCTGCTTGTGACTCCCCAGCTCACGACCCTTGAGGTGCAGGATGGACCCTCTGGCTCCCCGTGTTTGGCTTTGCACAGGGGGCACCTATGGGAAGGCAGAGACAGAGACAGGGCGGTCAGTCCATTTTTACCTATAGGGACCTAAGACCTAGGGATTTGCTTCCGTTCATCCTCATCAGGATCGTGTGTGTCAAGGGCCATGCACTTTATGGAAGTGAGGGGAGGAAGCACTGCAGTGAGTCTTGTAATGGTTCTGGGAGTGTTTTGAGGCTCTGCCCTAGATGGGACTGTTCATGCTTCTGGGGCAGTTGGTGTCCTAATAGTTCATGGATCTACCTTTTATTTTTTATTTTAATTTATTTTATTTTATTTTTTTAATCTACCTTTTAAAAAGAAAAAAAACCCTCTCTCTCTCTCTCTCATACACACACACACACACACACACACACACACACATCATCCGTCCATCCATCCATCCATCCATTGTAAAACATGACATAAGTATTAAAATGCTTGAAATAAACGCACAGTTTAAGACAATTATAAAGCAAACATATCATGTTCTTGATTACCCACAACAAAACAATGCTTGCATTCCAAAAGCCTCCCCTTCCTCCTCCACAGTGATCTTGATTTATTTACTCAGCCTTATCTGTTTTCCTGGTTTTAACATTGCTTTCATGGCTACAGAGTGTGCAAAACTGTTCCCCTCCTCTTGAATGTGTGGAGTTTGCAGTGTTTCAATGTTATAAATAATGCTGAGATAAACATTTGTTTGTAAGGATGCTTCCTTAAGATGAATTCACAATAGTGAAATTTTAAGCCAATTATTTATTTTCGAGATTCTTGGAATATGTTGTCTCATTCTGCTCTCCCTTCCAATACTTTTGCTAATTTACACACCCATGAGCAATTATGTTTATTTATTTTAAATTCAATTTGCCGGGCAGCCCGGGTGGCTCAGCGGTTTAGCGCCGCCTTGGGTCCAGGGCCTGATCCTGGAGACCTGGGATCGAGTCCCACGTCAGGCTCCCTGCACGGAGCCTGCTTCTCCCTCTGCCTATGTCTGTGCCTTCTCTCTCTCTCTCTCTCTCTCTCTCTCTCTCTCTCTCTGTGTCTCATGAATAAATAAAAAAAAATCTTAAAAAAAATAAATTCAATTTGCCTACATACAGTAAAACACCCAGTGCTCATCGTATCACGTGCCCTCCTCAATGCTTGTCACTCAGTTACCCCCCCCGCCCCACCTCCCCTTCTGCAACCCTTCATTTGTTTCCCAGAGTTAGGATTCTCTCATGGTTTATCTTCCTCTCTAATTTTTCCGCACAAAGTTTCCCTCCTTTCACTATGGTCCCTTTCACTACATTTTATATTCCACATATGAGTGAGACCATGTGATAATTATCTTTCTCCAATTGACTTATTTCACTTAGCATAATACCCTCCAGTTCTATCCACGTTGATGTAAATGGTGGGTACTCATCCTTTCTGATGGCTGGGTAATACTCCATTGTATATATAGACCACATCTTCTCTATCCATTTATCTGTCAAAGGACATTGTGGCTCCTTCCTCAGTTTGGCTATTGTGGACATTGCTGCTATAAACATTGGGGTGCAGGTGTCCCATTGTTCCACTACATCTGTGTCTTTGGTGTAAATCCCCAGTAGTGCAATTGCTGGGTCATAGGGTAGCTCTATTTTAACTTCTTGAGGAACCTCCATACTGTTTTCCAGGTGGCTGCACCAGCTTGCATTCCCATCAACAGTGCAAGAGGGTTCCTCTTTCTCCACATCCTGTTGTTTCCTGTCTTGCTAATTTTAGCCATTCTGACTGAGGTAAAGTATTTCATTGTGGTTTTGATTTGTATTTCCCTGATGACAAGTGAGGTGGAGCATTTTTTCATGTGCTCTCTGGCCATGTGTAGGTCTTTGGAGCAATATCTGCTCATACCTTCTGCTCATTTCTTGACTGATTGTTTGTTTTTTGGGTGTTGAGTTTGATAAGTTCTTTATAGATCTTGGATATTAGCCCTTTATCTGATATGTCATTTGCATATCACTAGCCCTTCTCCCATTCTGAAGGTTCCCTTTTGATTTTGTTGACTGTTTCCTTTGCTGGGCAGAAGCTTTTTATCTTGATGAAGTCCCAGTAGTTCATCATTGCTTTTGTTTCCCTGAGCAATTCCATTTAATAAGTGCCTACAGTGATCCAGTCCCTCGGAAGAAATGGAGGGTCTGTGTATTGAGTGCCAGGTTCCTCACATCCTTGGGAGCACTGGGTTTGAGTTTTCTTAGACCAATCAAATCTAAGGCTCATCTTCATTTGCATCTTTCCAACATTAAGAGAGCAGAACATCTGTGTGTGTCTGTTTACTCATTGGAGCATCTTCCAATTGTATGTTAAAATCGTCCATTTACCTCTTGGGATGTTGATATTCCTCCCTACTTGGATGCACTCTTTATGTAGTAGAAATAGCTGCCCTTTGGTATTTTGTGTCAGAGACTTCTAGAGCTGAAGTCTGGAGTTCACTTGGTCCAGGCAGCTCCCCAGAACATATGTCCATGACCTCATGCCCAGAATCTGTGAATGTGACCTTAGTTGGAAGAAGAATCTTTGCAGAGGTAACGAAGGTGAGAATCTTGAGATGAGGAGATCACCCTGGATTACTTGGGTGGACCCTAAATCCCATGACAAGTGTATCTTAAGAGAAAAGCAGAGGAAGATTTGAGCTGGAGAAAAGAGGCCATGTGAAGTCAGAGGCAGAACATGGAATGATGTGGCCACCAGCCAAGGAGCGTCAGAAGCCACCAGAAGCTAGAGGCAGCCAGGAAGGATTCTGTCCTAGAGCCTCCAGAGGGACTGTGGCCCTCCCAACACCTTGATTTCAAATTTCTGGCTGCCAGAACTGTGACCAAATAAACCTCTGCTGTTTTAGGCCACCATGCTTGTGGTATTTTGTCACAGCAGCCCTAGGAAATGAACACATTCCCCATTTACAGATGAGAAGAGTATGAGCGGCAGGACTTGCTGAGGGTCAGGTCCAGGCTGGAGACTGGCTGGGACATCTGCCTGCAGGTGCCCTGTGGCGCATGACCTGGCCTTCCTAGGGAAACCTAAGGTCATAAGAAACGGGGTTGGTGAAGTTACCTCATGTGTTGGCCCAGAACATACAAGAAGCTGGGCTCTGGTCTGGCTCAGCCACTTACTGACTCTGTGGAATGGAGAAGTTACTCTTCTGTGTGGGCCTCTGTGGCCTCATGCTGTCTGAATAACTCTGTGGCAGCTGGAGGGGTCCCCGAGTCTGTGGGGTGCACACACTGGCTTTACCCCAAAGCTTTACGAGCATGGGCTCTTTGGGAAAGTTGAGACCTCTTGCTCAGAAGTTGCACTGTATTTTCCTTCCTATACTATGGATACTTTTCTTATGGTTTGACTGTTCATGCTACCCTTGGGTCATCAGGAGGGTTCTGGGACACACAGCTGGCCCTATCATGGACGAAGTCCAAACACACTGAGTTCTTGGACAGGACAAGAAGAAAGACATGGGTTTTTAAGTTCTCTCTCAGTGTGATTTTATTTAAGAAGCACTTAAGAGGTTTAGAGCTGAAGTGTCCAAGTTGGTAGACACTAGCACATGTGGCTGTTGGAAACCTGAAATGTCTACTACTGCTGCCGAAGAACTGAATGTTTAAAAAATTTTTTAAAAAATTTATTTATGATAGTCACACAGAGAGAGAGAGAGAGAGGCAGAGACATAGGCAGAGGGAGAAGCAGGCTCCATGCACTGGGAGCCCAACGTGGAATTCGATCCCGGGTCTCCAGGATCGCGCCCTGGGCCAAAGGCAGGCGCCAAACCGCTGCACCACCCAGGGATCCCTGAAGAACTGAATTTTTTTTTTTTTAAAGATTTGATTTATTTGAGAGAGAGCATGCACCTGTGTGTGAGCAGAGGTGGGAGGGGCAGAGGGAGAAATGGGAAAAGCAGACTCCCCACTAAGCAGGGAGACTGATGTGGGGCTCGATCTCAGGACCTGAGCCAAAGGCAGACGCTTAACCCACTGAGCCACCCAGGTGCCTCAGGAATTGAATTTTAAATTTTATTTGACTTAACATAAATTAAAAAAAACCCTCAGTTTGGTTATTTAAAAAATTTAAAGGACGTTTGTAACAACACATTCACATTTAAAGCGTATGAATCTACTTTTCCAACTGCAGGGTTTATGAAATCTAAATACAGATCAAGTATTTTTGATGAAAATTTAGTGTTCACATCAAGCTATTTTGCGTTTTACACACACACACACACACACACACACACACACACACACCAGATTTTGAAGACTCAGTACGAATTAAAGAAAGTAAACTAGGGATCCCTGGGTGGCGCTGCGGTTTGGCACCTGCCTTTGGCCCAGGGCGCGATCCTGGAGACCTGGGATCGAATCCCACGTCAGGCTTCCGGTGCATGGAGCCTGCTTCTCCCTCTGCCTGTGTCTCTGCCTCTCTCTCTCTCTCTCTGTGACTATCATAAATAAATAAAAATTAAAAAAAAAAAGTAAACTAATCTCATAAATATTTTTATTGGACTCTATGTCAAAATGATAACATATTTGGCAATGTTGGGCCAAAATTAAATAATACTAAATTTAGTTGCCTGTGCTTGTCACCTCTGACACCAAGCTTCAAGGTCTTGAAGGCAAGTTGCTCACAATGACTCAGACAGCATCTGAGCCGCAAATGCCATCAGGAGTGGTTTACTAAACTCCATCATCTCTGCCTCTTCAGGGAGGGGGGCATCAGTTGAGGTTGGGGCAGCGGCTCCAACAGGTCCTGGTGCAGAACCTGCCCTAGAACCCAGGTCGCTGCTGAAGTCCCGCCACCACTTGATGCGGGTGGAGAGGCCGGGGTCCTGCCGCTGCAGGACCTGTGAGCTCCCCGAAGAGCAGAACCCTATTTGTTAAAGGATCACCAGCTGCCCCACGTTCGAGCATGGTTTTCTTCTTTTAAATAGCTGCACAGGCGAATAGACGGTCCTTGCTGTCCCTCCTAGGACCTGGGGTCTCAGCTCAGAGCCCAGAAGACATGGGACTGAAATCTGACACAGCCACTCGGGTATCCGTGGTGCACACGCGGCCAGGCCCTCAAGCACCTTTTCTCCTGCCCCGCCCCCGGGGCCTGAGCATGTCATTTCCCATATGGCCACTGGGTGTCGCCGTCGCCCCACAAGTGGGCCTGCCTGCCGGGGTCTAGGCTCCAGGGTGCTGGCCCCAGGGAGGTGCTGGGCAAGTGTGTCCCTCCTCTGGCTCTCAGCTCAAGGCGTGGGCCTGACTTTGACCTTCCGTGATCACCCGTTGACAGCGCAAAAGCACATGCTGTTTGTAGGTGACATCAGGCATTTATTCATCTTGTTTAACAGAAAGCTTGCTTTCTATGTGGGTCTCAATGACAGGGCGTCTGAGACTCACCCCTGGGTGTCAGGGAGCTTTTGCACCTTCAGCGTCCCGGCTCCCTGTCCCTGGAGCTTGGGAGTGTTGGTGACTTGGCTCCTGTCCTTATGTGAGGAGGGATGGAAGACTCTGGCAGGATCTAGTCCCGCCCCCCCGTGCCTGTGGAACACAGGCCTGTCCTCCTGGGCCCTGTCTGCAAGTAGGGACCAGGTGGGAAGGGACTGGCACCCACTTACCCGGGGCCACTGATGAATAAATGATGGTCAGCTTGGGGGATGTCTTGCTCAAGGTCACTCAGGGGTGAGGAGTCTTCTGTCCTGGTTCCATCCCAGCAAAGGTGCCTGTTTGGGGTTGAATCTGTCCCATGCCACCCCGTCGTCCCATTCATGTGTTGAAGCCCTAACTCCCGGACCTCGGAAGGGACCTTATTTGGAAATAGGGCTACTGCAGTTGTAATTAGTTAATACGAGGTCACAGTGGATTAGAGTGGGCCCTAATCCAATGTGCTGGTGTCCTTACAAAAGGCGGACGTTTGCACACAGAGAGAACCCCATGACAAGATGAAGGCAGAGGCCGGGGTGATGCTTCTACTTCGCCATTTCACCAATGTGCAATGTTGGTGCCCAAAGTGGCCAACACACCGGCAGAAGCCAGGGGAGACCGGAAGGAAGTCCCCAGAAGGAAGCCACAGACCCCAGAAGGAAGCAGCGCTGCAGACACCTTGATCTCAGACTCCTGGCCTCCAGGTCTGCGAGGCAATAAACTTTTGTGGTTCAAGCCTCCAGCCTGTGGCACTTTGATAGGGCAGCCCGAGCACACGAATATGGTGCCACGTCTGAGAGGCTGTTTTGGATCTCAGTGCCTCCTCTCTGGGCCTCTAATGAGATCACAGGCTCCTCTCCTTTGTCTCCTTATTTGGGGTCCTGACTGAACCAGTCCTCTTTCTCTCCCCTGTTCTAACCAGGTTCATATAATACCCCTTGTTCCAAAATAACCCACCCTGTATCAGTTCCCCCACAGGATCTATTCTTTTAGGAAGTTGACTTCTACCAGAAGGCAGCAGGGAAGCGATCTGGTGAAGCTGAATCATACTAAAGGGTGAGTGACTAACACCTTTGTACTACGATTCTAGGGAAATTGCTCCCGCGGGCAATCATGTGTCCGAGAGGAGTCTGCTAATTACTGTGGAGGACACTTACTGAGTGAAGAATACTTTTGTCGTGTGTTTGCCCCTAAGTGGTCCATTGAACATGTCCTGTGTTTTCCTTATGATGAGGGCAGCACCCTGGGGCCTATGTATGTGCTGCTGTCCTGGGGGTCCGGGGCTGTTCCGGCCTCTGCACAGCCTCCACCTGTGAGGGTGGAGATCCGCCCTTCAGCCCAGCCATAGGGGCAAGAGCCAGTCTTCCTACCTCCTTCTGCAGGGGGGGGACCCAGGCCAAGCTCTGCCCAGCCCTCAATACCTCCTCTCCCCGCAGCTCTGCCCTGGCCTTGTAAAAGCGGATTTACTCACAGGGCTAGGGCTGTTTTAGTTGCTCTGAGCAGACAGGTTGCTCCTGGGGATGGATGGTGCTGGCAGCCAGGCCTCGTTGGGCTCCTGGGAGCGGGGCTAACTGGACATGATGACAGCACCAGCAGGCCACCCTGCCTGGCTTTAATGGGTGGTGACCTATGGTCTTTAGCTGGAGAGGACTGGCAAGGTGCAGGGAGCCTAAGGATTCTGGAAGGAAGGCAGAAGGTGGGGCTGCCTTCTGAATGCGGTGCAGGAGCCTCTTTCTCCAGGAGCCTTGAAGAAGGGACTAGAAGCTCTGGTCCCTGGGCTAAGGGCTGGGAAGGTGAGCAGAGTCCCTGGTGGGTAGAGAAATGGGTAGCAGCTGGGCTGGCTGAATGGTCCCCTCTCATGCCATTCTTCTTCGGGTTGCCAGTCTCTTTCTGCAGTCCTGCCATGCCTGCTCTGCGGTGAGCCAGACTGTGGGGGACGTGAGTGGTGTAAGAAGTGGTCCACTGTGGTGATGCTCTGAACCCAGGAGATGCTTGCCTCACCTTGTCATGGCCTCAACAGGCGGCTGGGCTGCGCAGAACGGAGTGTGCACAGTAGAAACTGGAGCAGGGGAATTCAGGGAAAGCTTCCTGGAGGAGGTGGAGTTTGAGCAGGGCCTTGAAGGATAGATAGGTTTGTCCTGGCCAAAGGGGTAGGGAGGCCATGCTGATGAGGAAGCCCTCGAGTGTGGACTGAGCAGGCTGCCCCTGCAGGCTCTTCTGGAGCCCTTCCAGCACGGGCAACATCACCGTGGGTCTATTTATCCTAACTGCTGCACCCACCTCCGCCTTCCCTTATCTTCAAAGCGCTCATCACATTGATCCCCTGCTCTTCGCTGTGCACACTCCAGTCCCTGCTCGCTTAGCGATGAGTTCCCTCCACCTTGTATGCTCTCCGGCTGTTGCTGAAATCCCGAAATCCTGCTGTCCCGTCCAAGCCCCACTCCCAGCCTGTTGGTGAAACTCTCCCCGATTCCTCGATTTCTCGCAGCCCATCCTCTCCTCTGCCCATAAAGCATTCCTTTGTCCCCCACTGCGACCTCCCTCAGTCACCATTCAGCAAACACTGGTTGAGCCTCCAGCTCCCTGGGCGTTAGGGCTCTGTGCCCCCAGCCTGCAGAACGCCACAGTCGGGGTGGGGGGACAGGGAGACACGCAAACCAGTCCCCCCCTGGCTGCTGGTGGGATGCCTCCGACCTGAGAGACCAGGTCCTTGCTGAGGCCTTGGTCACCTCTTCTGGCATCTGGAAGCCCCTGGGCAGCGGAGCCCCAAGTAGCAGTTCCCTCTTGCTTGGGTGTGTTCTTGTCATTCCCTGAGGTCCGAGGTCACCCGGGTTTTAGCAGGGACCATATTTGGGAGTCCAAGGAGCCGCAGGCCTGCTGCCCTCAGGGGCGAAGCCAGCAGGAGCAAGATCGCATTTCTGTTTCCCCACAAGCCTTGGGAATTGGAGTCTGTGCAGAAATACAATTCATCAATCGATGGACTTTATTTCCACTGTTCCCAGGCTTTAATTTCCAGAAACAAAATGTGAGTGTTATGGCTGAAATTCTCCTAGTTTTAGGAAACCCACCGTAACCCAGATTGTTTATGCATAGCTCGCAGATTATATGACAGCACTGGTTCGGGAGTAACGGAGGGTCACGGGACTGCGGTCACACCGCGACAGGATGATCCGAGTGTGGCGACCCGTTATTTATACTACTCAGGCCGCAAATCCTGCCCTTACAGCCTCCCGCGCCCCTCCCCGCCCCCCAGGGGAAAACGGAGGCAGCGGCGCTTCTGGAAGTCGAGGCTGCTGGTGGCTGCCAGGGTCTGTCCCAGGCGGAGAGTCCGCGCGTGCGTGTGTCCGCGTGTGTGTGTGCGCCTGTGCGTGTGTGCGCCTGTGCGTGCGCGCGCCTGTGTGCCTGTGCGCGCCTGTGCGTGTGCCTGTGCGTGTGTCCGCCTGTGCGTTGCGTGCCTGTGCGTGTGTCCGCCTGTGCGTTGTGTACCTGTGCGCGCCTGTGCGTGTGTCCGCCTGTGCGTTGCGCGCCTGTGCGTGTGTCCGCCTGTGCGTTGCGTACCTGTGCGCGCCTGTGCGTGTGTCCGCCTGTGCGTTGCGCGCCTGTGCGTGCGCGCGCCTGTGTGCCTGTGCGCACCTGTGCGTGTGTCCGCCTGTGCGTTGCGTGCCTGTGCGTGTGTCCGCCTGTGCGTTGCGCGCCTGTGCGTGTGTCCGCCTGTGTGTTGCGCGCCTGTGCGTGTGTCCGCCTGTGCGTGCGCGCGCCTGTGTGCCTGTGCGCGCCTGTGCGTGTGCGCGCCTGTGCATGCCTGTGCGTGTGTCCGCCTGTGCGTTGCGTGCCTGTGCGCGCCTGTGTGTGCGCGCGCCCATGTGTGCGAGCCTGTGCGTGTGTCCGCCTGTGCGTGTGCGCGCCTGTGCGTGTGTCCGCCTGTGCGTGTGCGCGCCTGTGCGTGTGTCCGCCTGTGCGTTGCGTACCTGTGCGCGCCTGTGCGTGTGTCCGCCTGTGCGTGCGCGCGCCTGTGTGCCTGTGCGCGCCTGTGCGTGTGCGTGTGCGCGCCTGTGCATGTGCATGCCTGTGCGTGTGTCCGCCTGTGCGTTGCGTGCCTGTGCGCGCCTGTGTGTGCGAGCCTGTGCGTGCCTGTGCGTGTGTCCGCCTGTGCGTTGCGTGCCTGTGCGTGTGTCCGCCTGTGCGTTGCGCGCCTGTGCGTGTGTCCGCCTGTGCGTTGCGTGCCTGTGCGCGCCTGTGCGTGTGTCCGCCTGTGCGTGCGCGCGCCTGTGTGCCTGTGCGCGCCTGTGCGTGTGCGTGTGCACGCCTGTGCATGTGCACGCCTGTGCGTGTGTCCGCCTGTGCGTTGCGCGCCTGAGCGCGCCTGTGTGCGCGCGCGCCCGTGTGTGTGCCTGTGTGTGCGTGCGCCTGTGTCCGCCTGTGCGTGTGCGCGCCTGTGCGTGTGTCCACCTGTGCGTTGCGTGCCTGTGCGTGTCTGTGCGTGCGCGCGCCCGTGTGTGCCTGTGAGTGTGCGCGCGTGCGCCTGTGCGCATGCGTGGTCGGTGTGAGAGGGAAGATGGTTGAGGTGGCGGGAAGTTGGCTTCCCAGCAGCGCGAGGCCTCACCTCAGTCTCCCCATCTGGAACATGGGTGTGTAACGCCGACCTCCCAGTTCACCTGGGGGGTTGTGATACACGTGCGTGTAAAGCGTGTAGGAGAAGGGCTCGCGGCCGGCCTGGGATTCGGAGAGAGGGTGCTCCCGGGCAGCGTCGGGCTGCGGGCTGCGGGCTCGGCGTCGCTCAGGCGCGAGGCCCCCCCCGGCCCCCCCCCGGCCCCCCCCTAGGGTCAGGACGCTGTGCGCGTGCGCCGCTGCCCTCCGCTCCCGCCCGTACCCTGCGCGCCGGCGGCTTCGGCGCGTGGGCTGTGCTGTGAGCCGCGTCCCCTTCCTCGCAGCCCCTCGCCCGGTGCCCGCCGCTGAGCCGGCGCGTTGGCGGCGTCCGTGCTAGGGCAGCGCCCAGCCTTGCCGCATGCCCTCTGCGGGGAGACAGAGCCGCCGATCCCCACCCGCAGCCCCGACAGCGGCTCGGGGGTGCCGCCGCCGCAGTGAGGCAGGGGCCAGCCGCGGGGGACCAAGGCCGGGGTGACGGGGGGGGGGGTGGGGGGCGGGGGCCGGGCCTCCGGGGCATCCCCGCTGCTGGGCCCCGGCTCCGGAGCCTGCCCCAGGTCAGACCCCGGGGGAAGCCAGCCGAAGCACTAACGATCATAACTGGGGGCTCTTTTTTTTTTTAACTTACAAATTTATTTTTTATTGGAGTTCAGTTTGCCAACATATAGCATAACACCCAGTGCTCATCCCATCAGGTGCCCCCCTCAGTGCCCGTCACCCAGTCACCCCCACCCCCCGCCCACCTCCCCTTCCTCCACCCCTAGTTCGTTTCCCAGAGTTAGGAGTCTCTCGTGTTCTGCCTCCCTTTCTGATATTTCCCACTCATTTTTTCAATCAGATGCACGCTCATCCTTTGGAGCCAGGGGCCCACCTTGCCGCCTGGGATTGATAAGGAAAGGGTTCAAGCTCTGTTTGGGGCCCTTCTTCCTGCGGATCACAAGCTGTCCAGAAGCCCAGTTGGAAAACCGGGCGAGTTAGAAGGGATCAAACCTGGAGTCCCCCCATCCGCAGCAGACTGTTGTGGGAAGGAGGAAGAAGGAGGAACTTGGAAGTCACCGGGCTGCTTCTCACCAGCCCTGTGTCCTTGCACTTGGTGACTCCGGGGTCATGGCTTTGGCAAAAGGGCCGTGAGTTCAGTCCTAGTACATGAACGGGTGTGGAAAGTCTCTCCTTTGCAGAAGCAGCAGCAGCAGCTGCTCAGTACTTGCCTCACGCAAAGGCACAGCTTTCTTCTTGGAGAGGGAAAAAAGGCCATCCTCGCCGTGAAACGTGCTTCCTTCATCTTGAGAGTAACGGTGAGCCTCTCTCTGAAAGCCACTTAATTATGTGGCGAGGGTCCTGCTGTGGGGAGTGCTGCAGAGGCTGCCCCGCCAGGCACACTCCCCTCGTAAGTGGTAAAAGATACAGTACGATTAAGTAGCATGAGAAACTCAAGTGTTGTTTTCTGAACACATCGGTCCATGTTTGGGCTGTTTCGATTTACTGTTAGTTTGGGGAGTCTGGCTTCTCCTTGAAAAGGATGGCATGTTCACTTTTTAAATAATTGCAATCAAATCTCCCCCTGATACGGGCTTTCTGGTCCCTGGACACTGGGCAGCAGTAGCCTGGGGTTGGGATGTAGTCACTCTGCAAAACATTTCCCCGAGTGTTCTTTCAGCCTATTCCCCTTCTCCCCCGCCCCCAATCCCAGACTTATGTCAGGAGGAGGGTCGCATTGCTTCCCACCCCCAGATTCCCTCTTCATCTTTAAAGATGTCCTGGGGTCTGAAGGAGGGAGCAGGGAGCCTGGGGGTCCCTAGTCTAGACACATGGCACCGTAGTGCAGCTTGCCCATCTGTGCCATTCTTGTAGGATTTCCTCTAGTTGGAGTGAACAGGGAAGTGGGAGCACATCTGTATCTGATGAAAACTGACCCAGCGCTCCCCTTGCAGCAGGGTCTGCCTTAACTTCCCTCTTGCGGTTGGAATTGATAAAACGGGTTATCGAGTCATCCTCCTGATGGGGCCCACAGTGTCGGAACCTATCCAGGGGCCAAGAGGTGAACTGAGGCAGGATGCACGCTTTACTCCATTTGATTATGTAAACCGGGCACTATGCAAATCCGGGAGATGTCAGTATCAGGGGCGGCAGGTTTTCGGCTAGGCTGAATTGTTCGGGGTGTAAAGTGAGAACCCATATTTTAAAAAGTTAATACTAGGAGAGGAGACAGAGGAAGCAAAGAATTTTTATTTTTTCCTTTTGCCTTACGAGGTAATTTGAAAAAAAAAAATTACCCTTTGAAATGTTGCCAGCAGCGAGTGAGTGAAAACCAGTAAGGGTTCAGAAGTTAGAGACCTACTCTAATTTCACATAAGGTACTTAATGGTCCTTTCCCATCACTGAGCACAAATACATATCCCTAAAATTTCTCCAAAATTTGATTTTGTTCTCTGTTTCAAGGAAAAAGTGTTGTGAACAGTCTGAGCCTGGTTTCCCTGGCCATGACAAATTCTCATGAAACCAGCGCACAGGAACTGGATTTTCACAGCCGCCTTCGGAGGGGCCGTGTGTCCCCAGGCGGTGGGGAGCTGCCCCTGATGTGGATTTCTGGGTGGGGTTTTTTTTTTTTTTTTTTTTTTTTTTTTGCAGGGGGAGGGGGGAGCTCCATACAGATTGGATGCGAATATAATTGATATTTAAGTCTCTCTCTGGAAACTTAAACTTTGATAGTTTACATCTCCTCTTAATAGCATATTAAATCATTTTATAACCCTTAACAACTGTTTAATCTTTTCATTGTTGAAAAATGAGGTAATTGATCTAAGCCATGTCAGGATATGCCAGGAAAAACTTATTTAAATGTACCACCCTTCGCCATGGCATTTGGGGGATTTGAGGGACCTGGATGTGCTTTGGGGGGCCCACCCCTTCCATGGTGGGGGTCTCACCCTGAAAGGGGTCAGAACAAAGAATCCTCAGCGGGTGGAGGCTGGGGGAGGCCGGTGGGGGAACGGCTGAGCCTGAGATTTGGCTCAGGCTATGGTATTGCGGCCATCTAGGATTTTGGCTTCTAATTGGGCATTGTTGAAAACATGCTTTTCTGGCCGACAGTATGTTCTATGATCTCTCACTGTGTTCAGCAAGGTTGTTTGTGCACCATCACAATTGGAGTGCTCGTGGCCGGAGTGAGGGAGAGTGAGAACACGAGTAAGAGAGGAGAGAGTAAGTGTTCTGTTATTCCAAAAACAAGTATGCCTTCTCCTTGGGAATGACACCAAAGAATACCTTCTAAATGAAGTATGTTTCCCTTCAGAGATTACAGCATCAGTGGATCAAAGTCCCCTGGAAATAGCTTTTGGCAGCTCTGAGGTTCTCTGTAACTCTTCTTTGACTTGAGCAGGGCAGTCCTGTGCTGGGAGCAGCAGCTGCCCTGCCTTTGGAGGCCTTGGAGCCAGGGGTGGGGACAGATAGGTGTCCTGTTGATCTGCTGACCGCCCTGCCAATGCTGTGGCCTCATGTTGGTTTGGGGTTGGTTTGGTTGGAAGTGGTTTTGTTTCTCTGGAAAATGGATTGTGGCGCATGGGCTGGCTCTCTCTGTCCAAGTAATGCAATACAGGCATCTTCTAAACTTAAACAAGGCTTTGGCAATGCTGGTGAAATGTATTGTCGTCGGCTCCATGTCCTGACGTCCTCCATAGACTTGAGGAATGTTTGGCCCTCGGCCTCTGAGCCCTTTCTGGTTTAAGTTTAATGAGAGTCCGGGCAATCCAAATGTCTACCTGGCAGCAGGGAAGAGACCCTTCACGTTAATTATTGCTAAGCTCAACTGTCTCCTTCCAAGCCCTATATACAGCCCTACACATTTGTATACATTTTATATGGTCGATTTCCATTATAAATTGCCCATAAATTAAATACAGATTTTCTTGGGAACATCTTAAAAAAAGGGAAAAGATCCGTGTGATACATGTTTCTGGTATTGGAGGTGATGTGGGTTACAAAGGGGGAGGGTGGGCCTGCGCGCCGACTCTCCAACATGGAGGTCACGCGTCTGGGTTAAGGCAACCTGAGTGGTGTGTGAACGGATCTGCAGCGTGCCTTTTCTCCATCTTTCCTGTTGTGAACTGCACATAGTGATTTTGGAAAGAACGGAGACTGATTGATTGACCTAGACAGCCTGGAGCGGGTCCAGAGGAGGACAGCAGGACAGTGAGGGATGGGAGCGCTCCTGTCTCTCCTCCAAAGAGCAGGCTGGGCTTGTTGGGTTTGTCTGGAGGGCAGTGCTCTCAACACCACGTGGCGATGCCTTGAGGCATCATCTCCACTGTGAGGTGTGCTGCCAGCATAATCTGTGGCTCATAATGAAGTACTAATGTACCTTAAATAGGAAATTAAAGATTCGTCTCTCAAATGTCCTTCTCATTCCCAGATCCTTACCAGGTGGAGAGCTAAGGGTGCAGTTTTAGCTAGACCCCATAGCGTTATGCCTACCCTCAATCCTGTCTTCCCTGTGCCCTAGCTTTTGCTGCTGCGGGGCCTTTGCATGTATTGCTCCCTCTGCATAGCTTGCTTGCTCCCCCCCCGCTTAGATCTCTCCTTACCTGAGTGCTCTCTTTAAAAATGTGCTCTGAGGACTCTCTCCTCTTCTTTTTCCATTTGACAGTCTGCGCACTTCATTTATTATTATTATAAGCAATACTAAATTTAGGCTCATGAGGTCGGAGTTTTTGTCTCTTTCATCCTCTTTTCTGTTCCAGTACATAGCACCTGGTAGGTGCTCAATAAAATGTGCTGAGTGAATGTATGAAGGAATGTGCACAGGTATGCGTTTGCAGGTCATTGGTTACATGTTACAGAGGAAACAGATGTAGCAAACACTGCTTTAGGAGATTAGACTTGAACCAGTTAGCAGAAATTACAAAAAGGCAGATCCTTGTCTAAAAAAAAACTTAAAAACTTAAAAAAAAATACAAATTTCCACCAAGGAATGAACTCACTTCGAGAGGTGGGAATGCCTGTGGGGGAAGTGTTGAAGACAAGTAAGTGAGGATGGCTGCTTGTCACGGGGGCTGTTGAGAGGGTAGGATTTTATGATCATAGGTTTCTTGTCTCTCCCTCTCCATAATTTTATTCAAGACCTTAAAATGTTCTGTTCTGGGCTCTCCTGTAATTTAGTATCCTAGAATTCTGAGTGCTTTGGGGGCACCTGTCCTGATCACACAGCTCTGGTTGGGTTGAGCCCAGATGGCACAGGTTTCATGCTTAGAATGTGAGTCCCTAGGATGCTGTCATGTTGCCATGGCCGGGGTGGCCTCTGTACCTCCAGCAGGTGGTCTGGCCCTGGTGGTCTCTGAGCTGCCTTTCTCATGGTCTACTGGACCTTTTCCCCAGGGTCCACTGGTGCTTGAAGTTAATTTGTCCCCAAATGAGATATTCATTTCTTTATTCTCCATTTAAGTGACCATTGTGTCTTATGTTCTCCCCTTGAGTCTGCTCTGGGTTTTAGGGCCACATCCCCCAGGCGCTGGACTTGACACTTTCTCCCTCTCCTTCCTTCTGTCCCACCAGCCCTGGCTCAGATCCTCTCAGAGTGGGCAGAAAGGCTGGTATTCAGCACACCAGTTAGGATGTCCAGGCCTGGGCTCTGTAGCTTCAGAGCTTAGGGGTGGATGAGAGAGTTTCTAGTAGGACTTCGCTAGGGGAGCTGTGCTGGGAGAGATTGGTTGGAGTCATGCATTGGAGCAAGAGTAAGCCAGCTCCATGAGGAGCCAGGGCTGCAGAGCTGAGAGCAGAGGGGCCTGTTGATGCATGCAGTGCAGGACACCAGGCCCCACACGTGTGCAAGGAGGACCAGAAACCACCCCCTTCCCCATCTTTCTTTAGTGCAGACCATGTAACAGTGTGAACTAGACAGGAGGGATGCTGGACATCCCAGCATGAGGATAAAAAGTGTAGAAAATGCATCCAGAGGAACCACTCGCCTTGAGTGGTCAGAGTACTACGCTCCAGTACAGATGAGCTGGGTGACCTTGGACAAGCTGTTTGACCTGTCTTACTGTGATTTCTGCATCTGTAGAGGGGGACTAGCCTCTAATCATGAGATAATTTTCTTAATGTTAGGTGTGTGTGTGTGTGTGGGGGGGTTTCTTTTCATTATATGATTTTGTGTGCTATTCGATTTTTCTAAATTCTATATAGGTATAAGTTTGATTCTAATAATGAAATAGGTATTTGGAAACATTCATGAAATGCCACGTGAGTGTGTCAGACTCTGCTTTATGTCCTGGGGGCGGAGATGGTAATGACTGTCTCCTGGAGCCCTGAGCTTCTGCCCAAGTCCTTGTTCTGAGGCTGTGACACCCAGGTATTTCCAGGAAGGCCTTCATTGAACTGAAACAGTTCCTCCATGTTGGAGCCTAGAAACACATGCTTGGAGAGAGCTCCTCTGTTCCAGCCTGGGGCTCATGGGGCAGTTGGGGAACAATCAGGAGACCCTGTGCTTTATGGCCCTGGGTGGTGCATGAAGTCTTCCCCACTTGGGCTTCATAAATTATTCTGTGGGGTCCATTAGAGCTGGGTGGGGAGCAAGAGAGTGATTTTATGGGTGATTTACTCATGGCCTTTGTCTGAGATCCCACATGTTGCCAGCTGGACAGCGGCTTCTGGCTGCGTCTATGGCAAAGCCTTGGCCAGAGGGGCCCCCACAGTGTGAAATCACACCACACGACCTGAGGTTGGGCAGAGGGGCTCCAAGACCCCACAAAGAGGTCGCCTCCAGCAAATCCAGGAAGGAGGTAAAGTCACATAGGCCCATCTCTCCATCAGTTTTCAGGAGGACTTAGAGTTTATTTCCTTATGGTTGACATGGCTGGTCCCACTGGAGTAAGAGTCCTCTCTGGAAGAATCATGAGGTCATAAAATCCAGCTTTAGATTTCATTGTGGGGGAACAGGCTCAAGACCTTTCTGAGGATCATGTAGTAAGTCAGTAGCAGGGCTGAGACCAGATCTATTTCTCCTACCTCATGTTGCCTCTTTGGACCAAGAGGAGGGGGAGCTGAGGGTAGGAGAGACTGATGACTGTCTCTGTCTAGGTGGGAGTCTTCTAGAGGCCCTGATCTTGTGAGAATGTGGTCTTCCTCCCTGGATAGGGTTCCTGAAGTTGCCTTCATGCCTGGGAGCCCACCCCCTCACCCCCAGCACTGGGCTTGATGCTGCTGGGCTGTCCTGATGCCTTTTCTGAGGCTGCCTGGTGTGGCCCAAGGTTGCCAGAGCACCCAGCACCATGGCCTCCTTCCTGGGCATGGGTGTGTAGGAATGACTCCACCTTTACATGTTCTGTTGATGGAGGCAGTGGATGGGCACTAGGTACTCATGGTTTCAGCTCCATCAGTGTCTCATCTGACATGGGGGGCGTGGGAGGGCTGGCTTGGCTAGTGTACTTGTGCTACTCACTGGCTACATGGCCTCAAGGGAGTCTCTTTCACTGAGTTTTTCCAGGAGCTGTTGCTTCTCCCAGAGGCATTTTAGGAACAGTGCTGTGACTCAGCCTTGATGGTAATGGAGGTGTATGTGATACTTCGCTCCTGCTGGTGCTTCTGCCTTCCTGCTCCCCCACTTTGTGGGTTCATGCATGAGCTTCTATGGAAGAAGGACATACATCTTGAAGCTCTTTATAACTTTTGAACAAGGGGACCCACATTTTCAGTCTGCCCTGGGCCCTTGGAATTATGTGGCTGGTCCTGTCCCTACTGCCAGCTGGTCTCCGCTACCCCTCATGCAGCTCAGATGGATGACTAGGGAGGACTGGGGTAGGAGCAAAGCAGAGGGCACTTCTGGATGGTGGAGGACACTTGCCAGCTGGGATGAGACAGGGTAGGATCAGCCTCCTGAGACTGTGAACTTGGCAGAACTCTTCTGGGCAGCTCATAGGCCCTGCTTTCTATGGCTTTTCTCCTTTGTTCCTCTATTTAGGCTCTCTACATTCTGCTGATTACTTACCCCTTTTCCTAAAGCTTCTGTTTATGACACAGGCTTTATGGGGTTCACCATTACAGTATTTAGGATATGGTAAGTTAGGTAGAAAAATAACCTGGAAATTCGATGTTTTAATACAATGTTTTATTCTTGCTTGTGCTTTATGTTCATTACAGTTGGTGTGGGTATTCTGCTCCACGCAGTCACTCAAGATTCTGGGCCGATAGAGGCTCTGTCCCTTGTACCCATACCGGCTGGGGTATACAGTCTTTGTTGATTGCTCTGGCAGGAGAGTGGGATGAAGGAGGGTTCCCCAACTACTCTTTTTGCTTCAGCTTGAAAGTGATATGTATCTCTTCTGCTCCTAGCCCATTTGGCCAGAATTAGTTCTGGGGCTATATCTAACTGCAAGGGGGCTGGAACGTGGCATCTTCTACTTCCAGGAAGAAGAGAAGAAACAGATATTGATGAGCATGAGGTATGTCTAGTAAAGTGGCCCCAGAAACTTTTGTTTAATAGGTGAATAAACAGAAGGAAAGAGAAATATTGTGCCCACATCTCTTCATCTAGAAAGAATTGTGTTTAATCTTTACCTGAGAATATTTCCGTGTTACCTGATGACTTGCTAAATGTAAAGCCCTCAGCCAGACTCTAAATATTTCTTGTGGCAGAAAGATGCTATCCATCTCCTGTTGTGGGGTCTGGAATGTCAGGGATCCAGGGCTTTCCCTGGGTATACAGGGGATCTGCTGGGGTTGAGCAAGGTCACAGCAGAGGAGCTACAAAGTGGGTGTTTAGTATCTATGGAATTGGACTGTTGGCAACCTTTATTTCTGATATACTTAAAAGCAAGTATAACCAGTATGAATTTGATCCATGCCATTTGGGTGTAAGAAATGTCACATTTATTTCTCTAAGTCAAATTTGGCTCAGTCCTCAGCCCCCTGGCTGCTGGGATATCTAATGTTTGTTATCACTTATGTCCTCATCACTCCTGTCTTCCTCCTTCTCTTTTCTCTTCCTTTATTGCTGCAGGAGTGGATAAGAATGGGCTACAGACAGAAAAGAGGGCTGTAGTGTCCTTTTTGCCATTTGTCCTTGCCCACATCTCCTTGGAGAGGGGAGGTCCTCAGGTAGCCGATTCCCTCTGTATGGCCCTCAGAATGGGGGCCCCCTGGTTGCTCAGGGATGCTGTCTCAGTGCCGGGTGGGGCACTTGCAAAGCAAATCTTGCAGCTACAGCTAAAGTAGACCTGGCTTCCTTTCCCCCAAGCCTCCCCACCCCACACCCTTGGTCTCAAGCCCCTGATCTGTGGAACATGCTGGCTCTCAGCCCCATGGCCACTTGATTGGGGGGCCTGCCTGCCTGCCTGTCTCCATCAATTCCACCAACACCCGAGGTATTAGCCACCAGCCACAATGTAGCCAGAAGATTTAATTATGAGTTACCTCATTTCATTCACATTTATGTGGCCAAAGCCCATCGCAGACAAAACACCAATAAAAGCCCAGGCCCAGAGAAACGCAAAGCTGTAGAGCAAAGGAAGCAGGGTTGTTCTCATGGCCCAAAACTTGTGTCTTTTTTTTTTTCTTTTTCTTTTTTGGCAAAAGAGAAAATGAAATAAGTTTAAGAACAATGTACAGTCCACATTTGATGGCTGTAGAATGTGTATGGCCTTCAGCTGCTTCCAGCAAATTATTCATGATCTATTTGAGCCTTAGCTAGACGCTGACACCATGTCTCCCTACACTGACTCAGCCCCCGCTGGGGCCCTGTGTGGGGCCTTTTGCTTGGGGCCTTGTAAGGGTTTCTTACCTGAACCAGGTAACTCCTCTTAGGAGCAACTCTATGCTTGCATCCGTGGATGAGCCCTGGAAAGTGAAGCATTTGTAGGACCTCGAGGTGGGCCCTGAAACTGGCTTTGAGGGCATGGGTGCCATCGATCTGTCCTGGGACAGTGTCACTGTACAGCAATTTTACCCTAAAGTGGTCCTAAAGCTTGAGTGAATCGAAACTCTGGCCCAACATTCAGGAGATTCCCACAACCTGTTTTGTTTGCTTTGCCAAGTCCCTTCTCTCTCTGGGCCCTGGTTTTATTTTGTCTTTTGAAAAGCAGGAGATATCCAAAAAAATAAAGAAATATTTCTTGAAACAAAAAGCTCCATATATAGAATAGATAACTTCTGAATTCCTCTTCTGAGAGGACAGGGCAGGGACAATGCTACTCATGCTTCAATTCCTACCTTACTCCTACAGTCCGCTCCCCTGGCATCCTATAAAGGGCTCTGTATCCTGCAGGACTCCATTCAGCATAATTTGAAAACCACCAGGGTGGGTCATCAGTAAGGGCACAGTGATATCCGATGTTTGGATTCTTACTTCATCCTTGCCTGGACAAAACAAAATAAAACCAAAATGGCTACAGAGCTCCCATAAGATTCAAGAATTAAGGCAGAGAAAATGGGGCCAGCATCTTCGTGACAGTTTTATCTTCGTGGTTTGAAGCACTATGTGTTGACTACTGGAAGGCCTCCATTCCCTGGGCCAGGCAGGTTTGTTTGAGCCCTCAAGGGGTCCACTGGGGGTCCACCAGTAGAGGTGATCCCTCTACTGACCTAAGGGAGTTGTCAGAGCTTCCTGTGACTTGAAAGGCCCCAGGCCTTGAAACTCTCAGGGTGGAACACTTGGAGGTATGTTGTCAAGATTTCCGTCTCTTCTGGAGAGGCCTTCAACCTTCAGCATGGCAGGAGTAGCTGAAGGGGGGAGGTGAAATAGGGAATACTGGCAGCTGGGAATTCAGGAGGGCATAATTGTTTCTTCAAATTCTGGTTTGGTAAGGACCGTCTACTTAGTTCATAGTAGCTGATTAATAAATATTTGTGGAGTAAATGAAAATGTGATGGGGCAAAATAGGAAGGCAGATTTCAATACATGGAAGAGAATGTCTAGATTGCAATCATTCACAAGTCTTGGCCACTGGTAGTATTGAGTCAGTGGTCGATGGTCCTGTGGCAGAGGCTCAAGGCTCAGGACGCTGGAGGGGGCTTGTACTTGAATGGTTCCCAGTGTGCTTCCTCCCCTCATCACCCCTGGCATGGAGATCTTAGAATCCAGAGAAGAAAGATGGCCCACTTTGGCTACAGCAAGTGCCTGGACAAAGTGACTTACTTTGTCCCAGGAAAACTGCCTTCCTTCTGCCCAATTAGCCCGGCAAGGACTAGCCTAGGGAAATCTCCACTTGTTAATGGTGTGGAGACTGATGGGACAGAGATGTGTGTGTCCTGGGAGGCTCAGCCTGGAATGCTTCACTGCAGGCGCCAATCACAAGGAGCCCCCCATTGTGTGGCCTACTTCCCTCACTGGGTCAGTGCGGGAGATCTTGCTTTGCTAGGCTCATGTTGCAAATGAGTTTTCAATTTCTGGGTCAGGAGGGAGGCCTGGCATTTTAGCTTGGGTTTTTTCAGGTGAGGAGTTGCAGCTAAGTTGTTGGACGTACGTGGCTTAGGAGGTTTCCTTTATGAATGTCATAAAAGCAAAGGGCTTCTTACTCTGTGATGTTTGGGGCAGTCCATCAGTGCCCTGAAACTTGATGGAGCTGGTCAAGAAACCTCTAATGGCCTTGAAGACATCTGGGTCTGGAAAGGCCCTCAAAATCACCTCCTTCCTCCCCATGCCCACTAGAGAAACTACTAGTGCGATCTCTGGCAGGTGGCCGTCCAGTACTAGGATCTGTCTTGGAGTCACTACTGTTTGAGTTGGCCCATTGCCGTCTGCACTGAGAAGATAGATACCAATGCATCTTATAAGCTGAAAAAGGGTATAGATATGGCAGGTATGACACCCCTATAACTTCCCAGGAACCTGTAGCTATCCCTGGTTCTGGCTCTGGCTTCTAGGGCCCTGCAGCTTACATCGTGCTCCCTCTGACCCAGGAAAGCCCTTCAGGCTCTGTCAGCAGCAAGGACCTTCAGCCACATCTGGGACTGGGTGATGCTGTGAATCAGGATGCTCTCCTGCTCTTCTCAGGGAGGGCTACCAAGACCCCCACACGAGGAGGGATCTCCCCCCCCCCCCCCCCCCGGTATTGGTGTTGTGACAGGATTGGAGCACAGGGGAGGGGTGTGGCAGGTTTTGGCCTCTAACTGGAGGAAATGTCTTTTCCAGCAGCCCTGAGAATCTTGGACATTACCTGCTCCTGGCATTGGAAGGGGCTGACATGCTCTCATCCACTGGGGTAGACTTTTCAGTTTGGGCTCTATCTTCAAAAGAATCATGTAGTCAGATATTGGGAAGCAGCTGAGGCTTTGCTCAGATTGGTGGAAGCAGATAGGAACAAGAAGAGGCAGAGCTCGGTATTTATTAAGTTCCTGTGCTATGCTGGATTCTTTTACGTAGTGTCCCATTTAACACCTACCTCCATGGATTGGTGGTGTTCTTACTTCACTGGAGAAGTCAGTGTTGACCCTTGGCCATAGTGGATTTTAGACTGAACTTAGGACCACCTGTTTCCAAAGCCTGTGTTCTCAGTTGCTGTACCAGCTTGGCTTCATGGTCCAGCTCTGCAATGCTTAGGTCAGACCTGCCGTCTCTCTGGGCCTCAGTTTCCCATTTAGAAAATGAGAAATTGGACTAATACCACCTTAGAGAGCCATCCTCTGTGAATCTTACCATGGAGTTTTCCTGAAAGTGAGTATAGCCAGCAGGTGTTTTGGGAAGCAGCAATCCTTTCTGAGTGGACAGGAGTATGTTCTAGAACTTTCTAGTCTGGGAAACAGCCAGTTACTGGGGGTTTGCCTCTTTCCTCTGTCACCATTGGTGTTTTCCCCAATCATAAAATGATACTCAGCTTCCCTTTTGGTACTGTGCCCCCTCCCTAAGCTAGAGAATGCCCCAGCTGGCTCATCCTCTGTGCCCACAAGTTTGTCTCTTAGGCTGGTAGTATGGACTATACACTGAGCTCCAGGAGTCTTTCAGCAGCCAGAAGAGCCCCAGAGCAGAGCTGATGAGTGATTTACAGCTTGTAGGTAGAAGTGTACGAAGGCTGGACATCTGGGGTACAGGCCCTCTTGTCTGGGAAAGAAGATACACTCAGGCAAGGGCTCAGCTCAGAAGCTGGGAAACATGGTCCCTGATCAGGTCCCAGTAAAAGACATTCTTGTGAGGATCCTCTGGTGGGAAGATGCATCTTGGTGCTAGACTCTGGCTGGGTTTATGCCTTTGCTGGCTTTAGGATATGCTTAGAAAAAAGCCACCAGTTGAGAGAGGAGCTCACAGGAACTACTTGGCCTCAGCCCTCTTCTTCCTTCCGGGAGTTCTTCCTTGACCTCCAGTAGCTACCTCTAGAGGGAGCTTGATGGAGCTCACAGGGGACATGGATTCCTCTGTGTGTCTGAGGGCTTTGGTGTTTAACAGGTACATGTTTGTTATTGTAGACATGTACCTGGGGCATAGGTGCCAGCTGCAAAACTCCATCACACACCTGGGCTCAGTGAACACAGACCGTCTCCTGTAGACAACTGTCTGTTCCTGTGGGGAACAGATGACTTGCTTTAATTCTGCACCTGGATTTGCACGTGGGAAGAGGGACATTAACTCTTGGCATAACTAAAATTACTTTTCATGATGATGGACTTCTCAGGAATGTGTGTGTGTAGTGAGAGTCCATGAGCAGGTTAAATATCCCATTCACAGGTAGCTGGGAAATCAGAGGCATCCCAGCTGCAGGCAGAGGCTGAGCTCACAGAGATGTGCCTACATAGTGTGCATGAGTTGGTGTGTGGGGAGGTGACATCCATGGGGTCTAGTGTGTGTTGTGGTTTCCATTTTGTTATCTGTACTCCTCAAGACATGGATCCATCACACTTGGGCCCAGTCCCAAGGCTTCCATTTGGACCTGTTCCCCATGTGACATTTGCCACCACATCTCTGTCATGTGTGATCCTCGCAGAGCTTTCTGGCTCAGTGGGGGAAGATACCCAGCAGGAGTAGCTTCCTGGGAGGCTTCGCAGAACTCCTTCAGGCCTCTCTCCTGGCCACTGGCCAGCCCTGGGTTGGAGGGAAGGGGCTTTGTAAAGGCTTTTGCTTGTTGGCCATCCAGTACTCCTGAAAGGATACCAGCCTGATGAGTGAAGTTGCAATAAATCAAGACCATGTGGTTGGCTCCCCCTTGAGATGCTCCCTGTTAAAGAAATTGGTGGGTGGGAAACATTTTTGGCAATCAGCCCTGAAGCTTCTCTTATATCCCCTTTCTCTTTGCTCTTCAACCCTCAAATCTGAGAATCATATGGTTTATTTTTAAAACAGAAACAGCCAGGGACTCTCATGTCTCTAGGGCCAAGAACATCGCTTCCCATCATTCAGGTCTAGCCTGGGAGCAGAACTCATCCCTGTTGTGAATGCTGCAGAATTCAGTGTCATGAGGCTTGAAGTAGTGGGTGGGGAGAAGAGAGGGTATCTTTTGTGCTTATAATGGGTCAGATGATCTAGGAAACCCTGGAGTTTGTGTGCTGTGCCATTAGGAAGGGAACTAATGCCCCAGAGAGGACTGGAGAGGGGGAACTGGCCAACACTGTCAAGGGAAGCAGACCCAGGATTGGCTCCTACCCTTAGGTCTCCTGCTTTCAATTTAGGCTTCTTAACATTGAAGAGCCTGAGATTTGAAGGTTGCATTGGAATTTGGGTTGAAAAAGAAAAGGCTCAGAGAAAGAAGGGAGCAGAAAGCCCTTCGCCATAGAAATGAGACAGGGAATTCTGGGATGATGGGAGAGAGGAAGTCTAAAGCCCAAAGAATTTGCTTGAGACATGAGGGCATTACAGGATCTTAGCGTCACAGGGATGGCTGAGGTAGAGGTGAATCAGGAAGTATTTGGATCAAGCCTGGAAAAGGATCACATTTAATTCCATAAAATGATTATTTCTAAGGGGAGGAAGGCTGTGGTGTTCCAGGATGGTATTCTATGACAGTTTACAACATGGGGAGTCTGGGATCCTGGTGCTCATGTTTGCTGGCTCATTGGGTTCTTAGACAGATTATGCCTCTGTCCCACTGTTTAGGAGTGTGTTCTAACTCAACAGTGGATTGGAAAGAACTGGCATGCGAGTTTGGGAACATTTCTGCTCTTTCTAAGTTGTGCCGAGCTCTGCAGCAAAGGAAGTAGGTGAGCAGGGGAAGCACCCTGGACCCTAGAGCTTGAGTTTGAGCTTTGCAGCTTCCTCCCCTGATGACTGTGGGCACAGATCCATCCTTCTGAATTTCATTTCCTCATCAGTTGGTGGGAATGGCCATCCATGCCCATGGTAGGGCCCATTGTTTTGTCTGCCCAGCTCTTATTTCTCTGTTCTTCTGATAATGGTTCTCTATTCCTTATGGCAGGGACCCTCCTTCATGTTAATTGAGTGGTCTTAGTGGAGGCCACCAAGTACTTCCTCTCCTCCCACCTCTGCTGTGAGCATAATAGGATCAGTGGATTTATCCTACCCTTCTGGCTATGGTCATTTGATAAGAGGGTGTTGTAATAGAACATGACCAGAACTGTTCCTGAACACATATGAGATACCCACCAAGCATCTTGGAAGTCCCCACCAAGAAATGACTGAGGGAGCCCTGGGGATGGTAGTGCTGAGTCCCTGTAGGTAACAGTGGAGGTAGAAGCTAGGAGCCACTATGCTGTTGTTGTTGCTGTTGTTGTTGTTGTTGTTGTTGTTTTAATTTTATTTATTGGAGTTCAGTTTGCCAACATATAGTATATAACATCCAGTGCTCATCCTGTCAAGTGCCCCCATCAGCGCCCGTCACCGAGTCACCCCATCCCCCCGCCCACCTCCCCTTCCACTACCCCTTGTTTGTTTCCCAGAGTTAGGAGTCTCTCATGTTCTGAGGCCCTCTCTGATTTTTCACACTCATTTTTCTATCCTTTCCCCTATAATCCCTTTCACTATTTTTTATATTCCCCGAATGAATGAAACCATATAATATTTGTCCTTCTCCAATTGACTTACTTCACTCAGCATAATACCCTCCAGTTCCATCCGTTGAAGCAAATAGTGGGTGTTTGTCATTTCTAATGGCTGAATAATATTTCATTGTATACACAGACCACATCTTCTTTATCCATTCATCTGTCGATGGACACTGAGGCTCCTTCCACAGTTTGGCTATTGTGGACATTGCTGCTATAAACATTGGAGTGCAGGTGTCTTGGTTTTTCACTACATCTGTATCTTTGGGGTAAATCCCCAGTAGTGCAATTGCTGGGTTGTAGGGTAGCCCTATTTTTAACTCTTTGAGGAACCATCCAATCATGAAATGGGCAAAAGACATTAACAGAAATTTCACCAAAGAAGACATACACATGGCCAACAGGCACATGAGAAAATGCTCTGCATCACTGGCCATCAGGGAAATACAAATAAAAACCACAATGAGATACTACCTCACACCAATGAGAATGGTGAAAGTTAACAAGACAGGAAACAACAAATGTTGGAGAGGATGTGGAGAAAGGGGAACCTTCCTGCACTGTTGGTGGGAATGTGAACTGGTATGCTGTTGTTGATGTGACCAAATATCTGCCATAACCTGGTGGGGCCTGAGATGGGACTGAGCTACCATTTAGACTGTATCTATTTGGGTACTTTTGCTTTCTAGGGACAGAAACCCCCACTCAAACTACCTTAAGCAAAAAGAGAACTTATCAGCTCATGTCTCTGAAAATAGCAGAGTTGTGCTGGTTTCAGGCTTGGCTTCAGGCAGGACCTTACTCAGCCAACGTCACCAGGATTCAGCGTCTCTCTCTTTCCTTCTCCCTCTCTATCTCTCTGAACTCTGCTTCCTTTGGGTTGAGTCCATCTGGAAGTAGAATCCCTCCCTCAGGGTACTAAATGGCTGCCTTAGCTCCTAAAGTTACATTTCCTCAAATTCAAGGCCAGCAGGAAATAGCAGCAGTCTCTTTCCTAGAAACTTTAGTCAACCTCTCATTGCCTCTCTCTGGTTCGGACTGGGTCCTGTGTCTGTCCCCAGATTAATGTGATGTGATGATCCAGTTGGCTTAAGCTTAGGTTATAGGCTTTAGTCCTGATTATGGAGTGAAGCCCACTAAACCCAGCATCTGAGAGTTGGTGAGAGGATACGGTTGTCAGCAGAATGGTGAGTAGATGCCAGGTGGCAAAACCGACAGATGTCTCTACTGTAGACTGTTAGCACCCCACAGGTTGCTCAGAGCAGCTCACGTCCTCTTTCCTCATTGTGGACACTGTTAAGTGTTAGGTATAAGGTGTCAGACACCTCTTATGAGGTGATTACAATTTGGTTTCTAGGTGAAAAGTAATGACCACTAAAGGATGCCAAAAGCTACTGCTGGTGGTAGACACAAATTGAAGCGGGTTAAGAAAATGAGAGTTTTCAGAAGTTTTAGACACATTGGAAGGTGGAATGTTGAATTTAGCGGGGGCTTGCACCAATGGTGTAAATGAATTCTCCATGTGTTTTATGTGAAGACAGGAACAGGCACTTCCTAAAACCATTTCAACAACTGTAATGGTTCAAAATGGTTCACCAATTGGGAGAAAACTAACAAAAGTTGGAAAAGCAGTTATTTGTGATTCAGGAGAAAGCTAGGATCCAGCACAAACATTTTTGTGTATCTTTGACTCTAAGGGGTTCACAGCATCTAGAAATGCATTTCTCAGGCACATCAAGGGTCTACCCTTCCTTTTGCTGTGTCCACCGCAGAACTGGCCCTGGCATCAGACCGGAAGACTGTCTGTAGTAGACTCTGTTGTCTTCGCCTCTCCAACATTCATTTCTTGTACTTGGAGTCTCCCTTAAGCCTGTGGGTGCCAGCCAGGTCATCTGGTAGATGTTGAAATGACTAAGGGACTTTGGTTGGAGATAATCATCAACCTGGCACTGAAGTTTTTGATGAATGAGCGTGATAGGGAGTGGTGGTGAATAGATTGCCTGAAGGTATGGGCCTCCAAAGAGCTGGGATTTATACAAAACACAGTGAAGAAATACTGCTCTGGAAGACCTTGAGAAGATGTGAACTCTACCTTTTGAACTTGAAGATAAGCAGTTGCCTCTGAAGGATGCAGCCGAGGAAGTCCTGTTCTTGGGGATGAGGAGCCATGTGCCCCGTGACTATTCCCATATGACCACAGCCTTGGGACTAGACATACTTATTGGATAGCAAGTCTAGCCAAGTGTGGTCAGCCCTTTGAACATCTGCCATGGAGACACTGTTCCCAGCACCTGCCCGACATCTCCTCTGTGTTCTTGCCAATGGCCAGGCCCCCCAGAAGTCCCTGCACAATGTTCCTACATGTTTGATGTCCCTGAAAGAAGAGGGAACACATAATCACGATTTAAAAATAAACAGCAGAAGACAAAGTATTTTGGTTCTTGGCTTTACCCTAGGCTGGTGAAGTCATCTCTGAGCAGACTCTTGCCACAGCATCCTTGGAGGCCTTTGAGGTTTGGCAGTGATTGGGCTTTGTTGGGAGAAGGCTGGGCCTGTTCGTGGATGACAGTGTCCTTTTTGGCCACGGTCACATGAGGCTGGGGCAGGCCTTGGGCTGGCAGAGCCCTGCCACGGGTTTTCCCCGTGCTGACCTATCTGCCTCTCTGTCTCCCTTTTTCCTCTTTGGGGATTGGAACAGAGCATCCCCACTATTGACCAGAGAGAAAGTTCAATGGTTTTGCCAAACACAGACCACCCACCTCTGCTGGGCTTGGTGGTGCTCCAGGATCGCTCAAACAGATGCATGAGGGCAGAAGGCTAAGTTCTATGCTAAAACTCAGCTTTGGAATATATGTCGCCTTTATAAAACAAGCCCCTTAGAAGAGGACGATCATGTAGATGGCTTCCATCATGCTTCAAGGAGGGCTTTGGGAGTCAAGAGGAAGAAGCTGGGAAGGGGAAAAGTATGGAGGCAGGAGGCACAGTGCCACCAGAGACATTAAGTCAGTGTGTTCTCCCCAGAGCTTAGGTTGTTGTTCCTGGAGGGAAGGTTGCAGGATCTGTGGGTTATTTAGAAGTATATGGGTCTGGTATAATAAACTGATACAGTCAGTTTACTGCCCTGTGAAAACCAGATTAACATTAAAGCCACATGACAAACTGGGAAGGATATTTTTAACGTTAATGAAAGGGCTACTAAGCTCAATATATACAAGCCCTTTACAAAACAAAAGGAGAGGGACACCTGGGTGGCTCAGTGGTTGAGCATCTGCCTTTGGCTCAGGTCATCATCCTGGGGTCCTGGATTGAGTCCTGCATCATGCTCCCTGTGAGGAGCCTGCTTCTCCCTCTGCCTATGTCTCTGCCTCTCTCTCTGTGTCTCTTATGAATAAATAAATTAAATCTTTAAAAACACCCAAAAAACAAAAGGAGAAAGAAAAACAACCCACGTAGACAAATGGATAAATAAATTGAATAGGCAATTTATAAAAGAAGTAAAATAGAGCATGTAAAAAGATGTTCAGCCTTGCTAATGATGAAAAAAAAATTGAGTTAAAGATTGAGATATCATGTGCCTATTGGCAAAGGAAAACAGATTGGGTTAAAAAAGTAATAGTAACAGTCAACGTGTTGAGAAATATTTAGTTCAGAAGAGTATGAACTAGTACAACCTATTTGTAAGGCTCTTTGAGAACAAGTATCAAAACATAAAATGCATATCCTTTGACCCAGAAGTCCTGCTTTAAAAGATTTAGCATAAGATGGAAACTGAATGAGAAAAGTTGTATGAGAACACACCAGGATATTCATTAATTTCTGATTAATGGAAAACTAGAAAAACTCCTAAATTCCATTATTAAGGGATCGGTTAACTGAAATGTGGCTCGTACCACAAAGGAAAATATGCAATAATTAAAAAAATGATAAGAGGTTCATGACATGTTTTTGAGTGAACAAACCCAAACCAAACCACCTCTATATGTAATCACTCTGTCAGGTGGATCTTGCCCCAGTGTGGGCACATGCACTGGCTCGCAAACCATCCTGGAATGCTGTGGTTCAGGTGAGCAGCCTATTAGTGGCATTTTTAGGAAGAGTCATGTCTCTAGAGTATGTTTTCCAAGACCCAGGGACAGAGGGAAGGCTGGGTGTGTCGGATTTCCATGTACCTACGGAAGATGAAGTTCTGGGGGAGGTGAGTCGAGTAGGAAAACTCTACCCTTTGAGCTAGTTCATCCATATGGGATCAGGTTCCAAGTGCGTAATCCTATATTCTACTCCTGTGATTTTTGGAACTGTAAGTTTTTTAAAAAAATATTTAGTTTACTTATTTTAGAGGAGGGGAAGGAGAAGAGGCAGAGGGAGAGAGAAACTTAAGCAGACTCAGTGCTGAGCATGGAGCCCGACTTGGGACATGATCTCATGACCCCAAGATCATGACCCCGAGATCATGACTGGAGCCAAAACCAAGAGTCTGACACTTAATGAACTGCACCACTCAGGTGCCCCTGGAAATTTAACTATTTTAAAGGACCTTGTGGTCAATTGCTGAAAAGTCTCCTCTTGTGTGTATATATCCCTGTCTTACAGGTGCAGGGCTAAGAGTGCAGCCTCTGGAGCTAGCCGACCCAGGACAAGATGTCAGCTGCTCCACTTACCAATCTGGGGGCCTTGAGTAGGTGATTTCACCTGCCTGTGCCTCCCTTCTCTACCTGTAAAACACAGTGCCTGGCTCATCTCAAGTGCTATGTTTTCTATAATTTTTTTCCTGTTTTCTTATCTTTTTCTTAACCAACCATAAAGTACAATCCATTTTGGACACTGGATTTGTAAAAGAAGGAACAGAATGAAAACTGATTATATGGAATTCCTAGCATTTTTCTGTTTTTAAACCTTGACTGTGAACAAGACTGAAATTTATATGGTCTTTGAGCACTTTCTTTTCTAGCAATGAGAGGTTTATCTTCCATTCTTATACAGTTTTCACTCACTTTCCTACCTTGTCTCAGTAGCATTGGATGAAACTGGTCACTGCCTCTTGTATAAAAAACCTTTCTTCAAAAATCTTTCTGGGTCCCAGACTCTCAGCTATCCTGCCCACTGCCTGGCAGTGCCTTTGCTGGTTCCTCGTCTTCTTCTTTTTTTTTTTTAATTTATTTTTTATTGGTGTTCAATTTACTAACATACAGAATAACCCCCAGTGCCCGTCACCCATTCACTCCCACCCCCCGCCCTCCTCCCCTTCTACCACCCCTAGTTCATTTCCCAGAGTTAGCAGTCTTTACGTTCTGTCTCCCTTTCTGATATTTCCCACACATTTCTTCTCCCTTCTCTTATATTCCCTTTCACTATTATTTATATTCCCCAAATGAATGAGAACATATAATGTTTGTCCTTCTCCGACTGACTTACTTCACTCAGCATAATACCCTCCAGTTCCATCCACATTGAAGCAAATGGTGGGTATTTGTCATTTCTAATGGCTGAGTAATATTCCATTGTATACATAAACCACATCTTCTTTATCCATTCATCTTTCGTTGGACACCGAGGCTCCTTCCACAGTTTGGCTATCGTGGCCATTGCTGCTATAAACATCGGGGCTGGTTCCTCGTCTTCTGATTACCCGACACTGGAATGCTTCTCTTCTCTGCCCACTCATTGCCTTAGGTGACTAGCCATCACCCAGTCTCATGGCTTGAAACACCTTCCATGGGCAGGATGACCCTCTGTCCTGGTTTTCCTAGCATAGTTCTGGTGTTTACTTTGTCACTTGGCATAATTAATACTACTTTTCAATCTCAAAAAGAGTCCCAGTTTGAAAGAGAAGTTATATGTTACCCTACCTACAGGCTGATGCCCTCACCCAGGTTCTATCTCAAGTCCTGACCTCTGCCAGTACACTCCAGAAGCAGTATTGCCACTTGATTAAGCTAACTGGCATCATGACAGAGACAAGTCCAAAATCTACCTTTTGATTTCTATTCCAAACGCGCTTTCTACATTCTTCCAAATGATGACTTCATTCTTCTGATTGCTTGGCCAAAATCCTTGACTTCTCTATTTCTCTCAAACCCCATGTCTGGTCCACCAGCAGATGCAGCGGGTCACATCCCTGGTAAGTGTTCAGAACCCAGGTGATAATCTTCTCCATCACCAGGGCAACCACTCTGGTACATAGCACCTAAGCACTGGCATCTCTCACTAGAGTACTGAGAAGCCTCTTGGCTCCTATTTTCACTCTTGCCATCTATACATATTCTTCCCAAAGCAGCAGAGAGATCCTTTGGAAACATGCCTGGTCATGGCAGTCTTCTGCTCAAAATCCTCCCATGTCTTTGCCTGATGTACTCAGTAAAATCCCTAGTCCTTGCATGATTCAGGCCCCTGAGACCTGACCTCTCCGCCATCATTTACTCTTATTGCTCACTCATCTACACTTCAACTACATTATCCATTCTGCTGTTTCTCATACTGGCACATTCATGCCTCAGGACCTTTGCACCTGCTGTTTTTTTGGCCCGGTATTCTCGTCTCTGATTTATCTAATGGCTCACTTTCTCACTGTTCTCAGGTCTCTGTTTGAATCTTTTCATCAAAAAAGTCTTCACTAACTATCTGTAAGACAAACTTCCCTCATTACTCTCTCTCCTCAGGCTTTGTTATTCATAAAACTTATTAGCACCTGATATATTATAGGATAATATATATTTTTTAAATTGTCTGCTTCCCCTAACTAGGATGTAACTTCATAAAGCCAGGACTTAAACTGCTTTATCCACAGTGCCTAGAACAGTGCCTGGAATATCATGGCCATTAAAATTTATTGAATAGATTCAGGCAGTACATACCAAGCACATAATATGCTTTTAAAAATATTTGTTTAGGCATTGAAAAGTTCCTTTCAGCAGTGAAGTATTTTAAAATTTTCATGGAGAAGTTTTGCCATACTGTTGTTTAATTTGTTTCTAGGTGCTTTATATTTTTTGACATAATAAATGAAATTTTCTTAACTTCATTTTCCAGTTGTTTGGTGCTAGTACACAGAAATGCAATTGATTGTGTGTATTGATCTTGTATCCTCTGGTATTGCTAAACTCTTCTATTACCTCTAGTAGTTTTCTGTTGTTGTTGAGTCTTTGAATTTTGATAATTAAACAATCATGGCATCTATGAAAAGTGAGTACTTTACTTCTCTCTTGCCAGTCTTTATGACTTTTATTTCTTTTCTTTATTGCACTGGCTAGGACTTCTATTATTATGTTAATGTTAGAAGTGTTGAAAATGGACATCCTTGTTACCGATGTTGGGGAAAACTGTTTTATTACCAAGTATTGATGCCAATCTTAGGGAAAAGTGTTTCCTCATTAAGTATGATACTAGCTGTAGGGTGGGGTTTGTTTGTTTGTTGTAACTGCCCTTTATCAAATTGAAGAAATTTCCTTCCATTCCCCATTTGCTGATCATTTTTGTTTTAATCCTGAATGGGTTTTGGATTTTGACAAATGCTTTTCTTCCATTTATTGAGATGAATCACCTAGTTTTTCTCCTTTATTCTGTTGATATGGCAAATTTCTTTGATTTTTGAATACCAGATCAATCTTGTACTCCTTGTATAAACCCACTTGTTCATGGTGAATTATCTTTTTTAATACATTGATGGGTTCTGCTTGGTAGTATATTGTTAACAATTTTTGCATTTGTTTCATGGAGAAGTTTTCATATATATATATATATATATATAAATTTTTTTTTTTTTTTGCAGGCTTTGGTGTATGAGAGCATGCTGAACTCATTAAATGAGCTGGGCAGTGTTCCTTTCTCAGTTTTCTGAAAGAGTTTACATAAGATTAATATTTCTTATTTAAATATTTGATAGAACTCAGCAGTGAAATTGTCTGAACTTGGGGTTTTTCCTTCTGAGAATGGTTTTGGTAACGAATTCAGTATCTTCGACAGATAAAGGGCTACTCAGAATTTGTATTTCACCTTGAGGTTCGTTTTGACACATTGCATTTTTCAAGGAATTTGTCCATTTTATCTAAAGATGTAAAATTTATTCATATACCATGGTGCATAGTATTCCTTTGTTGTCCTTTTGATGTCTCAGGGACCTGTAGCAATTTTCCTCCTGCATTTCTCAGACTGGTAATGTGTATTTTCTCTCTTTTCTCCCTATCCTTCCAGTGAGGGGCACATTACTTTTATCAGTCTTATCAAAAGTAAATTTTTTTGGCATTGTTTTTCTGTTTTCTGTTTGATTGCTATTCCTACTTTTATCATTATTTCCCTCCTTCTATTAGTTTGAGTTGCATTTGCTCTTTTTTTTTTTTTTTTTTTTTTTAGCTTAAGGTGACATGTTCTATCACTGATTCTTCACCTTGTTTCCTTTTTAATATAAGCATGTGAGGCTTATGTCCTCTGAGCACTCTTGCACTGCATCTCACAAATTTTGAGACACTCTGTACTCACTTTCATTCAGTTCAAAACGTTTTCTAAGTTCCCTTATGAGTTCTATGGAGCTTTGTTTAAGAGGGATTATTTACTTGCCAAATATTTTGGGGCTTTTCTATCTTCTGTATTATTATTGTTTTCTAGTTTACTTTTGTTGTGACCAAAGAACATATTCCATAATATTTTAATATTTTGAATTTATTTCTTTAGTTTTTAAATATTTTATTTATTTATTCATGAGAGACACACAGAGAGAGGCAGAGACATAGGCTGCGGGAGAAGCAGGCTCCCTGTGGGGAGCCTGTTGTGGGACATGATCCCAGGACTACAAGATTACGACCTGAGCTGAAGGCAGATGCTCAACCACTGAACCACTCAGGTACCAACCTGTCTGGCCCAACTTATAGTGAATAGTCAGTGTTCATTTGAAGAGAGTGTGCAGTCTGTAGTTGCTGGTGCAGGCTTCTATACATGGCTGTCTGGTCTGGGTGACCAAGAGTGTCAATCAGATCTTTTATACCTGGCCTGCCTTCCTGTTTTATCATTCTGTCAGTCATTGAAAGAGGGGTAATAAAGTCTCCTGCTCCAGTTGTTGATTGGTCGATTTTTCCTTTTCCTTTTTCCAAATTTGGTTTATATTTTGGAAGTTTTTAACTGTAAGCACATTTAAGCTTGCTGTGTGAAACTGAACTCTTTGTCATTGTAAAGTGTGCCTCCTTATCTCTGCGAAAACTAGTCTTGAAGTTGATTTTATCTGATGTGACTAGCCATTTCAGCTTTTTAGTGATGAGTATGCATGTTTTTTTTCTTCCCTCTCACTTTTTACCTATTTGTACCTCCATGTTTAAAGTATATGTCTTGTAGATAGTATATAATTGAGACTTACTTTTTTAGATTCAGTCTGACTTACTTGACCTGTTAATTGTAGTGTTTAGTACATTGGTATTTAATTATCAATATAGTTGGATTCAGGTAAGCCATTTGTTTTGTATTTATCATATCTGTTTCTTTTTCTTTTTTCTTTTTTTAGAGAGGGAGCAGGGGAGGGGCAGAGGGAGACGGGGAGAGAGGATCTTAAGCAGGCCCTATGCCCAGCACAGAACCCAATGTGGGGCTTGATCCCATGACCCTGAGATCATGACCTGAGCCAAAATCAAGAGTTGGACGCTTAACTGACTGAGCCACCCAGGCACCCTCTCATATCTTTTTTAAGTTTCACTTTTCTTCTTTTCATTCCTTCTTTTGGGTTAATTGAACAGTTTTTGGTGTTTCATTTTGATTTCTCAATTGAATTTTAGCTATACATTTTGCATTATTATTGTAGTAGTTACTTTAGGAAACACAATATATATCTTCAGCTTATTGCTTTGTAGTTAGAGTTAATAATATACTACTTTATATAAAAGGTCTACCCCTTGTTTCCCAGTTCCCTTACCAGACAGAATATAAGTAATACCTACCTGTTAAGGGCAGCCAGTGGGATGCTTTTGCTTTCTTTTTTTTTTAATTTTTTTTTTTTATGCTTTTGCTTTCTGATAGAACAAGGTATTGACTCCTGGCCTTGGGTGGTGACTGGGGGTGGATTACCAATGAATCTCATTTGGTAATCCAACCAGCTATGCGATGGCAAGTGCCTCAACTTATGAGATACATAAAGTCTGCCAGGCCACAAATCAATGGGGTCACTGGAAAATGAGAGAAATTATATGTTGGGTATATGTGAAACATCTGTAGGAAACACAGGCTGAGAAGTTCTGCTGGACAGCGAACAAGAAGTCTGGATACTCTTTCAAGAATGGTTTTGTTGTATATTATTGGTGTCAGTTATTAGCTATTTATTGTTTAGTAATGCTTAAAATTTTTTTGATAGCATGCTCTTTATAACAATGAGTTAAAAATCCAAAATGCATGCTTAATACAATTTTTTTTAAAGATTTATTTATTTATTCATTCAGAGAGAGCGAGGGAGAGAGGCAGAGACTCAGGCAGAGGGAGAAGCAGGCTCCATGCAGGAAGCCTGATGTGGGACTTGATCCTGGGTCTCCAGGATCACTCCCCAAGCTGCGGGCGGTGCTAAACTGCTGCGCCAGCTTAATACAAAATTAAGTACTTTTTTTTTTTTTTTGGTCCTTCAAGAAGGTTAATGATTAATGTGTAGCTTGGAGAAAATGTTTGGTGATACCATGGATGTAGTAATACCACTGACTACATGGAAACCAGAAGACACAAACATGTTTGTTGAAGAGGCATCAGCCTCTCAAAAGTTTTGTAGTTAAGTTTGTGCCCAAACATAATTAGGATTAATAGCTATAAAAGGTGTGTTTATATATCATTTTATGACTCATTTATACCAAATGTCTTTTCTACTAAGTTAATTTCACTCATTTTAAATTCCAAGTTTTCCTGGCTGTGGATGGAAAGTGAAGTGATAGCAGTGGGTGTGTTGGCTCAACAGCAGAAGGATCGTGTGAAGCCAGCATTATATCAGTGTCATAAGATGCTTCAAATAGAATATCCATTAAATTAATTTTGACACTTGTTCAATTTTTCACACAATTTATGGAATCCAAGTAAGCTTTTGGAAGTTAATTCTGTCAAAGATGAAACAGCTGAAGTGAATACAATTATGAATTGTTGAGAAATTGAACATTGATGATTTTTTTTTTGCAGTGATATTAAAAGTACAAATTTTGGTGGAACACAGTGTTGTAGAACAAATATTATTCTTACTAAATTAAGATGTTTGTAGACTAGGAATGTACTTAGGGTTGATTGGGTGCACATATAATTAATAACCATGTTGTTCTATTAATTTAGAAGCCAGAGTTATAAAAAAATGAAATAATTTTACATATATTAAGAAAAACTGAACAACAAAAATTTTATGTCAAAAATGATTTTGAGTACAAAATAATACTTTAGCATGGAAGTATATACTTTCTCCTCTTGTTGTCTCTCATTAATCAGATTTTACAAATCTTTGAACTTTTAAAGAACTGCTTTGTCAATCAGTTTCAGAGTCCTAAAATGTTGAGATTTTGTATAAACAAATTATCTAAGTTTCGGTTCATTTGTTCAAAACCAGCTGGAAATATTTAATCAAAATTAAATGAATGGCTCACCTTACCACATCAGCTTTTGAATCTTTTAGTGAATTGCAATGACTGAAAACAAAGCCTTCAAGTTTTATCTCTATCAAAGCAAGGGAGGAGCTGAAAAAGTGAAATAATTAGAGCTGATACGGTGTGAAATATTTAATATTCAATTCTTTTGGAGTGTCTGGGGATGTCTTAGTTTATGGGAAGAGTCTTAGGATGGTGTTCATATGATAATGAAGTGAATTTATATTCCACCCTGCAAATGCAGTGAAATGTAAGTAGGCCTGTGCTTTAGAGGCATCTAAGACTGGTGAACCATTCAAATGAATCATTAATAAAGACAACTTATTTGACATGTTTTGTCAGGGAAAACTACTCTGAGGCAAAGGGAAAGCATCTGTGAAAATATTTGAAGTGAAATATTTACTCATTTCAATATAAAAAATAATTGAAATTGACAATATTCTCCATTTAGCCAAATTTTGTCCAAGCTTACCAGACATCTCAGGACCAGGAGGCAGAATGTTTTCTAAATTAAAAAATTGCAGTCTACAAAGAAGGGTCAATTGAGAGTCAGCAATTTCAAATTCATTAATTGTAACTTGCAACTCTGAAGGAAACTATAGGCCATTTAATGGAAAAATCTAAAATGATAAGATCATATTGAAATAATTATATTTTTCAGAAAAATTCCATGATATGATTTAAAAAGCCATTATGTTTAAGAAACTAATTAAAATATGTGAATATGCACTAAGAATGAACTATTTTGCTTCCGCTATTTTTTACTGTTCAGATTATCAACATAAAAGAAGATTTAAAAAACCCTGATATATGTAGTTATGTATATATGATGGTTTTAGAAAGAATTTTACTTTTAAAATTTGGTTTTAAAAAGAACAATTTTCAATCAATAAAATAGAATCAAAATGTTAATATATATATAAACATTTAAAAAATTATTTAAATTTTAGTACTTTTAGTTCCTCTTCTCAATCTCCAAAGTGTACCAATTTAGATGGTGTGTTGTACGGGCGACCCTGGCTGTTGTATTCATCATTAGCAAGGTTCACAGATATTCTGGTTTTCCACCTTTCAGACCAGTGGTATTTTGTTACTTCCCTGTTACTTTTTTTTAAAGATTTTATTTATTTATTCATGATAGACACAGAGAGAGAGGGAAGCAGAGACATAGGCAGAGGGAGAAGCAGGTTTCCTACAGGGAGCCCAATGCGGGACTCGATCCCAGGACCCGGGGATCACGCCCTGAGCCGAAGACAGACATTCAACCTCTGAGCCACCCAGGTGTCCCTCACTGTTCTTTGTAATTAGTTATGATTGTGTGGCTTACTTTGGACAATGAAATGTGAGCAGAAGTGAAATGCAGCAACTTTAAGGGCCAGTATATAACTTAACTTCCCTTTCCGCTGCAGTGATCATGGAAGCATGTGTCCAATAGGAACTTCTGTCAGGGTATGAGCTGGAATGATGATGGCCTGGAACATGGCTCCCAGCAGTGCTGTGTGAGAAACACACCCCCCCCACTCCCCTTTGCCCCCTCCTGCACCCACAGGCACACACATGTGGATCTTTGTGGTCTTAAGCCACTGAGATATTGGAATTATTTGTTTTTATAGCAAAACCTAACCTACCCTAGTTGATAAGCGTATCACTAATAAATTAATAAATTGGTCTATTAATTAATTAAGACCCCAGTTTGTTACAAAAGACCTTAAAGACTGTTTATAAACAGCAGGATAGGGACACCTGGGTGGCTCAGCGATTGTCTGCCTTGGGCTCAGGGCGTGATCCCAGGGTCTGGGTATTGAGTGTTGCATCATGCTCCCTGCAAGGAGCCTGATTCTCCCTCTATGTCTCTACTGCTCTCTCTCTGTCTCTCATGAATAAATAAATACAATCTTTAAAAACAACAACAGTAGGATAAAATAAAAAGACAGGTGAGTGGGTCCCAGGGTAGATAGAGGAATGAAAAGAAAATAGAGTCAGAGGTCAGGTTTGTCCTCCAAATGCATTGCTATGTATTTCGTAGCAGTGGGCCAGCATTTAATCTACAATACAATCTTAGCTTCCAAAGTGAATAGAGAAATCTGACCAGTAGCAGGATTTATAAGATAACAACACAGTATAAGATATTATGTATATGAGGTATTACATATATACACCAGTGCTTATAACATGCTAAGAAAAAACGTCAGACAAAAACGAGACACTGTGTCAAATACCGGACAGATTTCCTCCAATAAAAAAATCAGAATGTTTCACATGGCTTTTTCTAATCTTAGCTCTGAATACAAGCAGATGACAAAGCGGCAAAGTTTATATCAGGAAAATTTAATGGGGGTTGGTGAAAGGTGATGGTCAAACAGAACAGCCTGGATCCATAGCTCTTGACCACCTGGTCTAATTTAATGTAAGCTTTATAGACTCTACAGCATGAGTACACATTTAGTCAGTCCTTTAAGAAATATTTCTTCTTGTCTTGAAGGCTCTTTTAATAAAAGTTGTACAGGAGGGATGTTGGTGATATTTTCTGGCAAGTTCCTAGTGTGGAATCCAACCTGGCTCCTGCTTTAAGATGACAGGGCAAGATGTATAAGTAAACAAATGCCTTCAGAATTCAATGGGTTAAATGCAGAAAGATCTATACAAATCCTGTGCCCTTGGAGCCCCGAGAAGGGGTGGCAGCTGTCCTCAGTGATGACTGAATCCTGCCCCATTACATGATTGGTACACCTGGTTGGTACCTTGGCCTCTGCTTATGGTGCCTGGCTGATTGGCATCAGTGTCTCTAATAGTTTTGTATTTAGGGACCATTGGAAAGGCCCAAAGGAACAACATGCTATGTTGAATCCGGCCACAGTGTCAACAAGCTGGCTGTGCCCAGGCGGCCATGGTGTACTGAGTGAGCTCAGAGGTAGAAACCTTGGCCAGGGCTGGACAAAGCCTATGAACCAATGACCCAAAGACTGGAATGTTTGCAAGAGTCTATTTTTGTTTCAGATAAAACTGGAAACAGAGGGGTTTGGGGGAGCCAACCTCCTGGAGATTAATGGTGAAGGAGTAAGCTGCAGCTCACCAGGGAAGTATGTGAGGCTCTGAGCATCCTGATAGATTTCCCTGCAAAGTGAAGGCTGGGTGATGGAGAATAGGAAAGAAAGAGTCCAGTCCAGGGCAAGACAGGATGTGCAGAGGCCAGGCCTCCTTTTACAGAGACAATCAGTATCTCCATTCATCTGCCTCTCTGTGTCTGCCCATCCATCTTGGGCTTCACCAAGCACCCAGCTGGTGTCTGGTCCTGTTCTTGGCTATGAGGCTGGCGTAAAAGAAAGTGTATAGACCTTGTTCTCAGAGGCAGAGAAAATCCACGGGAGAACAGGATTGAAGAAAGTACCTGGCTCATTTTAGAAGTGATTTAGGATTCAGAGTCCTGAGATTTCTGGTGTTACTAACCCACCAGCAATGAAAAGTCATGTTTTCCCTTCCAAAGCCCTTTTCTACTTGGTCAATCTAAGAGCTATTGATGGAGAAACTGTCTGGCCCCAGGCTCAGTTTGTGCTGTTGGGGTATGTGGGAGTGGGAAGTAAGAGGAAGCACCTCATCAGCCAAAGTTCCAGTTCTCTGAGGAGAATTAGAGCCCTGGAGGCAGAAATTCCAGCACCATTTAATTGCCAGAGGACTGCCTGTCTTACAGTGTGATATGGATCAGGACATCCAAGGATGTCTAAGAGCCAACCAGCTGGTGAGAGGCAGATGTGACTACAGACCTGCATTCCTTCCTCTGCATCAGTGATGGGTAATGCTTGCTCCTTTCATCCTCAGAATCCAGGAATCTGGATGTGAGGGTAATGTCCCTTCCCTCTCAGGCTGTTTTGTAACCAGCTCCCTTTCTTTCTCTCCTTCCTGGCCTTGTGATTCTTTGGTCCCACACCCCACACCTGTTAAGTAACCCTCAAGCCTGGAGGTTTCTAGGGCTCACAGCAAAGAGGTCTAGACTTTGCTGGGGGAAATCTGGCCTCCCCCTGCTGTGAATGCCAGGCCTGTCCTCACTCTAAAATAGAGAGGGCTGGGCTGTAGATGTCCCTGGCTGATGGCCACATTACTGCGTATTTCAGCTCAGGCTGCCCTCCCGGAGTCTGTCTGAGAATTGAGACGGGGGAGACTGGGCTTGCAGTGGGCCCTTCTGGAGTGATTCACAGTATCTGGGGAAGCTGGTCAGTGACTTGGCAATGCTGGGAGCTGTGGGAGCCCCTAGGTAAATGCCTCACTGCATGGGCCAGGTCTGACTGCAAGGGTGTGGTTGGGAGGCAGATGTGTATAGCTTGCAGTGTTTACAGTTTTTTTTTTTAATCAATGTTTTATTTTTAAAAACAGGTGAATCCACTTTTTTATACATCATTGCCCTTCAACACCTACACAAAACACAAGTACATGCATCTATGGTTACACACTGCATGAAAACCCTGCTGGACAAGAAAACCTACACTCAACCGTTAAATCAATGTGAAAAATACAGTGTCAACCCTGGAGGAGAACTAGTTGCATAGAATACCATGCTGTAACATTTCAGGGTCATTGAAAACAAAAGGTAAATTATAAAAGTTTGCCTTAATTGAATGTACAATAAGGTTCAACACATCAGTGCAAAAGGATTTAAGAATTTACACGATTTAACAAAAGAAAAGAATCCTTAAAAAGCAATGTGTGATTGCTGATATGCAGGAAGAAGTGAGCTTTTATCCTCAAAACTTGGACTACAGTGAGAAGCAAGAGGACCCCCAATACAGTGTATAGAGACCCTGACTTAGGGGGGCTTTGAGCCAGAACACCTGAAGTGCCTTCTCTTGTTGGTGACTTACTGAGCGATAATCAGCAGGATGACCCACAAAAGTTTCTTCAAGGTTCTACTCATAGTACCAACTTGGTATTGAGTGAGATTGGTGCTCTATGATCTTTAACATGTTTTATACATGACACATCTCCTCATGAAGAAAACCTGGCAGACCTGCCATAAAACTCTGCTTTGTATGTTCAAAGTCCTATTGAAAAGCTGCTTTGAGAGAAGCAAGACCCAGTCAAAAGAGGAGCTTAGATCGATCATTAGACTGTCAGCTCCCAGCGCCTGCAACAATCATTCACTCTTCATTCTATAAACACTTACTGAGTGATCTTTGGGCTGGACAGTAGGCTCTGAAGATGAATCAGAAGTAATTCTGCCTTTGAGGTGCTCAGAGGTTGGTAGGTGATATGTGACATGTATATAACATGGTCACAAAGATATGAAAAGATTCTCATACCCACTAAGAACAGTAGTAAATGCAAATTTTACTGAAATACTATTTTTTTAATCAGCATTTGGCAATGATCAGAATGTTGTATTACAATCTGTGTTTTTGCGACTTGCTCAGATCTCATAGGTGGTAAGTGGTGGAGCTGCGGCTTGAACCTGAGGCCTGTGATTTCAAATCCTCTTTTTATTCAGTGGCACAGCTCTCATGAGAGGTGCCTTGCATAGTTCATTGGGTGTGTGGCATGTAGCCTGATCAAACTCCCATGCCTTGTTCTGGATCTTTCTGGAGGAGGCCAAGGGGAATGATAGTATCACATAGAAGAGAAGATGAAGCTCTCTGTGGCCTGCAGGCAGTGCTGGTCACCTTTTGTCTTCCAGAGGAGCCAGGGCCATCTGGTAAGCAGTTCCTGAACCTTGACTTGTGGTCAGAGGCTTGACTGAGTCAGGATCTGCGAGGAGGATGAGGTGGTACTATTTTCAGGTTGGGGAATTCATGGGCTTAAGAGAGGAAGGTCTGGTAACCAGTATTTCAGGCTCCATTGTCCTGCCTCTGATTCTTGAGCCTTGAGCCTAAGGAGGAAGGAGCAAGGTCAGATGAGAAAGAGAGGGAGGCAGAGAGAATCCAGAGTAGTAAGTGCCTTGGTTCTTGGTCTACTGGTATGACACTTGTTCAGCATGGGCACTGAGGACAAGTGACAAAATAGTGGGGGGAGGGTGAGAGAGAGAAGGGGAGGGAGAGGGAAGGGGGGAAAGAGAAAAGAGGAGGGGGAAAGGGAGAAGGAGGAAAGAGATTTACTTTTTTTTTTTTTAAGATTTTATTTATTTATTCACGAGAGACAGAGAGAGAGGCGCAGAGACACAGGCAGAGGGAGAAGTGGGCTCCATGCAGGGAGCTCGATGTGGAACTTGATCCCGGGACTCCAGGATCACACCCCAGGCCGAAGGCAGGTGCTAAACTGCTGAGCCACACAGGGATCCCCAGGAAAGAGATTTACATATTCTTGTGTATAAAGCAAGGGGTTCACCTTTGAGAGTGCTCTTCTTCTGGGTCAGAACACAGATTCTTCCTCTTTCCTCTAGTACAGAATGGGGCATATAATCATTTCACCGTGTGTGTGGATTTCTAGTTACATAATGACGAAAAGCAGATAAAGATCCAGCCAAGAAAACAGCAAATCATGGACATGATGCTCATAAAAGTCCTTAGCCAGTCTCAGGGCTTGGCTGCCAACCGGCTTTGGGGCGATAGGGGTGGACAGAGCCAGGCATGAGGAGCCCTCCAAGAGCCCTAAGGAGGAGGTGGTGGTGGTGGGGGAACAGCAAGGAAGGCCAGCCCTTGACTGCCAAGAACAGCAGGTTGCAATGCTTAATGTCCGCACTCATGCCAGTGTGCTTAGGAACTGTTGTTATTTTTATGAGAAAAATGCAGAAAGGCTAATCTGTCTATTTATGTCTGTCTGGAACCATGTAATTACTGAAGGGATGTTCTGGTGCCAGGATCCAGTCGTGGCTCTTCCTCTCCCATGATGGCTTTGGGAGGCTGGGCCTGATGCCCCATTTCAGCTCTGCTGAGGAGTCTGCCAAAGGTTTTGGGCACCAATGGGATAGTTGGACAGAAAGAGGGAAGAGGACCTGGGAAAACCAAGATAATTGGGTCAAATCCTTTTATCCATTTTAGAGTTTGAACAAGTGGTTATTTTAGGATATGTTCATGGAACCCATGAGTACTATGAAATGGAGGTGTTTTCTATGGATATTTACTGTTCAAGGCAGAGTCTATCATCCATCCATCTCCCTCTCCAACCATCTGTCCATCGATCATAGATCCATCCATCCATCCATCCATCCATCCATCCATCCATCCATATCCATCCACACACCCATCCATCCCTCTGTTTTTTGAACAAGCAGGTCATGCCAGACATTTTGCTGACCCCCGAAGATATAGAGATAAATAAGACATGGTCTTTGCACTTGAAAGACTTAGTGTTGTAGGGAAAGAGAGAAGTGCCAACCATTAAGCACAATGAATGTCACAAGTACTATAATAGACTCTATGTGTGTCCTGTGGGTCAAGGAGGGGGCTGGGCAGTGGGAAGAGCTTCAGAGAACAAGTGACCCTTGAGTTGGGGTGTAGAAGCTGAGGATATGTTTGCCATGGAGGCCTAGAAAGCATGTGCAACCTCACTGGGATTCCAGAGGATACTCCAGGATACTCTTTACCTTCTCTGAGTATATCTTGGATTCTAACTAAAACCCATGCTTTGCCAGGGTTGGGGTAGGCGATTCTCAGCCTGGTATTAGGTGCTTTGGGTGACTTGACCTCAAGCTACTATTTGCATTTTTCTCCTGCTGCTCTCCTACACCCTCTTATATTGGGCCATGCCATGCTGTTCCCTGGGTGTGCCCAGCTGGTTTCTGCCTCCTTGCCTGTGACCAGGTTGGTCTGCCTCTTTGGACTGCCCTCCTTTTACCCCACTGGTTTTGCTTGGACCTAGGTTGTTGCCCCCTTGGGGAGGCTCAGTGACTGGTGCATTTATGAATGCATCAATAGGGGCTGAGTAGTGAGGAAACTCCTCTGAGTGCAGCAGAGTGTGTATTGAGCTGTGTGTGGCAAGGCTGGGGCATGTGGGGGTTAGGTGTAGCCTGAGAAGAGGGTGGTATTTTCTGATGGTGTTAAGCAGGCCAAGGGCCTATTGAATAGAAGAAGAAGGTGGTAGGCATGTCACCCATCTCCTTCCATCCTTGTCCTGAGGTCCCTCTTCCCACTGAGGGAATCATCACTATAGGTACATCTGAGAAGGGCATATGACTTTCTGCCTTCTCTATTCTAAGATTTTCTAAATCAGTAGTTCTGTATTTCCCCAAGTTTTGGAGGGACTGCCTTTTCACATCACCATTCCCTGAGCACTGGAGGTAGATACTAATGGTTTTTGAGGGGCCTTCCGAATGAACTAGTTCCTTGGTCGCATGGGACGGTGTCCCACGAGGGGGCAGGGACTGGCTCTGGTGGGCAGTTTGCTCTCCAGCTAGGGCCAGCTGGGCTGCAGCAGTCAGCCCTCAGCTTGGCCTCATCCAGCTCAGCATAGGCTAATAATCCTCCAGCTGACAGGGGCTGGGTATTGTCCAGAGCTTCAGGTGCCTGTTGACTGAAGCTGCCGTGGATGTCCTGGCACTGGGCGGAGGTGCAAGAGGGAGCCACAGGGGCAGGGGATACAAAGGTGAGTTTCCTCTCGGTACCTGGGATAAACTGGGCGAGGCCCTCACTACCTGGGATCTCTGTTCTCTGGCCTGTAAAATGATGAATTTGGACTAAGCATCTTTCCACCTCTGCTCTTCCCTGGCTAGAGGCCTCTATGAAGTGGACTGTCCACATAGCAGAACCAGGACCAGCTATCCTCGGGGAGGACAACAACGAATGTAGAAGTTAGAAGGGCTTGATTGTTACCCACTCTGCCCAGTGTCCTGGAAGCCCCACAGCTAGTAGCTGGTTGGCCCATAGGCTTGGAGCCTGAGGAAATGAGGGAGGACACCATATGGACATTGTACCTCCTTGGAGAACCATATGCCTCCCTGTAGCAGGTGTTTATTTGCTTATGTTCCCTGTGTGTTCAGTTGTGTGCCAGCTGTGCTGAGTGGGGCCACATTTCTGTCCTGAGAAGGGGCAGATCAGTTATTGTCCCCAGATGGTGTGGGACTGAAGCAGATTGGACTGTAAACATTGATGGGGTTCAGCACCAGGAGGGACCCCGATAAGTTGAACAGGCTGAGAAAGCCCTTCTGTAGGAGATGAGATAGAGCAGGGCCTAGGATGTGGCCAGGTAGAGGGCAGAGAGGCCTGGGCAGAGAGAGGCATAGTGACTTTTCTCTGGTTGGCATAGGAAGGAAAGGGCTGGGAATTGCTTTGCACATTTGTTCCTTTGTCCATCTGGGGTTGCTGGAGATCCATCTGGAAATTTGCTCTGATAGGCTCTCTTAGAGACTTAACAGGGGAGACTGTAGGTAGTGTACTGGCCAGGCCAGCACCAAGGCCCTGAGGACTCAGGCGTGCCTCCCCAGGGCCTGAGTGGGCAGTTCAGCAACTCCTAGAGGGGAGGAGGCTGAGACTGGGCATTGTGGGTGAGCGAAGGTCATGCTGCATCCAAGGCAGAGTGGGTGCTAGAATTTAGAGTCTGGAGTTCCTCAGCATAAAGGGCTCATCTTAGATCACTCCTTTCTGCTTTTGTGCCTTATATCCAAACCCTCCCCACTTCCACCCTGCAAACTGTGCCAGTCCCTGTGGCTCAGCCTGTCCCACATCTCAGGCCTGTGCCCGCTTCTGCCTCTTAGAATGTCTTTGCCTCCCTTCTCTGACAGGGGACTTCCTTTATCCCCTGCTCTGGTGTTTGCCACCCTCCAAGCTGTCCCCCTCTGTCCTCTGACACCATAGCCCATACCTCTGCACCAGGACTCACCTTACTGCAGGTGCGAGGAAGGTCTCTAGACTGCGAACTCCCTGTGGGTGGGATTTGGGTCTTACTCATCTCACTATCCTTAGAGTGCATAGGGAACCTAGAGAAAGCACTGGATAAAAAGTAAATGTGATTGTTCTGGCCATATGCTCTGTGTCCCTGCTTTCACAAAACTTTGTCTGGCCATGCCCTTCCCTGAAAGACAAGGGTTCAAAGTGACATTCCCAACCAGAGCTTGGCTCCAGGCTCTCCTGCCATGTCACTGGTACCAGGGACCCTGGAGTTCTCTACCTAGAGGCCCTGAGATGTGCTCAGGAGACTTGTTGGGGTCTATCCTGAATCTTATTGGGGGGGTCTCTCATGGTGTGGGGATGGAGATGGAGCTGGGGATGAGGTAGGGGATAGGCCACAGGCTTACAGCTGTACTTTTGCCACAGGCCCTGCCTGTGTTAGAGGTGGCTTGGATGAATGACTTCATCCTGAGTGGAGCTGTGTGTATTGGGACCTGTGGGGTGCTGAGGCCAGGAGGGGGGGCAAGGGGATGAAAGGTCAGGTAGGTCTGGGACTGACCAGCCTTGTCTTGCTGATCTAATGAGTCTCTCTCTCTCTTTTTTAGATTTTATGTATTTGAGAGAGAGAGAGAGACAGAGATAGCAACAGAGATAGATCATGAGGGGGGAGGGAGAAGCAGGCTCCCCATTGAGCAGGGAGCCTGACACAGGGCTCCATCCCCCTAAACCAATAGCAGACGCCTAACCAACTGAGCCACTCAGGTGCCCCTGATCCATTGAGTCTCTATTTAACCATTCTCATATTAATAGGTGATATTTACTGAGTTCCAACAATGGGCTAGACCCCATGTTAAGGGTTTTGTAGCATTTATGTGTTGTAATCTTCACAGTGACCCTTTTGGTGGGGACTAATATTGTTCCCAGTTTACAGAAGAAGTAATTGTGGCTCGGAATTACACAGCAAGGGCTCACATTCCTACCTATCGGCCTCAGATTCCGTCTGAGCTTCTGACCACCCTGCACATCACCTTTCAGAGGAGACGTGCCGGGGGTACCCTCAACATCGCTATGCCTCCATGCCCAGCATCTACCCTCGGGCAGGAAAGTGGGAGCAGCTTCAGTGGGGCCTGGCTTTGGGGGGCTGCTTGCCTCCCTGGGGGTGGGGAGATGTCTGAGCTGCTGATAGCTGGAGGGTTGGAGGAATCCAGAGGCAGGGGCAGGAGGTAGAGCCTGACATGGATCTGCGAGCTGGGCCTGCAGGGACTGAAAGCTTTTCATTTGCCCCCTGGATAGCACCAGAAAAAAAGGGTTCTTCTTTCGCCTCACACTTGAGTTGAAGCTTTAGATTCTCTCTCTATTGGGATATCCGGAAGCCCAGCGTTTCTGTTGTACCAAGGAAGGCTGCATGGCAATAGTGGTGTAATACTATATTATGATGATTGTTGCTTTTACGGAGGCCACTAGGCCTGAATTAGCCTCACTTCCAGGTGTTTGCACCCAGGCTGTACAGATGCTCTTCTGGTGTGCTGCCCGGATATTGCAAGTCATTTTCACACTCTGTGCCCTTTGAGAGCTCACTCCTGTTTTAGGGGTCTGCTGTTTAGGAAGGTCCGTAGGGATGGAAGGCGCTCAGGGAAATGGCAGAAGTGTGGCCATTAAGCTAGGGCTTTGATGGGTTAACATGTCACTGTCTCACTGCCGGTGATACTGGACACTCAATCCCTCGGAGCCTCAGTTTTCTCCTCTGTTCAACGGGAAGTCTTTCTGGAGGGGCTGTCGCAAGCTTCAGTGGTGGCCTATGGTTGTTGTTTAGTGGTAACTTACTGTGAATGTCATTCTTACTTTCTGGAACAGTTTCTTGGGCTGTAAAAGGAAGTTGTTTTTAGAAGCCAAGCCACCTGCTCCCATGTGGGATCTGGGTTTTCTTTCCCAGTGGCAGGTGTGTGTGGGGAACAGAACAAGATGGTTTCTGCCCACTGGCCTGAGTCTGCCTCTTAACTTGTGAAGGAGATGGGGTCTGTGAGAGCTTTGCTGGGTCCTCATAAAGCACTGGCTGGAGGTGCTGCTGGAGAGCCTATGTTTTGTCTGTGAGAAAGAGGGTGGGAAGTAGCACAAACTTTGCTAATAATTCTTCTGATCTTGGGGATTGTTATTCGTTATGTATCTTTTTTTCCTTCAGAGAGGGAAAGAACACAGGGTGTGCCAGAGCGCTGTCATGGGCAGGCAGAGATTTATTGCCCGCTTTGTTTTTTGGGTTTCCTCCTGTCCTCATCCAGCCTCTGCGAGGAGCATGGGGCTGCTGAGCCGCCCGCAGTGGGTGGGTTTGGAAAGGAGAGAGGCAACCCTCTCGGCTTCAGGGCAGGCGTAGCCTGAGTTCTTTGGACTGTCTTTTCCTGAGCTCTGCTTGAATATCCACGAGCTCAGCTGGCCTGGCACTTGGAACCAGCCATTGTGTCCGTGGTGAGTCACTCACACCAAACTCCCCTGGAAATTCTGGATAAAGTGGGTTCCAGGGACATTTTCAACTTTATTTCCAGTGGTAAAACACTTGGTGTTTGTCTCATGGTTCTCTCAAATCCCTGGCTCCCTTGGGGGCAGCAGCCTTCTGCTGGTGGGGTTTGGGGCAGACCGCACTCTTCATTTCCTCCCCAGGCTTCAGGGCACCCACCCACCTGCCAGGAGTCCCCCGAGGGCTGGCGGGGTCCCAGCACCCAGGAGGTGCTCAGTGGACTAATGGAACTTTAACAGAGAAAAGGCCAGACCCAACCAAGTGTGCACCGGGGGCTGTTCCCTGCAGAAAGGACACAGTGGACATGGCCTCAGGCAGCAGTGGGGCTAATGCGGGAGGCGGTGGGAGGGGTGCTGTGCAAGGGAACAGAACAGAAGATGTGGGAGGCCCAGGATGGACCAGCGCCTGTCCCCTGTCCCCGGGGTGTTTACCACCTTCTCTGCACAGCCTCACAGGGTGGGAGGGGGCGGCCTGGGGCCAGCATGGGCTTTCCTGACTGGCTTCCTGCTGGCAGCCTGTTCTCCTGGGCCTTCTCCTCTCACCGACCACAGCAGCCGGAGGGCCTCTCTAGGTGTCTGACCTGTGCAGCCCTCCCCATCTTTTTTTTTTTTTTTTTGCCCTCCCCATCTTGAGCCAGTCTTGGGTACCTTTGCCTCAGCTTCCCCTCAGCCAGAGCATCCTTCAGTGCAGGGTCCAGTCTGACTCATCTACTCCATCCCTAGCTCTCCTCCCCAAGATTCCTCTCTTTTTTAAGAGCCCCTTTTGCTACATGAGGTCGAAGGAGGGAGGAGAGGATAGGCGTGAGGATGAAGTTAGGAGGACCAGCTCCTCAGTGAGGGTATGGGAGTCAGGTGTGGGGGGATCTTCCTTCTACGCAGCGCATGTCTGATGCTAGGAAGCAGCCCCAGGGGCTTGGGCTGTGTTCCCTGAGGCTCTGGGCAAGCATGCTCCATCGTTCTGTCCAAGTAGCTGTCCATCTGTGCCCTCGTTCCTAAGAGAGGGCCCAGGATCATTGCTTCTTTGCTGGGGGTCCTAGAGTGGCACTGCTTCTGCTTCTTGGCTTCTTAAAATCTGGGAACTGCTTTGGTGGGTCCCCGGAAGCAGCCTGGGGTTGCTCCCTCTGGTTAGGCTCTCTTCCCACTGCCCACAGGACCTCCCTTGGTGCAGGGTTTGGGGGTAGAGGGATCTGGCCTCTAGACATCAGGGTGTGTTGAGGCTGTATGCAATCCCCGGGGACTGTGGTGCTTCCACTGCACTGCAATAATTCTCTCACTCCTGCTTCCTGTGACAGCCCCATGAATTGAGGACACCTGGGCTAGGGCAGGGATGGTCCAATCTAAGATCACAGAGACAGTAAGTGGGGGAAGTGAGATCAGACCTCTACTCCCTAGACTTTCAGCCTGGGGCACTTTCTTTCCTCCTTCCACACTGACCTCACCTACTCCACTGGCCTAGTTGCTTGTCTGTGTGGGGCCAGTGAGAATGGAGGCCCCAGAGGGTGACCCCTTGCTGCCAGGCCCGGGGTGGGATGGGGGTGAGGGGGACTTCTCTGACCACATGTCTGTATGAAGGCACACCTCGTCTGGATTCCTTCTTGGCTTTCCTTCACACTAAACTTCCTTTCCCATCTTTGTCTCTTAGATTTTGGTTTCAAATTTGCCCCTTCTCTGTTAGTTCCTCAGGTTCCCGGGTCTGGAAAGATAAACCCAGTTAATGGGTTGTTTCAGAGCTCTGAGAGATGTGTGGCTGAAGCCAGATGCCTTCCTCCCCACTCAAACTCCCCCCTCACCCTCCAGCCTGTGGTTAACTGCTCTAAATCAGTGTGGTTTTGGGGCAGCATCTTCTGTGACCTTTCGGGCTCGGGGAGAGCTTTAGGGAGGACACACCACAGGGACTGGTGGCTGAGAGCTCACATTCTCCCTGGCGTCCTCCGTCTTAGGTCAGCCTGTCCTCCCAAAGCCCCATCTTGTCAGGAAGCTCCTGTTAATATGTTCCATTTCTTGTATCAAGCAACTGTCTTGCAAACAGCGTTGTTGGTAATTCATAGGGGCGGCTGTTATTTTTGGAAGCCAGAGGCTACAATGACCAGCCTAACACCAGCGGCCTGTATTTTTAATTTTTTTTTCAGCTTTCTTCATATTATTGTAGAAATTACAGAAAAAATATTTGGCTGGTCATATTCAACAATATATATGGCTGATTCCTTGTCATTGTGTTAATCCTAGAAAAATAAACCTTTGGCATCTTGTAGATTTTTCTGGGTTCCCATGTCTATTGAAATCTGTAAAATGTCTTTCTGTGCAGCATTGTGCCTAGGAAGATACAGGCATGAGTAATTGGATTGGATTGGCATTAAATGTTGTCATGTCTTGGTCACGGCGGAGTGTTGGGGTGTGTTGAGGCTGTATACGATCCCCGGGGACTGCGGCGCTGGGAGGCTGACAGCCTGGAGGCCCAGAGTCAGAGCTGGCATGGGGGAAGCTGGACTTCCATGCATCTGAATTTACCTGAGCAGGAGGGGAGGGGACTGGCTTACTGTACACTTGGAGAGGCAAGGAGTGTCAGTGGTGACAAGATCCCTTGGAGATAGCTTTCCTGGTCCAGAACATACTCTAAAGTGATTTTTGCTAAAGCCTGAAGGCAGTCTTACTTTTTTTTTTTTTTCCATGGAAGCCTGTGAAACAAGCAGATCAGATGTGACTGTGTCCATTTTCTGGATGGACAAATGGAGGTCCAGGCAGACAGAATGCTTAGGTAAAGCAGAGACTTGGCTGGAGGCCTCATGATTCAAGGGCTGTCTTACTTCTTCCTTTCCTTCGGTCCACTACCACATCTCTGTGTTATTGATGGCTCCTTGGTGTTTGCCTGGTTTGTTCTGCTCTTTGAGGCACCAGCAGACAGCTGTGTCCTGGTTCAGCTGACTTTCCTTCCCAGTACTGCTTCCCTTTCAAGGTCTGCTTTGCCCCTGACAATCTCTCGTCTTCCTTAGATGACAGGTGTGTACTGTCTCCAAGGCCCGAGCCTATCCCCAGCCGCCCCGGACTTGGTGGGAGCTCAGCCCCTGGAATCCTGAAGCCCAGCTTTTCCTTAGCGTAGCCGGAAACATAACTCTTATTTCCTGGCTCTGGGATCTGTCCCTTTGAAGGCAAAATTGCTGTTTTCCTCCTTGAGAATCATCTGAACCAAAGCCGTATTTCGGTTTATTGACTTGGCTTGAACATAAAACCACAGGTGGGGGAAAATGCAACCTTCCCAGCTCAGGGCCCATCCCTTTGGGAAAATGGGGAAGGAAAAACTGGTCTTTTCGTGGCCACTGTCCTTCTGCCACGAAGGAAGGTATTGCCAGGTCTGAAAGCTGAACCAGACTTTCCTTGGAGCCATTTGTGGCTCACAAAATTGCAAGAGTTTCCTTAAATTGTTTGTAATGTTCCTTGGAATTTACAGTCTGTGATGTTCCCCAGGGCACAGTTCTCTTGCAGGATCCCCACATGTGATCCCCACATTGTCCAGGAGAGCGGGGCCAACAAGAGGCATGGATGGGCACATGGATCCTCTCCCCAGTTATTTGTGGGATGATAAAGAGTTCAGCACGGTGTGTTCTCAAGGCTCTGGGAGTTTTGAACTCAGCTTCCAGTTCAGTTGGCCATTCGCAATGTTTTTTTTCTTTCTTTTATTTTTTGTGACAGTAGGCAGAACTCATTCACTGAGCTAGAAGTTTGATGGTGGGGAGTAAGGAGTCTTTGGAAACATCTATTTGCTTTTATCCATCTCCATCATTTGTCTGTCAAATCATTCACTTTCTCTCTTCCTCCCTTCCTCCCTCCCTCCCATCCATCCATCTGTTCATATCTCCATTTTTAGGGCTATTTCTGACCAGCTGGCACAGATACACACCAGTTCATAGACTGTGAATACTCAACAAGGTTCTTTCAAGTACTTCAAAAAATGTGACCTGCATTTTCTTGCTTTTCAGGCCTCCTTTTTCTGGAGTATAAATTTGAACCTAGAAATCAGCTGACCATGTAGTCCTTTGTGGTAAAAAGTCTATTTTGTTGGTTAGCAGAGCCTTACACATGGGTGTTTGCTGTCACACTCATTTATAGTTTGGTTTATGGGTGCTTTTGTACTTCCTTTTGAACTGCAAGCATGGTTGCAAGGCCCTGGCTTTACTCCCCACTCTGATGACTATCAGTTCCCCGTGCACATTCCAAGTGTAAGTCATAATGCCTTGGTTATGGTTCCTGGAACGCAGTATACTCTTCCATGCTTTCATACCTTTACACGTGCTGTTCCTGCTGCCCGGAATGCCCTAATTTATCTTATCACTTTGTAACCTCCTTTCCACCCTTTAGAAACCCCTCTGGAGACCTCCTCCATTAAGCTTTCCCTGATACCTCTCTGCTGTGTTGTGTTTTCACATCTCGTGACACCCTGGCTCTTCAAGGCCAGGAAGTGGGTCTCAGTTATCTTGTTCTCTCCCACCAAGAATAAACCTGTACAGACTAAAAGCAAGTCAATTCTGTTGGAGAAGCTAATGGATTTTAACCCAAATTTTATACTTAAATCCAAAACCATACTATATGCATTATGTTGCATTGGATCACAATGTTACTTGGCACGTGTACCACGTGTGAATGTGGACACTGTGGATCCTGGGAAGCCTCTGAGGCCAAGGTCTCTCTCCTTTAGTTCTCAAAGAATTTATTGCCAGGGGTCCAAGGCTGTGGCCAACAGGAACTTGGGTACATCTAGATTGCATGTAATACCGTAAATGAATAACAAATGCACTAAAAGCAGCATGTCCATGCCAGACTCTGCTGATAATAAGCCACAGAAGTGGCCCCGTACGTCCTTCTATTCAAGTTAGCACCTCTGCCCTAAATGACTGAATGAGTTGGGGTCCTGGCAAGAAGTAGATGGAGGTAATTGAGAACAGTTTAATAAAGGACTGTTTACAAAGTCTGAGAAAGACAAGGGCCCTCAAAGGGATGATGAACACCCTGAGGCAGCACCAGATAGGAGCACAGAGAAGGAGAGGGAGAGCTCTAGCTAGAGTTGGAGCTCGCCATAGGAGACAGGGACTCTGGTAGAAGAGGTCAAAACTTGGTGGTCTTGTGCTGGGGGTAGTAAGAAGTATCCCTTACTTTCTCACCACCCACTCTGTGCTCTAGGGCTAGCACTTCCACTGGCCAAAGTCTCCTGGGAGCCGGAAGGCAAGGGAGCCCACCTATGCACCTGGAGGCCAGCCTCCAGGGCACAGGGCAAGGCGGAGGGTGGTTCTGCTACATCCTGGGCACTTACACTCTGGGATGCCCATCTACAAGTGAGCTAGCATACTCCTAAGGACCATCTCTGTCTTTTCAGGGCCTTGATGTATAAGAGTTTGTATTCCCAGGTGGGCTCATGTAGGGATCTGAGAAACAGTGTCTTGTACAAGCTAGTAGAGGTCAGTAATTTCCCAGGAGGACATGGTGGTTGACCAGAGGAGCAGTGCCTCTTTCATCTTCTTCCTTTCCCTGGTGAATGCAGTTAGGGGGCTTTGGCCTCAGTAGTTGGGAAGGGTAGGGATGGTAGGTAGACAGCCTAGCCAAAGAGATGGAAGAGGCCAGGAGATGCTGCTAAGGAGACCCCTTGGCATGCTCGATGATAGATAGGTGTGTGTGTTGGAGAATGGGCTGCCCTCTACCAGGACATATGGGGCTGAAAGTAGAGATGCTGTGTGGTTTAGTCAAGGGATGTAAGATTTGGGAACTGAGCTTGGATCCTTGTTCCATTGCTTAACTTTAGGCTAGTTGCCTAACCTCTTCGAGCCTCAGTTTTCACAAATGTAAAATGGGACCATAAGTCTCACTTTGCAAGCTTCCTATGAAGGTTAGACACACACACACATTTCCTACATATGGTAGAGAATGGTAGCTGTTGTCTGGTGAGAACTCATTTGAGCAGTTCTGAACACCTGACCTTGTGCTTGCTTGCTTTGGTCTATGGCCTCTCTGACACATTTTCACTTTGGATCTTCCCCAGGTGAATGACTTTGGGAGAAACTAAAGCAGCTCAAGAGTTATGAAAATGTTCAGGCCCTAAAATGGACTTGTTTTTCACTTTCCCACAAGGCATACTTCCTAGGAAAAGTTGCGGAAAATTCGATGCTCAGTTTACAGTCCCAAGAACATGAAAAAGCTCTCCTGCCAGCTTAAAAAAAAAAAGATGGATGTTATTTCTGGGAGAAGGAATTTCGTACAGTGGCTCAGGCAGGAGATGGTGACTCAGATGTGCTAAGAGCCGGGCCAGGCTGGCCCCGCAGGTCCCTCTGTGAGTCAGTGCTGCCTGAGAGGCTGAGGCTGGGCAGGCAGTGGGCCTGGTGGGCCATGGAGCCAGGTGTGGCCCCCTACTTGCAGGGCTGCAGCTTTGCTATCCCACCACCCCCTCAGGGACATGGGGAATGCCTTCTGCCTTCAGTGTCCCCAGCCATGGCAACTTAGACGGCTGCTGATGTGGTCATGGTCCTCCCTTCCTCATCCTGGATTGGTCTTTTCCTGCAACTATTATCTGCTTCTGGATGAAACCCTCAACATCCCTCCCCAACCTGACCACACACTCTTGTAGCTGACCCAGAGTTTCTTCTGCCACTGTATACCTCTGGGGATCTGTTGGAGGTGCCTAGCCTGGCAGACTAGGGTAGAAGAGAATGTTCTATCTTTGGAGCTTTGAAGGGTAACAGTGAATGTACCTATAGCTGGAGTCTTTCCAGCTGTCCCAGGGCACCATGCTACAGAAAATCAGGACACAGGAAACCAGGCATTTGAGTCATGAGAGGTAGAAGGCCTCCATGGGTGAAAGGAGGTCAGCTTTGACAAAAAGTAGCCAGGGAGGTGGGCAGAACCAGAAGTGTGAGGCTTATTTAGGAAATCTGATTTCAGTTCAGGCTCTGCCTGTTACTCAAATAAACGTTGATCTTTCTGATCCTGTTATTCCTCATCTGCAAAATGGAGAGATAGTTCCAATCCCATAGGGGTATGTGAGGATTAAATTAAGGTAGTTTATGTAAAAGCACATTGTGATCTACAAATGAAAAAAAATCATTGTAGATTATTGCTACTAACAGATAAGGAAAGGAAGGATCAGAGAGGTTAAGTGACTTGCCTGAGGTCACACAGCTGGTATAAACCAGGACCAAAACACAAATCTCTTCTGTCCATCGTTCTCTGTTTTCTTGTTTTTTTTTTTTTTTTTTTTTTTTCCCATTTTTAGGGGAAGACACAGAATGTTGTAATTGGTTGGTCATTTTAGGCTCAGGGTTCTTTGTGGGTTAGCCAGGGATCGTGGCCTCCGTTGTGCAGCCTTGGGACAGTGGGCAGGTGTGATCTGCCTGTCACTGGCGGAGAGTGCTGTGGCTCTTGGAGGAGCTGCGCCCCCAGGGGTGGATTCCAGCTGTGGAGTGCCCATTTCTGCCTTGTTGCTACTCTCCTGACTCCTTTGTGGCAGTTTGCCTGTTTTCTCCCTGTCCCCAGAACCCACTGTTCCCTTCCATCACGGCATTTGCCATGATACATTGGGCACCTGAGCTTTTGTCTGCTTCCCTCATCAGCCTGGGAGCTCCAAGGGGACCAGGACAGGCCTTTCTCCTTTTGTCCTCTCACCTTTGTGGGTGGACACCTGAGCCAGGGTCTGGTCTGTAGGAAGTGTGGGAGCAGCGGGCCAAGCCGTGTGGAGGGTCTGTCAGCTGTCAAAGGGGCCAGTTGTCCTCCCTGGGATCTGGTCAGGACAGGAGGATGGTTTATTGGATGGATGTCCCAGGTTGGAGGTGGCAGCCTTGGTAGGTACAGAAAACATCCACCACTATGCATATTCTATGCATTTTCTGGGAGTATGTAAGGGTGAGAGTGTCTTCATTCATGCCACTTATGGTCAGCTGTGTGGGCCAGGAGAGGCCCTGTCAGCAGCTTCCTGCTCTGCTGGGAAAATACGTTCTTCGTGGAGCTGAGCTTCCTTCTCAGGAGTTTCAGAGGAAGAGCATGAGAACATGAAAGACTCCTAACTCTGGGAAATGAACTAGGGTGGGTGGAAGGGGAGGTGGGCAGGGGGTGGGGGTGACTGGGTGACAGGCACTGAGGTGGGCACTTGACGGGATGAGCACTGGGTGTTATTCTATATGTTGGCAAATTGAACACCAATAAAAAATAAATTTATAAAAAAAAAAGGAAGAGCTGAGTGGGTGGTCTTCACCCCGCCCCCACTCCCCCTTGAAACAGAACACCTCTGGTTTGTAATGGGAGTAGATACTCCATGTGACTGATTGAAGAGAGGGATCTCCACGAAACCACAGGGCGGAAAGACCTGGTTCACATGGAGCCAGCGCTAGAATTCTGGTTCCTATTTGTCCAGCTTAAGTAGTATCACCTCTCAATTTCTCCTGTCCTTTCATCCTTGAGACCCCCTTCTCACTAAATGTCAGTTGGGTGGACGGATGTCCCAGGGAACAGATGCTTGGAGGGGTTTCTGTGCACAGTGTGGGGCGGGTGGGGACTTGGAGCCAGGAGGTAAGGTGGTTGGACTCGTGTTTTAGAAACATCCCCTGATGTGGCATAGGTGGTTGGGGCAGTGAGGAGGAAGAGGCTCTTGTGGGAATGTGGGTGAGGAGGCTGCTGCCAGCTTGCTCTACACGCTGTCTGGGTGCAGCTGGCTGGCCCCCGGTAGCTGGCCATTGGGGAGAGCCTTCACTGGCCTGGTTTCCAGAGGGGGGGGGCACAGCCAAGGCCAACATACTGTTACCACTCTGCCTAAAGTCCCTCATAGCTTTTAAATGCTTCCTTCTTTTCTTCTTCTTGTATCCAAGGCCCTTTGAAACCAGTCCTTGCCAACCTTCCAAGATGTCTTCCTTTGCTTTGGAAGGAAGCACTATTCCTGCACAGAGTCTGCAACCCTCCCTCCGGATTTTACACATGCCTGGGGTGAAACACATGGACATGAGGAAGAAGAGGAATCAAAGGGACATATGTCCCTGCATCGTGCCTTGGCTGGATGCTCAGCTTCTGTAGGGTGACTAGGCCTGTGATGCTCTCTCAGTCCCCCAGCCTTCAGGTAGGCTGGAAATCCATCCAGAGTTCCACGGATCATTGTCATGGATGGGTTCAAGATGCCAGGGCTGTCTGTTGTGCTCTGACCATGTCTGTAGTTCCTGTCCTGATCCAAGGCTGGGAACGCAGGATGGAGTTAGTGAGTGAGTGTCACTTAACCTGTCCACAGTCTCTGCTTTCAGCAGGCTTACTATACTAGAACAGACAAATCTTCCTTCTGCTGGCTTTCTATATAGTGAGCTCCCTGTATTTGGTGGGTCTCATATTTCCTGGAATAGCTAGGGGGCCCTCTGAGATGATGTTCTTCTTCATTAATGAAGTTTAATTAGTTAATCATCCAATTCATCCAATAGATATGGACATGCCTCTGCATGCCAATCCCTCTTTTTAAGTACAGTTGTGAACAAAACCACATCCCTGCCCTCATGGAGCTTACATTCCAGCAGAGTTAAGACACGTTTAGATATTCCATGGATCCAGAAAGGTCTGCTGGCTGATTCAGCCTCCAATAATGTGTTAGTTTAGAAAATATTTAAAGCTTTACTGTACTCATAACCTTTCTACTATCAGGTTACTGCTCCATTTTAGGGGGAACATTTACCCAACTACTAGATCATTAGAACTCTGCGGGGAGAATTTTCTTATTCAGAAATGCCCTCATAACATCTGTGATTCATACTGCTTGTTTCATGTAAAGCAGGGATTCCTGCTGCAGATTGCAAGCTGCTTAGATTTGGCACAATTGATGTACACGTTGGGGATGAAACCTCAATACCACAAGGGCATAGCAGGGAAAAGTCATTAGCATATTCATGACTCCCATGTCTTCTGTGTATAGGTCTATTGCAAAGCTAATGATTTTTCAGCTTTCATTGAAACCTTCTAACTTACTGTCAAGGGTTCCTGTTGTAAAGTAACAATGTATGAGGTCCAGATCCATCTTCAGATTCTTAGATACTCAGATTTTCAGAAAACGTAGGCATTCTTAAAATTGGCAAAAGGTTGCTGGGGCACCAGAAATCCAAATTCATGAATTTGTTCATTGTTCTCCCCTACTTTTCACAACCACTAGTGTTTTGGTCCTTTAACCATGGAGTACAGAGGTGTGGCAATGAAATCAGGATTCTGCTTTTCATGTGTGGCTTGGGTAAACTTCCTTCTGATGTAAAGCCATTATAGTTTTAATTTAATTGTTCCCTCAGGCAGCTAAGAGAGGGGAAGGCATCCAAATTTTACCTTGGTTTAGTTGGCTTTGCTTGCTGGAGGTGTGAACTGTTTTGGGCCATGGTAGCAGCGAAATCTCGATGCTTTCTACTTCTTGATTTGCACTGTGAAATATTTCATGAGGCTTTATAGGTAACGTTGGGATCTTTTTTAAAAAGAACAAAAACATCCCCTCTTCTGCTATCGTTTTACTAGTTTGGTTTTGCCTGTGAATTACACATGCCCACCCAGGCACTGAGTAGCTTGCTCAGAGTGGGGTCTCTGCTCCCACCCTCTGGCTGTTGGCTTGAAGGATCTCTGGCCTTTGTGTTTTTTGTTGAGTGGAGCTCCAACATTTTGCAGCTGATGTGTTTGGAGTAAAAATGTTTACAGGCCCAGAGGAACATTAGCAACATTGCAAATGCTTTTTATTAAGACCAAAAATGAAGCTGAATTATAACTGTGTGAATAGAAGAGGGAAAAAGGCCCCCTCCCTTTTTTTTTTTATCCCTGTGGTCTTGAGAGCTCAGGTCTTTCTGTCTTATTTTCTGTATGGCTGAAAGCAGGAGCTTAGCTCCTAATTAGGGAACTTGCTGATGTTAATACAATTTGATGTTTATTGAGGATTAGGGCCAGAAGGTAGATGCAGAAGAAATTCTTTGGGAGTTCTGAGTAACTGATCACTGATCAGGTGATGAAAAAGACTTGCCAGAGGAAGCTTCTGATGGATCTAGAGGATGAGTGAGAGCCCTGTAATCAGCAAAGGGGGATGGTTTGATGAGGGAGGAAATTTCTGGCAGAGGTTAGAGAAGGAAAACCTGATGTGGCTGTAGCACTGAGTGATGGTGAGCAAGTAGGACAACAGGTTGAAAAATGTGGATTGGGCTGAGATTGTAGAAGGATTTACAAATGAATGTATATATTTGTAAAGTAAGGGAAAGTCTAGAATTTTGTGTGAAAGTTTTGAAAGGACAATTTGTGGGCGTCTCTAGATGCTATTGCCATGCAACTCAGCTATCTGTTGGGAGTACAAATACACAGGGCGCCTGCCAGACTCAGCATCAGGGGGTCCCAGCCGGAACACCCGGGTCGGGCCTGCCTGGTCAGTTGAGTCCACTTGTGTTGAGAATTTTCTACCATAACAATATCTGAATGGCATTCTTCAATGTGTGACTTTGGGCAAGCTCCCAAAAGGATAAGATAGCCAAACTAAGCCAATGTTGTGAGTGGAATGTATTCAGAGCCACTTAACAGTGATATGGACATGTCTGTAGTTTCTATGATGTGCAGGTACAGTGTGTAACAGAGGGGTGGCTGCAAACCCCCCTGGCTCAGGATGGCTAAAGGCTGAGTCTCAGCCTTTGCATGCACGTTCTTTTCCAGATTTGCCACATCTTGGAGTATAAGTCTGTCCATACAACTGGCTGGAGTCATTTGTGGACTCCACCTACTCTTATATGGGTCTCTCCTAGAGTCCTGCTCTTCCATCATATTTGGGCAAATGCAGGAAGGAGCAGAAAGGCTTATCGGACAGACAGACAGATGTCCTGGCCATCTGGATACTCACTGAGAACCTATCAGCTTCAGCTGTCACAAGAACTCCTAGAGCACACGCAGTGGCCCCGGAGAGATGCCAGCCTCTCTGCTGATGACGGATAAAGCCAGTCCTGCTCCTGGTTCCAACACTTCGGTGGGCTGCTTGCTGTGGAACTAAGTCAGTAGGCTGCCAGCCTCATCGTTCTCAGGCCATAAAAACTCTGCAGTCATTCATTTGCATTCCCATGTCAACATCAGGCCTATTACTGAGCACTAATCCCAAAGTGTAAGGTTTATCTTATGCATTCCAGGTTGTGTGCAGGGTAACTGGAGCCATGGATGCTCTGCGTATGATGTCCAAACTGGTGCTGATTTTGACCTGTGTTTTGTTTAGTTTGGTTAAACTTGCAGATGCATTGTGATTAAATCAGAAACAGATCATGGGAGTATTTGTTAGGAAAAGTGCCTGTGTGGGATTTTTATGTTCTAACCTACTGGTAAATAGCAATGTGGGAAAAGGTAGCCATTCCCTCCACGATCTAATTAACCATGATGTAGTGGAAAAGTCACTAGAGGAGGGCTCCAAAGTACTGGGTTCTTGTCCCACTGTCACTCTTGTGCTCTGTGACCTTGAATAGTTCTCTTTTCATCAATATGTTTCAGGGCTCTGTAGGACAAGGTAGTGGGACAAAGGAGCTCTGAGGTCTCCTCCAACAGCACTTGGCATGTGCTTCTGTGATGAACTCAGAAACAGCAGGAGGGCATCTTTAGTGCACTTTCCCTCCCAGCGGCTCTGATTGCTGGTGGTGGTCAGACAAGCCTGGTGTCAAATCCTCCAGCCAGATGGCACATTAGAAAGTGCCTCCCCACTGTTGGTTCTGGAAAACACATCTGACAACACATGTGTAAAGCAACCCAAGCCATTTTTTTCTTTTCTTTTCTTTTTTTTTTTTTTTTGGAGGGGGAAATGAGACTATTCCAACTTTCTGTTTTGTAAATGAGGGAAAGCAGAGAGAACTATTTAACAAGCATAGCCAATAAGTAAAAATTGCACTCCAGGTCTCTACTAGCCATTTAAAGGAGGATGACAGGGAATAGGAAGAAAAAGGAAGGAAATTAAGAGAGAGGCATTCTGAGAGAGGAAGAGTGAAATGGATAGACCCAGTTCAATCAGTAGGTATTTGCTGAGGATAGAGAAGATGAATGTTCATAAAGCCACATTACAGCTGTGAATGTGATCACATTTTGGGCAACTACAGACTTCCTTTGAGGACATCAACCCAAGAAATATCGTTTTCTCCTGGGCCAGGGGCCACCCCCTGTTGGCATACAGTTCCTGATGGAGTGGGGCCACTTTGGTTCTGCCTGAGGTCCATAAATAAGACCTCCAGCCAGGTCGTGGGGGAGCTCTGACAAATACTTGTCACCTCTGGACAAGTCATCATGGCTCATGGAGCTGGATGAACACCGAAGCAGCAGCTTTCTCTGGGTGCTTTCTCAGGTCTGGAAGGGGTGATATTAAAAAAATTCCTGATCTACTCTACAGTGGAGAAACTGGCATGTGCTACTTTGCCTGGTATTCAAGTTCACATCACTAGGGATAAGCCACATTGATAGAATGTACCCTGATGTCCTGTGATGAGGAGGGTGCTTCACCTCATGGTATATTATTTTTCTCCAAAACCCTTAAACCCAGGCTAATCAGGAGTAAGATGTCAGACAAACCCAAATTGAAAGCCACTCCACACAATACCTGACCAGGTCTTCTGAAAATGGTCAAGGTCATGAAAAACAAGGAAAGATTCCAGAGCAGCTTAAGGAGACATGAGGCTCAAGTGCACTGCAGTGCCCTGGCCTGAATCCTGGAACAGAGGAAAAGACATCGGAAAAACTAGTGAAATCAGAAGGAAAGTTGGAGTTTAGTTAATAGTAACCAACCAATATTGGTTTTAGTTTTGACATATGTACTATGGAAACATAAAAGTGAATAATCTGGGAAGCTGGTAAGTTCTCTGTACCACCTTTGCAACCTCTCTGCAAATTTAAGGTTTTTTTTCCAGATAAAGTTTATTAAAAAATTCAGAACACCTGCTTTGGGCTCTGTGGCATCTGTGTCTGCTTCTGTGGCTTCTGACCCTTTCCATCCCCTCTTATGGGACCACAAGGATTCTCCTTTCTTTAGAAGGCCCTTAGCTGGATTCCATTATTTAGAGTGCTAGGCCAGTCTACTCTTATTTTTTTTCCATTTTTACTGAATGTCATGTTAACCCTCAAAGTATATAAGCCAGAGGAGTGGAAGCTTTAGTGAGTTAAATTGAGTAGAAATTAGAGGGTTCTTTGCAAGTCCATAACTATTTGAATAATCCTATGAAAATATGGGATATGGGATGGCCTCTGACCCTGTGTCCTTTTTCTGTTTTCAAATTTTTATTTAAATTCTAGTTAGGGATCCCTGGGTGGCGCAGCGGTTTGGCGCCTGCCTTTGGCCCAGGGCGCGATCCTGGAGACCCGGGATTGAGTCCCACGTCGGGCTCCCGGTGCATGGAGCCTGCTTCTCCCTCTACCTGTGTCTCTGCCTCTCTCTCTCTCTCTCTGTGTGACTATCATAAATTTAAAAAAAACAAAAAGATTTTATAAAAAAAAATTCTAGCTAATTAACATACAGTGCAATACTGGTTTCAGGAGTAGAGTTTAGTAATTCATCATCACTTACATATAACTTCCAGTGCTCATCACAAGTGCCCGCCTTAATCCCCATCCCCTATCTAGCTGCACCCATCTCCCTCCATCAATCTTCAGTTTGTTTCTGTTGACAGTCTCTTATGGTTTGCTTCTCTCTCTCTCATTTTTCCCTTCCCAAGGACTAGTCTGCTCTTAGAAACACTTCACTTATTTTTTTAGAAAACTGATGTGAAATGTCTCATTGAAAACTCTCCTGTATAAACCTCATGATTAAATAAATGTTTTACCAAACTGGTTTTAGGTTGACTGAGTGTCAGTGAAATCAGGAACAGAAATTGGAATTTGTCCTCAGAATTCTTGGTTGTCAGAATCAAATGCCTGCATGAATCCATTTAGCCTTTCCTGAAGATGAGAAGAATGAAGATCAGAGAGGGACAGACTTTCTAAGACAATTGACAATTCTCTATGGAGAATTCCTTATGCCCTCCTAGGGCAGGGACAAGTCATTGCAGCCCACGTCAAGGCTGCTGAGGATGGTCTTGGTAGGGTCTGGAGTTACCAGGTCATTAGGCCTTGTTTCCATGGGGGCTGCTGTGGGCTCAGGAGGCATGTGGCAGGTCCATGTTTCCATACAGCTCTGACCCCACTTGTAGATAACTGAGCCCAGTGATGAACCTGGCTCCTGGATGGATTTAAGTGTGAAGAAACAATGCTTGGAGCTGGTTGTGAGACTGGTGAGGGCGGGAGAGAGCTCTCAGAGGTCCAGGTCTTTTTACCTAAGGAAGTAGCCTTGAGTGAGCTAGCCAGGCACGGATGCACATGGCCAGCCAGGCCTGCTCTTCGGGGTTCAAGCAGAGAGCACACACAGCAGAGAGGGGAGTGTGGAGGACCCTGCATCAGCACAGCGGGGCTCAGTGGGGAGAGATTCAGTTGTAATGTCCTAGTTATGTATGATGCCTCTTCCTGAGTTGGACATAGGTTTATTCCCTTACAAGTGGCTCAGCCCAGGCCATTCAGGTTTTTACAACTGAGTGGCATCTTGTTCTTCAGATAGTAATGTCATGGAGTGACCTGAGGAGTGATGATGGGGTACTGTTGTGAGACTGGGTTCCTTTTGCACGCTGAGTTGGTGCAGTGGCTTCCTGATGGGTCAGATGACACCTCTACTGCCATCACCTCTGGGTGGACAGGAAAAGCTGGCCACATGAGTAATCCCTGATGTTCCTGGGAAGCTCATCACCGCTCCCTGCAGAGGAAGGGGTGTAGGGGTTTGCATCTTTAACAAGGATAGAGCAGCCAGGCCCTCTAATCATGGACAACAGACCCTCATTGCCCAGCTGGGGAACCAGATGCTCAGACAGCAGAAATGACCACTTTGGGGTTCTCTAGTGAATCAGATAGAAAAGTCCAATAGGATGACAAATGTTTGTCCCTGAACAAATGATCTCTACTTCTCTGCTCTAATGTCTCCCCACTTCTCCAGTTCTCCCTGAGCTGTCCCTTGGATCTGGGGCTGCCCCAGTTAGTAGAAGCAGCCAGTGGCACTTGCACCCTAGCATGCTCAAGTATGTGGTGGAGTCACCATTTCCAGGGGCTCTGTTGCAGGATTTGCCCAGGTCTGCCTTTACATTTTGCCTGTTGAGGGCTTCCCTTGCTGGAATTGCAGGGAATCAGAGGGACCTGCTTTCCTGGGGACACTGGTGTCGTGGGGGGACTGGTCAGAAGTGACACAGGGGGTTTCTAGGGGCGTAATTCTGCCCCCTTGATCTCCCCACGTGTTTCTTGAGGTTTCTTGCTTTGGGAAGGTTGTTTTCCCCCTTGTAACCCACTCTCCTTCCTGACGTCTCGATCCCATGTTGACCCCAAACTGCACTTCACACATGGCCTATCATAGCTCACCTCTCACCTCTTACTCCTCTGACCGTTGTCCTATCTTTTGCATCCGTCGTGCTTCTGGAGCAGCCCCTTCACTGGACCCTGAGATGCAGACTGAAGCTTCACCTTAGATGTGCAGGCACTGCCTCCGGCTGGTCGGCTTGTGTTTACTCACTTATGCATACACTTGCTCACTTAGGCCCTCAGACTCACACACCCACACACTCGTGCATGCACCACACATCCACTTATACACCCACTCACTCACACAAACCCCCTCACACACTCAAGTACTCACACTTGCACACACTCATTTACATGCATGCCCTCCCACTAATGCATGTACTACTCACTTACGCATCCACTCCCTCACACTCACACGTACCCACTCAGTCTTGAGAGCTGGGCCCTGAGCAGGTCTGGGAGAAAGAGGAGACAGAGATCAACCTGCCACGATCCTTGCCATCCAGAGCCTTCCAGTCAGGGCTGATTCTGTCCACACCTCCTCTTCAGTTCTAACAGGATCTGGTCTCAGGCATGAGCTCTGGTCTGGTCAGGAAGCAGGCGAGACAGCCTCTGCACTTTGGGCTCAGAACTTTGAGGAGGATCCAGACATTCCTCTCACTGGGAGCAAACCTGCCCCCTTAAGATAGGGGACAGATCATAAGAGGAGTCCAGGGCAAGCCTGATGTGTCCCATATGGCAGGAATGACCTTTCCTTATTCCTGGAGACCAGGGACATGGGAAGACTCAGCCCGTAGGAGGAACCACTCACAGCTCAGGAAGTGCCAACTCATCCCAACCAAGAGAGGACATGCTTCTCTGGGACTATTTTTCTCTTCCCAACCGGCCAAACTCCTATCCATGCTTCAAGGCCCACTCAAATATGCCCTTCTCCAAGCTTATTCTCATACATAGGTAGAATTAATCTCTTCCTTTTCTGTGCTTTCATTGGAACTTTTGATAAGAATCTCTTTGTTACCATTCTTTGTCTTGTGTAACAATGGGGCTTGCTTTCTGGTATGTCTTCCCACCTTACTACTTGAGGTCAAGGCTATTTTTTCCAACCCAGTATCCTTAGGGCCTAGCTCAGACCTGGCACAGAGGAGGTACTCACTAAAGGATGTGGCCTACAACAAAATCTGTTACTGCCAGGAATCTGTTAGCTTTTTTTTCACCTACAATCCCTGGGGCTACGTTGTAGCTGGTAGCTACCCTAGCCACCTCCATACTCACTGCCCAGAGCCTCCTACTTGCTCGATGCACACCTCTGAGTTGCTAATCGTCCCTCCCCCCCTCCTCCCTCTCCCCTCCGCCCCAAAGGGCCATTACTAGCTGCCCCTGGGGCTGGAGGGCCATGTGTCCAGGTCCAGTGGCCTAGTGATGCCATTACTGAGCAGCGATGTGTTTACCCAGCCTCTGTAACCCACATGCGCTGTTCCCAATTGCCCTCTGCATGAACCTGGCACAGTTTTTTAGTGTGTCCTATAGAATAATATTGAGAGAACGAACAAATCAGTGGCAGAACCTTCTGAGATTTGCCTAATTGCAACTCAAATTGTTCCCATATTGGAAATTACATGGCTAAGATGCCTTTTGGGGAACTGAATATTAGGAGCCCAGGAAGGTCAGCCAACAATGAGTTGCTGGTTTTTTTTTTTCCTCCATGAACTCTTACCGAGACATTTTCCTGCAATGAGACATGTATAGGTTGACTCAAAACAGATTTCACAATCGCTTTATCCAATTTTGGACGACTTAATTCGGCAATTCACGTAACCTGCTTTAATCAGCCTCACGTCCAGGGGTGGTTGTGGTCTTAGTACTTTGGCGTAGACGACACTGAGGGCAGCACCCCTAAGCACAGAGGCCATGGTCAGTCCCTGCTGTGGCTCTGGGAACTGGGACCATGTTTGGGCCTCTTAGGGACCTGGGTCACTGTGAGGGCCCCAGCAAAGCAGGAGACCCGTGAGTCTTGTTTCTGGGCATGCAAGAACAAAAACAAAAATGAAAACAACAAAACCCAAAACAACCCTACACAGGGTTATGTCCAGGGACAGTGGAAGTAAGTGTGATTTGTGTTAAGATTGTTCCACTTTTGATGCTGTTGTGAAGAGTATGGAGGTCTTAGGATTTTTGACTCTGGCATTACATAAAAATATATTGGCTATGTGCCTGGCCCAGGGTCCTTAGGGGAAAAGTAATTTCCTTTGCTTCCCTCTTTTTATGGCACTGTGGAAACATATCCCTGGAATTAGCTGCGGAAGTATGTCCAGTTGGTGGCATCTACACTGTTACCCTTCAGGGGTTGAGGAATATGCTAGGTCTCTACCAGGGAGATGTCTTCTTGGCTAGCACTTCCACTTTGCAGATGCTTTATTGTTGATTCACACCCATCCTCCGAAGAGCCTGGGGAAAGATGGCCTGTGTTTTACAAATAGGCAGCCGAGGGCTGAAACTCTGAGGTGATTTGTTTAAGGTTGTTCAAAGTTAATGGCAAAGCCAGGGTAATAGAAGCAGTCTCCTACTCTTGATTCCAGAGTTGTTTCATTTTGTTTTTCATTCAGCACTCTGCTTCCCATTTGCTTTGATGAAATATTGTTGAGCATTTGAGGCTGTGCTTGCTCTGAAATGTGAAACATGAATGCAGGGCGAGTGGCATCATCCAGGCATTGTCCACAGGCCACCACTGAGCTCAGCTCATTCTTAGGTGTTTCCTCAGTTACCCGGAATGTGATTGCTTATTTGTTCTTTGCCTAAAGTCATGTGGATCCTAGTTTCTCTGGGCAACCTCAGTTACAGACCAGGTGTGTGTGGGGCCTTGGCAGGGAGAAAGAAGGGCCCCTGTGTGCCAGGAGCTATTTCAAGTGCTTTGGATATATCATTTTATTTAGAGGGTTGCAGAGTCAGTGTTGAGGGCCTTCCGAGAACAGGGAAATCAGTGCTGTCTGGATTGAGGGAGTGTGTGTGTGTGTGTGTGTGTGTGTGTGTGTGCGTGCATGCATGGAGTTTGTGTATTTTGTATGTATTGAAAGTGTGTATAGTATTGTGTGGAGTGTGTGGAGTTTGTGGTGTGTATGCAATAGGCTCATTGTGTGTGTGTGATGTGTGTGAGGTATGCATGGGTTGTGTGTATGTGTGTGGTGTATCTGTAGACTGTGTTGTGCATGTGCATGTGTGGTATGCATGTTGCATGTAGTGTGTGTATACTATGCATGGTGTGTGGGGTACTTATCTGTAGTGTGTGCATGCATGTGCCTATGGGCTAGTGGTCAGGTAAAACCACTGGACAGAGCTGTGTCATGCCCTGATGGTGGCTGCTTTAGATGAGGAGGGGAGCATTCCTGCAGGGTGGTAGGTGGGAAGGATGGAAGGCATGAGGGGAGAGAGCTGGCAGAGAAGGTGGGTGACAGGGACACAGTTAGGTTGGCACTAAGAGGACTCCTTGGGAGGCCAGGGCAGAGAGACAAGCTGCTGCTGTCTAACTGCAGCCTTCTCCAAGCCCTTGGCTCCTCATTTTAGCACTTGGAGGGAGGCCTTTAAGCTGGGGAATGATCGGATGAAAAAAAAAGCAATGATACCGCCTAACCTCCAGGGGCACTGGGAGGCTCAGGTGCTGTAAGCGGGACAGGTGCCTTGTAAGTCTGGCCAGGCTGCCCACCTCCACCCCAGTGTCCAGCCAAGTGCCAGGAACTCCCAAATTCGTCTCTGTTTTCTGAAGTCAAAACCAACACAATTGCCTCTTTAGCATCTGTTCTTGGAAGTCCCACAGTGGAGAACTGATACTCTCTTTTGAACCCGCCTCACCATTAGCCTCTATAAATGGTCCCTCCAACTGCCTGGATCCTGCAGCTGGAGACCAAGGTGCCATCCTTAATTACTGTTGGTTCTATCTTTGAATTTTATTCAGATGTCTCCATCTCTGTACTATGGCCTCTACGCTAGCCTAGCTGCATCTGCTTTCTCTTGAACTTCTCTGCAATTGACCATTTCTTTGATGTCATTCCTCAGCCCTCTCCAACGGCCTGTCCCCAGGCAACCAGACTAATGTTTATCAAAATGAAGTGGATCATGGGGCTTGGCTGTGTCCCTGCCTTCAGCCCCCAGTTGCCTTTACTTGTCACCAGGAAAGTGTGTGATCTTTTTTGTGGCCTCCAAGGCCTCATGTGGTCCTACCTGCCTCCTCTTCACCCTCCTCCCTGCTCTCTCTCCTCTACTCTGTGCTTCCTTCTGAGCCTCAATGCTCCACTGGCTTCTAGGCTTTCGTCCAGACCACTCTCTATCCCACACCAACCCTAATTATCTTCCCATGTCAGAGTAAGAAGCATTTCTGCAGGGAATGGTTCCATGGCCCACAGTGTTCTCTCACAGAAGCCTGTTGTTTTTCTCGAAAGTCCTCATTACTTCTGCTTTGACACCTATTTGCCTCACTAGCCTGTAAGCTTCCTGAGGGCAGGGACTGTGTCTGTCTTATTCACCAGCATGTACTCAGTGTCTGGCATAGTGTCTAACGCATTCGTGTGTTTGCTAAATGCTGGATGCCTGGATGAGTGAGCAGTGCTCCATTGTCTTGTGGTCATGTTCTTCTGCCCTCATCTCCCAGGATTTGTTGGGTGGGGTTAGGAAGAGCCAGAATGTGAGGATGGTGGCTCGGTAAACAGTGCTCACAAGTGGCCTGCCCCTGCTCTGCGGTGGGGGCTGCGGCTCTAGCCCACACAGGCCCATGGAGGACCTTATTGTGCCCTGTGATGGAGCCAGCAACCAGGGACTGTTACCGAAATCCTTCCTCCCTGGCAGCCCGTTCGTTCATTGAACTCTCTGAACGACTCCCAGTGTCTCCCAGGGAGAGGTGGAAGGTTCACTTGCAGTAGCTTATGGAGAAGTTGCTTGGCTTGGGCTCACTGGTTTTCCAAAGGCAGTTCCCATCTTTGGGTCAGGAAAATAAGGCCATGAGAGGCTGATCTGGGGCCTCAAAAGGAGCAGCCCATCACTATGCTTTTTTCTTTCTCTTATAACTTGAGATTCTATCACTTTCCCAACCTGTGCATACAAACAACTCCTATTAAGGGCAAGGATCTGAATTTACTGTCTCCTTCCCTTATCATTTTATAGGGTCTCAACTTCTTGACTTCCACCAAATATGTCTGTATTTCCCATTGTGTCCGTTGTGTGCTCATAAGCACGACTGGCTGCTATTTTGTGCCTCCACTTCTAGAAACTGCTGCCTCCTCTCTGAGTGTCCTTCTCACTATAGGTCCTGGCATGTTGCCTGAACATGACTTTTGACTATGGCCATCCTCTCGGGCCACCACAGCATACTGATGTTCACTCCTGCTGCCCTGCTCTCTCCCAGCAGGAATTGTGGTCTTGCTGGTCACAGCATTGCTGTGCAGGGGCCATCACAGTGCGAAAACTGAGGGCTTGTCTGAGCCTTTTTTGGCTGCTGCCTCATATTAAAGAATTTAAAAACTGCAGACATGAATCCACAGGACTAGACAGGAGAGGAACAGAACCATTCAGAAACCTTTGCTAAGGAATGGATATTTTATATTCAGGTCTACATTATACAGTCTTGCCTTAGAATGAATTATCTCCATGAAGGCAGTGTGATTCTTTATGCAGTTAGATTTCTGGGGATTTTGCCCCGTGCATCTCGGGATCCTGAGTAGGCTTGAGCTGGGACCCCTGCTAGTCACCACTGTGGTATGGGTGGAACTGAGCACCTGGGCATTAAAGGTAATGTCCATGCTACAGACTGAGAAATTGGCCCTGCCTACCTGCTGTCTGGAGGAAGACACCATGTAGATGAGGCAAACATTGGTTTCTTTGTAAACCTCTGTGCTTGGCTTATGCTGCTGGAACTGACCTGAGGAATGGGTTTCTATGATCCTTGTTTTTTCCCTTTGCAAATGTACGTTTTGTATTTTTGCATGTTCTGTTGTCTTCTGACTTACCTCCAGAATCTTTCACCTGGACACACAAAATGCAAGAAAATAAAATACCCCGAAGTCCAGGAATGTCCCCTGGGAAGCTGCAGAATTCCAAGGAGACGTCATGGATTTTTGTCTTAAGTAGATTACAACCCAAAAGCCCTCCAAGTTGTCTCTGGAACTTGAGCTATAAACATCTCTGAACATACAGCTCGGCATCTGTAGGGGAGCCCAAGATTGGAGTAATGATTGGCAGAAATCTTTGGGGCTGGTGCGGGTTTTAGGAACTGGCTCCCCCTGGTCAAACAGGGGGCCTGGATTCAAAGGGCAGACAGTTTGGCACTGACAAGGTGCATGGTCATGCCTGAGAATGAATCACCTGCTGCAGCTGGCACAGGGCCCCAAGTCCCTTCTACTGGCTGGAGGCACCTTTGATTGGCGTGCTTTCATTGGCAAAGCTGCTGCACATGCACAGTTTCCTTCAGAGTGAAAGGCTGTTATCTTGCTAGGAGAGAGCCAAGAGTTTCCTTTGGGTTTCCAGCCCATGAGGGAGAGTTCTGCAAGGCATCACTCCCATGTTATTGAAATCATACTGAGCTGTGGCTAATAATAATTCAACATTCATGGGACTTCCTCCTCTGTGCCAGATACCAAGTAAGATGGGGAAATAGATTGATTCAGTTATGATTCCTGCCCTCAAAGTCATCTTGGTCAGAACAGAGAGTAGTGGTGCAGAAAAGTTCTTGCAGCATGGTAGACGGTGTCTATCCACTTTTTTGGAGCACATGCCTTTGAAATTCTAATAAAAGTAGTGAATCCACTTGTAAAAATACACAAATACACATCTTACTGGCTGTGTTTTATGTACCAGGATAAGAAAACCCCTTAAGTCAGAACCTCAGTTTGAAAAGTTCATCCAAGAGGATAGGTGAGAGGGTAGCTCGAGGGACACCTGCCTGTAGGCCTTTGTATTATTCCAGGCAAGGGAGAAGCTGATCTTTGAAGATAGTGGCATTGGGATGGAGAGAAAGAAAGAAAGAATTCACAGGATCTGAGGATGTACCTGGTGAAGAAGAAGTGAAGAAGGAAGACTCTGAGGGTTATAACCTGGATGACTGGATGGCAAGTGGTACCATCAACATGGAAGACACCCACATTCCTGTCCCCCATTGAGTGCCTGGGAGAGGCGACCTAGTAATAGACAGTCCCATGGAATGGTGCAGGAATAAGAGCAGGGGACCTTGGGAGCCATGGAAGGGGTGACAGGTAAAGGACACCCTTATCTCTAGCTTAGTTGCACTGGCCTGGGCAGGGGTGGCCATGGCCCCACTCGATTTCTGTAGGCCTTTGTATTATTCCAGGCAAGGGAGAAGCTGATCTTTGAAGATAGTGGCATTGGGATGGAGAGAAAGAAAGAAAGAATTCACAGGATCTGAGGATGTACCTGGTGAAGAAGAAGTGAAGAAGGAAGACTCTGAGGGTTATAATCTGGATGACTGGATGGCAAGTGGTACCATCAACATGGAAGACACCCACATTCCTGTCCCCCATTGAGTGCCTGGGAGAGGCGACCTAGTAATAGACAGTCCCATGGAATGGTGCAGGAATAAGAGCAGGGGACCTTGGGAGCCATGGAAGGGGTGACAGGTAAAGGACACCCTTATCTCTAGCTTAGTTGCACTGGCCTGGGCAGGGGTGGCCATGGCCCCACTCGATTTCTGATTGTCATGCTCGGCTTTGGGGGCATGGTTTTTAAATCTCTGATGTGTAGGCTGTCCTTGGGCATAGCTAAGGAGTTCAACCAGTTTGGTGTCAGGAAAGAGTTGTCAATAACATCATGCTATGGTCACATTTTCACCTGGTGTAGAGTGTTAACTTCTGTTCATGGAACTGTAGGTTGTGGGGCATGTACAATAAGCTGGTAAACTTTTCTAACTTATCATGCTTAGGCCACTTAAGATCTGATGGTTGATATTGTCTGGGAGTAGGGTCAGACATGTAAGTTCATGAGTTAATTCTGATGCATGTTCTGATGTAGACCATCTTCTCTTTTTATAACTGAAGAAATCGAGGCTTAGGAAGGCTTAGTTCCAGGCTCTATCAATAAGATTTAAAACATCAGACATTTTTGAAGACAGAGTCTTCCAACCTGATTTTAACTCTTTCATGGAAGGCTTAGAGGATGTGTATCTTCCACCCCAGTGGTTGTGAAGGGAAATAGTACATAGAAGTTCTCTCTGAGATCCATATCAAGAAGTAGATACTGAATTGGATCTTTTTATGACTGCTCATGAACAGTTGGGGCCCATCATGGCTCTTGGCCATATATTCCCTGACAACATCACTGGACCCCATCTGTTCTGTATTGAACCCAGGCATCCTGGGTTCCTAGAGGGGCCAACCTCCAGAGGGACCCTTTCTTTTCTGCTTATGAGTTACTATGGCCACAAAACTGTGACTAACAATGCCTGGGTAGGTCCTTCTGGAGTTTGGAGGAGAGGGCTGCTGGAGATAGGAGTGTTGGCTTTTGGGTAAGGCTGTTTGGTATAAGTGATACTTAGAGGGCCCGTGAACATAGCCACATACTTAAGTGAGTCCTCTTATGGGATTTGCTAAGCCAATCCAGTGTACCATGTCATGGGCCACCCACGTGACCCTCAAGAGCAGTCTGATGCACAAGCCCTTTTATCAGAGGTCTGAAATGCCCGGTGTGGGACAGTCTGTGACATTTATAGATGGTGTTTGCCACTTCCTTAACTTTCTCCTCTTATTAAGGGATGGGAGAAGCTAATTATGTGATTGTGTAAATGGCATGATTATATGGGAACACCCTGATGGGGCATCTCTTCATAGGAGAAGAGATGTCTCAGTATGGGAGGAACAAAACTATCCCATCCCAATGGAGGAATGGGATTCAGGATAGTGGAAGAGGGTATTTCAGGCAATGTGAACCCCAAAAGCTTTTCTTGCAGGGCATGAGTAAAGTGGCACCAGAGCAGAGCCGTACTTGTAGAATTCCTTGTTCTGTGTGGATTTGGACAACAGTGATTAGTATCTGGTTGCAGATTGCTGGAACAGTTGAAAAGCAGCCTGGGCAGGTAAGGCGGAAAGAGTTGTGCTTTCAAAACTCAATTCAGAGAAATGACAAATGGAGTGAGGATTCAGTCCAATAATTATATCAATCCTGATAGAGTGAAGTAACCAGATTGGATTAATGCAGCCAGACAGATGAATCAGCACGAGAACAGAGAAGAATGGGGTGTGGACCTACATGGATCCTGAAGGGATACGTGTGACCAAAGATAGCAGAGAAATAGCAGAATGAAAGCAGAGGATCAGGCTGGGGCGGACACCGAGATAGCACTTCTGCCCTGCTGGGTCTTGACTTGTACTTGTGCCCTGGGAATGGGGTGGGGGTGGGGTGGAATTGATGATTAATTGCAGAACCACCTGGGCATTGCAGCAGGTTCTTGCTAACTTAACACTTACAGTTTTAATTAGAGGTCCAAGACATGTAGTTATTTCTACTATTTTTGACATAAGAGTTTAAATGGGACCTAGTGCAAGCCCTGTGTGGATCATGAGCCATATGAGCCATGTAATCAGACACAGAGTTGAGCTGGATGCCCAAATGCATATCTTTATGTAGTGTGTGTTCTGTTCTCAAAGCACTGTGACTGTGACTCTGAGGAGAAGTATGAAAATGTGTGTGTGTGTGTGTGTGTGTGTGTGTGTGTGTGTGAGAGAGAGAGAGAGAGAGAGAGAGACAAAGATTATTCACTTTGCTTTCTAACTGAATGTTCCCTACTCGAATTGTACAGTGTAAAACTTGCATAGCTGAACATATCAACTGTGACTTAGCCCAAAAATAGAATTTTGAAAAAAATTGAAGAGTAGGCTATAGAGCTTAATACTGAATCAAATCTATAATGTGGAAGAGTCTATCATATACTTTATCTGGGCAAATGGAAAAGGTATTTGAGAGTCTTTTGCAAATAATTCTCCCAACTAGTGTAAAAATCTGTTGTGAGAGATGAAACTCCAGTGAAAAGTCAAAAAGGCTGTTAACCAGGGTATGAAAAGAGGGCATAGAAAGTATGCGCTCTCTTCAATAATGTAACAAGAGAAAGCCAGGGGCTTGTTCAAACATGTCTGCATTTGTGAATTGCTAAAAATTTTGGAGAATGTATTTTAATGTTATAAAACATTACAGACGTGGGTTTATGAACAAATTCACTTGGTCTCAAGTTGTATATACTGGATTCTCCTTTTTTATACATTTATGTAATATATGGATTTTAGAAATTAATTCCAATTTTAAGATTTAAGTCTTCCTTAATTTCCTTTAGCAACGTGTTACAGCTTACTATATACAAGTCTTTACCATCTTCATTAAATTTCTTGCTAGGTATTTTATTTATTTGGATGCTATTAGTAAATGGAATTGTTTTCTTAATTTTCTTTTACATTGTTCATTGCCTGTGTACTAAAACACAGCTGGTTTTTGTGTGTTGATCTTGTACCCTGCAACTTTGCTGGACTTGTTTATCAGCTCTAGGAGCTTTTTTTTGTTTTATTTTTTGGTGAAACCTTTGGGATTTTCTTTATCTAAGATCATGTCATTTGTGATTAAAGATAGTTTTAATTTTCCCATCCCAGTTTGAATGCCTTTTATTTATTTTTCTTACCTAATTGCTCTAGATAGAACTTCCAGTAGTAATGTATCAAGTTTCATAGGATACAATAGAGGTAAATTTATAGCAGTCTACATTAAAAAAAAAATCTCAGATGCATAACTTTATACTTCAAGGAACTAGAAAAAGAAGAGCAAACGAAAACCAAACCTATTAGAAGGAAGAAAATAGTGATGATTAGAGCAGATATAAAATAGAATAAATGACACCAAAAGTTGATTCTTTGAAAATACCAAAACGATTGATAGACCTTTAGCTAGGCTGATGAAAAAAAAAAGAGAGAAGATGCAAATAAAATCAGAAATGGGAGTGAGGACATTATTATGAACCTTAACAAAAGAAAAAGGATTATTAGAGAATACAATGAACCATCGTATGTCAACAAATTAGATAACCCAAAAGAAATGGACAAGTTTCTAGAAACACACAAATTACAAGTTTCTAGAAATGGACTTTTAAAAAGTAAGAAAATTTGAACAGACCTATAATAAGTAAAGACTGAATCAATAATCAAAAAACATCCAACAAAGAAAATTCCAGGACCGGATGGCTTCACTGGTGAATTCAACCAGACATTTAAAGTGGAATTAACACCAATCTTTCTCAGACTTTTCCAAAAATAGAAGAGGAGGGAATACTTCCTAACTCACTCTGTCAGGCTATGGATACCCTGCTACCAATGCTAGCTACGGACATTATAAAAAAAGAAAATTGCAGACTAATATCCTTTGTGAATGTAGATGCAAAAATTCTTAACAGAATACTAGCGAACAGAACACAATAGCATGTTAAAGAGATTATACACCATGACTGGATAGGGTATAGCCCAGGAAGGCAAGCGTGGTTCAACTTAGGAAGATCAATCAGTGTGATACACCACATTAACAGAACAAAGAAACAAACACAGAGACATCTCAACTGATGCAGAAAAAGCCTGTGATAAAGGGCTTTTCAGTGATGAAAAACACTCAGAAAACTAAAAATAGAAAGGAACTTCCTCAATGTGATAAAGAACATGAGAGACTTCTAACTCTGGGAAATGAACAAGGGGTAGTAGAAGGGGAGGTGAGTGGGGGGATGGGGTGACTGGGTGACGGGGGCTGAGGGGGGCACTTGATGAGTTGAGCACTGGATGTTATACTATATGTTGGCAAATCAAACTCCAATAAAAAATATACAAAAATTTAAAAAATGTGATAAAGGGCATTTATGAAAAACTCACTGTTAACATATTCAATGGCAGAAGACTGAAAGCTTTCCCTCTTAGGTCAGTAACAAAATAAGGATTTTTGTCTAATTTTACCATTGCTAGTCAACATCTTAGAAGAACCTGTTGGCCATTTGCATGTATTCTTTGGGAAAATGTCTATTCAGGTCCTTTGCCTATTCTTTAATTTTTTTTTTTTTTTTTGCTATTGAGTTGTAAGAGTTCCTTATACATTTTGGATATTGATTCCCTATCAGATAAATGGTTTGCAAATATTTGCTCTCATTCCATAGGTCACCTTTACATTTTTTTGATTGTTTCCTCTGCTGTGCAGAAATTTTCTAGTTTGATGTGGTCCCATTTGTTTATTTTTGCTTTTGCTATCTGTGCTTTTGGTGTCAGAGCCAAAAAAAAAAATCATTACGAAAGCCAGCGTCAAGGAGATCATCCTCTGCATTTTCTTATGGGAGTTTTATAGCTACAGGTCTTAAGTCCTTAATCCATTTTGAGTTGATTTTTGTGTTTGGTGTAAGGTAAGGGTTTTTAATATAATTTTAAAGTTGCCTTTGTGTTTTCTTGATTGCTAGAAAACTTTGACTGTTTTCCAGAGTTCTGACAAAGTTGCTTCTAACAGTTTTTCAATGTTTCTTGTCATTTGGAGCCAGTTACTGTCATTTTTCTGATATCACTCACCACTTTCTTTATAAGGCTGTTCTGAACCCAAACAGAGAAAATTTCAACCTTCTTCTGGTCCCCTGGTCGTCTCTCCTTACATTTTTCAAAGGCTCCCAACTTGCCTTATAGATAGATTAAATTCTTATTATCCATAATAAAATGTTAATGACTTCACATAGAGATCTCATTTTTTAAAAAAAATTTTTGAGGCTTCCAGTGGACCCTGTTTGTAGAAGACATCTGAAAATGTTGGCTAGTTATACTGACTTTTATCCTTATTCCTGGACCTTGATCTTCCCTGGACACCTGGCAGTGTCTGGCTTTGGCCCAGTCCTGGCCCAGACACAGTTTTCTTACAGTGATATAGGGCTTAGGGGAAGGAATCCTTTGGTCTTGCATCATAGGAGGAGGTAGGACAAAGGCTGCAGGGAAGCCTTGTGATGCTTTCCTGTCCCTCTCTGTCCTATTCTGTTTCTCTCTGTAGAGTCTTCCTTTGCAGAGAATGTTAGACTCACAGGATGAGGGTGGACCTGAGGTTCTCCACTTCCCCAGTGAGCCCAACAGCACTTATGCCGGCTTGCTGTCTGTGCCAGTAAGTTTGTTTAATGAACAAAAAGCATAATGACTTTAATTAGGTTTTAGTGTAAATAATGAACACAATTACAGAGCATGCCCTTTTGTCACCCTCGTGGAATTTATGATTGTTTGAAAAGTCAACACCCACTTCTAGCCACTCCCGTTCTTACTTCTTGGTCAACCTAGCATCCCCATTAATCAATGGTGTTGGCTTCTGATGCCAAAGTGGAAAGTATGAGCTGTTTTTTTTCGCAACAAGTAGTGACAGCTCACCTTCCTCACCTCCGTGTCCATCTGGGGCTCTAGTCTCAGCCTGGATGCCTGCCCTTGAGGGACTATGTTTTCTCACTGGGGCTGCCTAGTGAGAAAGGGGGTGACTATAGGGCCAGTGATTTTAGAATTGGTGGCTCATGTTGTAGAAGGAAGGATGGAGAGTTCTGGCCCCTGCCCAGAGTTCACTTCTACCATGTACTGAGCAGCTATTATAGCCCAGGTCCTGTGCTGAGCACAGATGCTCCAAAGCCTGAGGGAACTCACAGAAAGCTGGGCCAGTACCACCCCAGTGAGGCCAAGGGCAAGCCAGAAGCCAACACTTGAGTAAGGTCTGGCATGGGCCAGTAGCCTAGGACTGTCCACAGGTCTCAACAGAATCCAGAACCATTTGGCAGTGAGTATGAGGTGGACCTTGTGGGGGTGAGCCATTTCAACTCCAGACTGCTAGGGAAGGAGCCGAAGGAGCTGCCCATCGAGTTACCAAGTCTTCTCCATACTCCAGAAGCCAAAGAGGAAGTTTCCATGATTTGTGAAGTTCTCTCCCCAACTAATATGGTTCTCATTTCCCTCTTGTTGGCATCTTATTTGCCAGCCTAGCATCTCTGATTTCAGAGCAGTCCACTGTTCCTCTGTGTCTCTTGCCATGGAGACATGGCTCCCACATACTTAGAGATACTGAGAACAGACTCAGCGTCCCCTTTCTTTGGCCAACCACAGTGTAGATTTCCCTTTCCAGCAGTGATGGAAGCTTCCTAAGGGCAGGAACCTATGTCTTTGTCTGTTCTTCTCAGGCACTGAGCAGTGATGACCAAGTTCCCTCTTCCCCGACCACAGCCTTCACTGTACTCTCAAGAGAGCCATCCACTTCTCTGAGCCCCTCATGGCAGTGCCCAGAGCACTTGGAAGCCACCCAGCTTTTATGGCTCCAGACTCTGCCAGGAGGCCAAGGAGGGCCTCTTTCTGCCCATGCAGTCAAGGGCCTGGTTTCCAGCTCCTAACATGTACTCTTTTCTTGGGGGAAAAGGACAAATCCTGATGAGCTCCTTGTGCTCTCTTTCCAGCTGTCTCGAGAGCAGCCACGTGTGTGGGGCTGGCGAGGCTCGGGTTCCCTGGCATGCCTATCCTCACCAGAACTGTGCTTTGGAGGGGCTGGTGTGCCCCCAATGGAGGCGCAGGCACACCTCTGTGTGCTCGGAGGGTGGCAGAAGGCTCAGCTGCCCCGGGCCCTGCTGTGGTGCTGCAGCCTGGCGGTCATCATGATCTCCCAGTTATTTATTGTCATAACATTAATCACGCTGAACTCACTTGGCATTAATGAGGACGTAATGTGTACTTGGACGGGAATTTTTATTGTAGTGCAGCATTAACTAACTGGCCTATTATTTAAAGTGTTACCAGACCTGGTATGTACAAATGGTTTACTTTGCAGTCTCCAAGTGTTGAAACTTTGTATGGTTTGTGTCAAGAAAATATGAGTATGGAGCACAAAGGAGGCAGGGGCTGAAACAACGTGGGGCTGTCCCCTGGCAGCCAGGGGGACAGCATAGCCTCAAGAAAGGGCGCCCACTGGACAGCCTGGGCAGCCTGCCCCCACCCAGGCCTGTGCTGATCTCATTCCTGTGTCTAGACCAGATGCTGGACATGAAGAACTTCGACTGCTTCTTAGGGGCTTTCTGAGCCACCACCTTGGGGATGAAGAGAAACAGAATCATAAGATTTAGAAGTGGTGAAAAAAAAAAAAAAGCCAGAGCCCATGCTGAAGATCATGTGTCCCCAAGGCTCTTTTCTTCATTATTGGGCTGTGGTGGCTGCAGCCCTGGTCCCCATCCTCACGCATTCACCCTTCTCTACCACTGTCTCGCCCTGACCCACCCTGCCACCCTCACTGAGCTTTATCCCCTGAGGTGCTCTGTGCTCCCTGGCCTTTGCATATGCTGTTCCCTCATTTGGTTAATGTCTTTTCATCTTCTGAGTCTCAATTCAAATTACATGGCCTTCCCAAAGTTTCCTCCACTTTAAAGGTGTGTAGATGCCCTTTCTCTGCGAACCCCTGTGATGGGCTATACATTCCAGCTTACCACAGAAATCACTAAGATGAGTAGATGAATATGACATAATCCTTGCCAATTTAGTGTGGAAGTCAAGCCACACACATACATACATACATACACACACACACACACACACACACAAGTGCGTGCATGGCTCCCTCAATTAGCCAACAGGATTTGATTGCTAGAACTGCCTTAGACATATAGCTCTACAGTGCCTATAGCTAGAGAGAAGTAATCAAATGATCATGGGGCCATTAGGGTAACAGATGCTCAGATGAGGAAGCAGTCAGTCTGTGCTGGGCTTTGAAGAAGGGATGGGACATAGTAGCACCTCTGGGGATGTGGGTGTAGGGCACACCAGGATTGGGAAAATGCTTACTGTGACCCTTACCCCTGTCCAACATATCTACTTGATAGTTTGCAAAGTATCTCCACTTTATCTCCTGTGATTGTCTCAGCAACATTACTAACTATGTGAGGAATACACTCTTGTCTCCATTCTACAAATGAAAACACAACACAGAAAACAGAGGCTCAGATAGATTAGTTGATTGGCCATGGTCCCCAGCCTCTCAAGCTTGAGCCAGAACTGAGACCACCTGTCATCAAACAGGGATCACTGGTGGCTGTCCTAAGTCAAAATTGATTTTCTAATGCAAATATTACATATGCTGGCAACATTTTGCTCTGCATCAACCCTGGTTGGTGTCCTGAATGAAAGAAATATTGTATTTGTGTTCAGTAGGTCCCTCAGAAGGTAAGAGAGAAAAAGAAGTCTGGTGCATTAGCCTTAGCTCTCACCTGTGCCCCAGATGCAGATGGTGAAACCCAGAGAGGGCCTGAAAAGCATACTCTCTGTGATGTGCAGTGAATCAACAAGTGCGCTTGAGAAAGACATGGAAGTGATGTGTCCTTTGCACAGTGGGATACCTAGCAGCGATTCCAACACCTCCCAGCATCCAGGGTGCAGGGAAAAGTCACAAAAGTAGAAGATCTAGTTATTGAATGCATGTAAAGTATTTGATCTAAGAGAGAACGAGGATGTTTAAGACTTTATATGTATGTAATAAGGTGTCCCATTTGCTGCATTCTCCCAAGTCAAGTTAGGCCATAGGCTAACCATGTATGAACAACTAAGGCTAATTAGAAGTAATGGCCATGAGATCTAAGAACAGTTGCACTAGGAAGAGAAGGACAAGAGGTGAGTGTATAGAGCTGCAATGGCAAACCTATGGGTGGCTCAGGTAACCACACCCGCTGGTGAGTTGCTCTTACACCAGTGTTGATCCAGGTGGGTATGTGATGTCTGAACTGTCACCCATGCTTCTGCATCCTAACACTGTAACATGTGGCCTTTGCCTTTTTCCTTTTTATGTTGACTGATTGTGGATTTACTGTTCTCTTCATTACTTCCTGTTGCCCTTCTTGAGTAAAGGATAGGCTGTTGTTCTAATTCCTTGCCTCAGGTGCGAGGCATTCCCAGGAGTCAGTTGAGCCCCACTTGCGTGGAGTTGGGTGGGATGAGGACGTGACCCCCTGTCCTTGAGCAGTTGGCCCTTGGATTGGCAGGAGATAGGATGTAGTGCCAGTAAGATCTGTCCTAATGGTAAGAGGACTGTTGATAGTTGGCCGGAGTAGAGAGAAAGGGTCTGGCTTCATAGAGATGCTTTCAGGAGCTAGATATAAGGTCAAAGTTGCATCAAAATTGGGCATCCAAACAGGCCCCCAGTGGAGTCTTCTGAGGAAACCAAGGTTAAGGTCTTAGGTCTGTCAGGTAAATCATACTAATGCTTGTAACATCGCCAGATCTCAGTGGTTTAATATAGTAGAAGACTTACTTCTCTCTCTAGACTTCTTCTCTCTCTCTCTCTCTTCTAAAAAATATTTTATTTATTTATTCATGAGAGACACAGAGAGAGGCACAGACACAGACAGAGGGAGAAGCAGGCTCCATGCAGGGAGCCTGACGTGGGACTCGATCCCGGGTCTCCAGGATCAGGCCCTGGGTGAAGGCGGCGCTAAACCTCTGAGCCACCTGGGCTGCTCAAGACTTACTCCTCATCACACAAAGTTCAACATGATGTTCCTGGTGTCTCTCTAAGTGGCATCAGATATGTTCATTTCAGAATATTAGCATCTCCAACCCATGATTTTGCTTTCCCCTTGGGATATATTGCTTTGCTGAATTTTCTGTATCTGGCTGACAGATGGGGGAAAAGAGAGAGGATTATACTTGGAAACTTTTAATGGGCCAGTCTTAGAGGTAGAACAGAGCACTTCTGCCCACATTCAACCAGCCCAAATTTCAACACATGGTTATACCTTACTGCAGAAGAGGCTGGGGAGTAGAGTCTGTGTGCCCAAGAAGAAAAGGAAATAAGTCTTTGTATGTCAGTCTCTGTCATGCCTGGCACAGACTGTAAATAGCTGTAATTACTACGTAGTGAAGTCCCTACTATGTGCTAAAAGCACTATCCTGGTCTCTAAATATAAACTATTTATATCCTGGTGGCTACTAGAAATCAAGGGCTCTCTCAGACCCACTGGCACAGGACAGAATGACCTTACCTTTTGTTGGGATACAGGGGCAGCATACACAGACCAGTCTGTTTCTTATCAGTTCAGGCCTTGGGTGTGCTCAGCTGGATTGATAGGGGAGATGGGAGTCAGTGGATTGGCATTGCTGGCCTTGAAATGTTGTTGCCCAGCCAGCTTCTTACCAAGGCCCTCGCTCTAGGTTTACTGATGCAATGTGGGGGTGAGGTTGGGGGGCTGGTTGGGATTTCACCATAAAGAGCCATTGGCTAGACTCCAGGCACCAGGTTATCACTGCGTGACGGGCTCTGGAGGCTTTTTATTCACTGTCTTTTCTCCCTCTGCCTCTCTGTTCCTTTTTTCTCACTGTGTCTCCTGACATCCTTTTATTTTCCTTCTAATTGACATTGTGGACAAGGTCTGCTGGTAAGTTAAACGAGTTTATCCCAGCTGACACTCTGTTTATAATTTACAATTTACATTCCAGCTTCAGCAACGTCCATCCATTTCTCAACTGTGACCAGTGTGTTCTTGCTACGTGCTTGGCTGTGGATTGCACAGAGTGAGAGAAGCAAAGATTGAGTCCTTAAAGGCCAGGATATTGAAGAAACCTGGGATCTCCATGTGACAGATGTGTGGATGTCACAGGAGGATGTTTACCCATCACCCATAGGCAACAGCGTCTTTAGATGTGCTTGGATGTTCCCAGGCCCAGAGGTTTGGGGCCTGTGGGATCAGGGAGCTGAGCGAGTTCCCCACATAGCCACGCATAGACCCCTGATAATGAACAGCTCCTTCTCCTAGCCTTAATCTTGCCTTGTTTAAGTTGCCTCCAAATGATGGTAGGCTGAGGCCAGAGTGCACATGACCATGTTCTCCCCTGAGCTCCATGCAATCTTTTGTAAGTCTGTTTTCCCCCTTTGACCCTGGTTTCATCGACTGCCTGGTAAGAAGATTGGGAAAGATGTTATTTCAAGGTCCTTTCAACTCTGAAATTCATGAATCTCAATTTTCATCATCTTTAATAATCTTTGTGGCTCTCTTCTCACCCTGGGAGGTGGTGTGGTGAAGTGGAAAGAGTACGCTCTCAAGCCTCAGCTTTCTTGTCTTTAAAATAGGGATAAGATTCTATTATCTTGTAAGGACTTGGAAAGATCAAAAGAGACAATACACATGAGTGTTGATCACAGGACTGGGCTCAGGGGCGCTGACAAAGGGTATGTCTCTGTGTCAATTTCCCCAGAATTAAGTATGGTCCATGCTTTCCGGGAAAGCCTAGCCAATACTCTGCAAAAACAAAGAAACCACAAGGAGAAGATGGTTGATCAGGCATGTGGCGCAGTGGCCCAAACTCTGGGACTTGGAGCCATGCTGAACCAAGAGCCCTGGGACTAGGAGAGACGTTATCTCGAGCTAGCACCTGGCTTTGCCCTTTGGAGCGTAGAAGAAAACCCAAGTAGGCCACAGAGAGGGCAGACTCTCCGTGTAGAAATACATGCAAATGTGTTTGTCATTAGGCCTTCCACGCCAATAATCCATATCTTCTCCTCTTTCCTTTGTTGCTGTTTTTCTCTGGTGGCCAGAAGCCAGATAAAACACACTGTCTCATAAGCTCCAACAGCCGATTCTGCTTCCCGAAGCCAGAGTGGGGGTTGGGGCAGTGGCCTCCATTGCCAGCCCTGAATCCCCTCCTGTGGGCTCTGGAGCGCAGGTACTTTGTGAGGTCAGGTTGGGGATTTGGGCTGGTCCCTGACACCTGGCCAGCAGTATCCTCCAGTCATCCCTTCATCCAACATGCCATGGCCTCGGGACACTCCAGCATGCCAGTGGTTAGATTTGTGCAAGGAAAGCAAACAGTGAGGGCCAAGGAAGCACCCAGGTGCTGGGAGCCCTGTCAGGCCACTGGTCTTCTGAGTGCAGGTGAGTTGGAACCATCGCACTTAGCTTGGCACTGATAGTCCCTGCAGGGTGGCCCCAACTTCCTTCTCCTGTTTCTTTCCTGTAGTTCCCCTACCTAAAATATTTCAAGCCTGTCCCAAGGCCCTGACTCTTGCCCACCATTCCCTGTTCCAGAATGTCGATTCATCAGTTCTTCACAAGCACCAGTCCAGGGTCAGGCCTTTGCTAGTCACTTCATTGAAAAAAGATGTCAATCCTCCCTTCTTCCTTCTCCACTACTTAGGCCCCATCCTTCCATTTGAGGCTGAGCTTCCGTGGTGCCTGACCGTGCCTCTCTTGACTAGTCTGGTCCAGGTGATCTCTAGTATCCTCTGAACTTCCAGGTGTTTCACCCGCTCCATTGCCTCCTTGAAAAGCTACCTGATATTATTAGTCATCACTTCACTTATAAGTAACTGGTTTATTGAGGACTCTCTATTCATTCAACTTCATCCTATCATGGATTTTATAGTATTTTTTCCCCAGGTTTTTTTTTTTTCAGTGAAACCATCTGGAATCTCCTTTCTATACCAGTTAGTGACTCTCTGAACAATACCTAACCCAAATGCCGTAACTTTTCAGTTACATTTGGTTATTAGGACAATGTTATTTTGTGAAATTTTTTTAGGTTTACACAGTAATTTAAAAAATTTATTTATTTATTTATATTTTTTTGGTATTTTTTTTTATTGGAGTTCTATTTGCCAATATGTAGTCTAACACCCAGTGCTTATCCCGTCAAGTGCCCCGCTCAGCACCCAACACCCAGTCACCCCAACTCCCCACCCACCTCCCCTTCCATTACCCCTTGTTCGTTTCCCAGAGTTAGGAGTCTCTCATGTTCTGTCGCCCTCTCTGATATTTTCCACTAATTTTAATGCTTTTCACTATTTTTATATTTCCCGAATGAATGAGACCATATAATGTTTGTCCTTCTCCGATTGACTTACTTCATGCAGCATAATACCCTCCAGTTCCATCCACGTTGAAGCAAATGGTGGGTATTCGTCGTTTCTAATGGCTGAGTAATACTCCATTGTATACACAGACCACATCTTCTTTATCCATTCATCTGTCGATGGACACCGAGGCTCCTTCCACAGTTTGGCTATTGTGGACATTGCTGTTATAAACATTGGGGTGCAGGTGTCTCAGTTTTTCACTGCATCTGTATCTTTGGGGTAAATCCCCAGCAGTGCAATTGCTGGGTCAGATCTATTTTTAACTCTTTGAGGAACCTCCACACAGTTTTCCAGAGTGGCTGCACCAGTTCACTTTCCCACCAACACTGCAAGAGGGTTCCCCTTTCTCCACATCCTCTCCAACATTTGTTGTTTCCTGTCTTGTATTATGTGATTTAAGATTTGTTTCTAATAATTAATAAACTTGAATCAGTCTCAGTCTCAAATTTGATTCATAGCTTTCTCTTTCTATTTAGTAAGTCTAGCCTCTCTATCTGGCTCCAGTGGCTTTGAAAGAGAATGTGTATATGTGTGCGTGTGTGTGCATGCATGGGTGACCTTTAGGGCCCCAGATATCTTGAGGTGGGATGAAGAGACCCTAGTGAGGGTAAGCATCTTCCTTACCTGGATGAAGTATGGCCTCCTTCTGGGTTATCTGTAACTGCTCTTCTAGCTCATGAGCTATGAGTTCCATGAGTAAGGGTGGTAGCTCCACTGTGCTCTGTCACAAGGACTCATTTCTGAGACTTCTCTAGGTACTGGAGGCCCCTCTGATATTTGCCCAGTCCTTTTGGCCCATTTCCAGATGGCAGTATTCAGCCTGAATCGCACTGATTGTGGGTCTTCCTGCCTTCTATGTTAGGTGGTTCTCAAACTTATCTACTCTTTGCAGCCAATCCCAGAGCAGCAAGTATCTGCTATACCTCTTGGAATCTGAGAAGTCAGGCAGATACTTCTGCTCCCTCCTCTCCTTTCTTCTTGGCAACTTACCACCACACTGGTTCCCTTCAGTTTTCTTTCTCTGAGCTTAGATAACAAAGGAGTAAGACAATAAGTCTAATGCTAAAGCGTACATCAAACAAGTAAATGAAATGAAAGTTCCCTGTTCTTGCAAATATTTTTGTTTGTGTTCCTAGGATGGCAATAACAAAGCACCATGAACTAGGTGTCTTAGAACACCAGAAATTGTTTCACAGTTCTAGAGACCGGAAGGCCTAAATCACAGTGTTGGCAGCATGCTCCATGTGAAGTACTAGGAAGACTCTGGTCCAGGACCCTCTTCCCGCTTCTGGTGGTTCCTTGGCTGTGGAAGCATCACTCCAGTCCCCACATCCTATTCCCCCTCAAATTTCCCCTTTTTAAAAGGACACTAGTCATATTGGATTAGGGCACACCCAACTCCACTATGACCTCGTGTCAACTAGGTGCATCTACAATGACCCTATTTCCAAATGTGGTCACATTCTGAGGTATTGAGTACCTCACCATATGAATTTTTGGAGGACACAGTTCAACCTAAAACAACTTACAGTTTTTACAAGTGATGGTTACAGTCTACCTCTTCCCTTGCTTTGAGGGGAAGGCATGAGCACTACTTTCAATACACAGGCCAACCCTATCTGCCTCTCCAATTGTCTCTTATGCTGACTGAGGCTGGTAGTTTGTGGTGGTAGAGCTGGTTCTGGTCCCTTGAAGCAAATGGTGCAGGGAGATGGTGACCCTCTGGACTGAGAATATGGGATACTCAACATCTTTTGTCCATTGCTTTGGGCCTCAGCTACAACTCTGAAGCAACAGGCAGAGCCCGTACCTTATCCTGTTAATGCATATCTTGTCTTCTTAACAAAATGGTGACTTCTTCAAGACAAAATATTACCTACACCTACTGGGATACAGAGTGAGAGACCTAAGTGTGCCTTGCAGCTGCCCACAGTCTTGTGGGGACAAAGAGACGTGAAAAATGACCGCAGTAGAGCACACACTGAGGACACTGTGGGGTCTGAAGAAATGGCGCATCTGCAGCTGACATGGAAAATGCCCAGTTCCATCCCCAATTCTGGCCAGAAGGACACTGGGTCTCATCTGTTGGCATTTACACAGACGAACGACTGTTGTCCTTTCAGTAGGAGAATACAGGAAAAGGACCCAAGGTCTTAGGAAGCAGACAACCTTTTCACAGTGTAACTGGTACTGTAGAAAGGGCCTTGGCATTGATTTTGGCTGTGGTGAATGCTCAGTGCCCCGAGCGACAGTGGGAAAGTATAGTCAGAGCCATGGGCTCCCTGCCAGCACTGCTTAGAGGGTGAGCCCTGTGCAGCCTCATTCACCTGACCTGTCCCCATCATCAGGGAGTTGCTCTGGAGGAGTGAGGAGTAGCAAACCAGAGGACTCCGGTCCTGGTGGGGGATGGTCTTCATCCACCGAGCTCCCCTATGCAAGGCCATCTGGAAAGGGCACATATGGTCCTGAATTTTGTCCCTGAGCAGTAGTTCAGGCAACTAGTTGTCCCTGAACTAGTATTCAGGCAACACCCCAGAATTCCCCGAGCTTAGTGCATAGAGTTGGCACAAAGCTCTGAGTTATGGAAACGTCATACAGGGGCTGCTGTCACACCCCCTTTAGAGCTTGGAGCAGCAGGTGGAAGTCTGGGTGCTCCCATACACTGTCTCAAGTCCCTCCTCCATAGAAAAGATGCCTGGATCCTTTCAGGCATTACTTATCTCTTTGACATAAGGTTGTTGGGTTTTTTTTCATCTTTAATTCAAAAATTGGAGTGTAGATGTGGGATCTCCTGAATTCTCCCTGTAACTAAGTGCTGCCTGTCATTCACTTTAGTGTCCCCACTTCTGCTCTTCACAATAATCTTAGGAGATTCTTAGAAGCCAATAAGACACTAAGGTGTTTTCACAGTAGCTTGTTCCTAAACAGTCTTGTTGAATCAGCAGCTTCTCAGTTGACTTCACTGAGTCCCGGGAGCCCCATGGCCGAACACATCTTCTGAGCACATATGCCTCGAGGAGGCACACGTTCTCCACATGTCCTATCCAGCAAGAAGTTTCAGAACTGGTTGTCAGCAACATCCCAGAATATCTCGCTTCCAGACAAGAGAGAGTATGAGTGAAAGGGAATACATGACACAGATGTAGGAATTATTATTAACCTCATTTTGCAAATGAGGTTGAATGAGTTGCTACGGGCCAAATTGTGTCCCCTGCCCCCAAATTCATATACCAAAGCCCTAACCCTCTATGTGATGGCATTTGGAGATGGGGCCTTTGGGAAGCAAATCAGGTCATGGCTGCAGGGCCGGGTCCGATAGGATTAGTGCCCCTTTTGAAAGAGAGACCGGACAGTTTGGCTATTGTGGACATTGCTGCTATAAACATCAGGGTGCAGATGTCCCGACGTTTCACTGCATCTGTATCTTTGGGGTAAATCCCCAGCAGTGCAATTGCTGGGTCATAGGGAAGATCTATTTTTAACTCTTTGAGGAACCTCCACACAGTTTTCCAGAGTGGCTGCATCAGTTTACATTCCCACCAACAGTGCAAGAGGGTTCCCCTTTCTCCACATCCTCTCCAACATTTGTTGTTTCCTGTCTTGTTCATTTTCCCCATTCTCCCTGGTGTGAAGTGGTATCTCATTGTGGTTTTGATTTGTATTTCCCTGATGGCAAGGGATGCGGAGCATTTTCTCATGTGCGTGTTGGCCATGTCTATGTCTTCCTCTGTGAGATTTCTCTTCATGTCTTTTGCCCATTTCATGATTGGATTGTTTGTGTCTTTGCTGTTGAGTTTAATAAGTTCTTTATAGATCTTGGATACTAGCCCTTTATCTGATACGTCATTGGCAAGTATCTTCTCCCATTCTGTAGGTTGTCTTTTAGTTTTGTTGACTGTTTCTTTTGCTGTGCAGAAGCTTATCTTGATGAAGTCCCAATAGTTCATTTTTGCTTTTGTTTCTCTTGCCTTCATGGATGTATCTTGCAAGAAGTTACTGTGGCCAAGTTCAAAAAGGGTGTTGCCTGTGTTCTCCTCTAGGATTTTGATGGAATCTTGTCTCACATTAAGATCTTTCATCCATTTTGAGTTTATCTTTGTGGATGGTGCAAGAGAGTGGTCTAGTTTCATTCTTCTGCATGTGGATGTCCAATTTTCCCAGCACCATTTATTGAAGAGACTGTCTTTTTTCCAGTGGATAGTCTTTCCTGCTTTGTCAAATATTGGTTGACCATAAAATTGAGGGTCCACTTCTGGATTCTCTATTCTGTTCTATTGATCTATGTGTCTGTTTTTGTGCCAGTACCACACTGTCTTGATGGCCACAGCTTTGCAGTACAACCTGAAATCTGGCATTGTGATGCCCCCAGCTATGGTTTTCTTTTTTAATATTCCCCTGGCTATTCGGGGTCTTTTCTGATTCCACACAAATCTTAAAATAATTTGTTCTAACTCCCTGAAGAAAGTCAATGGTATTTTGATAGGGATTGCTGCTTGAGTTCTACGTACGTGTGCACACCCAAGAAAGGCCACATGAGCGCACTACGGATCAGGAAGAGGCTCTCACTGGAACCTCACCATGCTGGCACTCTGATCCCAGACTTCCAGCCCCCAGAACTGTGAGCACATACATTTCTGTTGTTTCTAAGTCATCCAGTTCGTGGGATTTTATTATAGCAGCCTAAACCAACTAAGCCAGAGGTTAAGTATTCTCCAAGGTTACAAGGCTAGAAAGAGGCCAAGCATGAATAAAAACCTTTTTCTATCTATGTCCAGTGTGTTTGCCTTACATGGTATTCTTTTGATGCGTGTGTTCATTTCACTTGTCTTCTCAGATATTTATTGAGAATTTACTATGTGAAGGCCTTATGTTCTCCTCTGCATTCTTGTCCCTCTCTCTGCAGTTATTGTCCTATTTCCTTCACCCTGCTTTTCTACCAACACCATTACAACAGTTCCTCTGTTATAAATTCAGTTCCATGGGAAACCCCTTACCACCACATAGAAAAAGCATTGTGTTATTACGAGCATCTCATGTTTATTGCACAGCCCCTGGTGAGGGGGTTCAGGAGGAAGAAGACATGTGTCTTTTTTCTAATGCAGTTTATACATCCCAAGAGGGGATGAGGGTTTTGAGGCATATGAATAAATTCCATCTCCCCAGCCACCTCAGAGCAGTGTTAAAATGATCATGCCCCTAATATTAGTTCACCTTTAGTGAATATCTTTATTGAGTGTAGACAATACTTTCCATTTGTTTATTTTGATTCTTATGAAAATTTTCAGGGCAGATATGGTTATCTCCAGTGCTATAGATAGCCCACCATCACCCTTGGGTTGTTCTGTGTGCCTTGAGAGCCTCTACTGTATTTTCTAAATCCTGCAGAGACCCGCAGCTTAGAGGCTCTGGCTCTAAGTAAATTGTAAATTGGTTTGATGGGATTGATGGTGGATTGTTCAGATTTGTTCCAGCTTAACTGGAACCAGTCAAAACTTAAAAGGAGCTGGTCAGTTTGGAAGGATTAAGGAATTATACGTGATTTTAAAAAAGTTCTGAGACCAGAAGCCCCTGAATGACACTGTCTGAGAAACAGGAGCCAATGGCCAGTTTCTGTTCATTTTTTAAACTGGGATGAAGACAAACCTTTTTTTACTGGCTTTCAGCTTGATATCCATGTGGCCTCCCCATACTAGCCCCGGCTTCCCCTGCTTATGACCTGGAAGAGCTTCTGAGTTGAGAGGTGATTCTGAGAGGTGCCAAAGGGACTTGGGCATACATCTGGAGATACAGCGTCAGCCCCTTTCTTGACAGATAGTTCTAGCTTTGCCCTGTCCCCTAACATATCCTATAAAGTCCGTGTGTGTGTGTGTGTGTGTGTGTGTGTGTGTGAGAGAGAGAGAGAGAGACAGAGAAAGAGAGAGAGAGAGAGAGAGAGAGAGTGTGAGATCGTGAACCACCATATACATGTACCTCTGCGGATGTCCTTTCAATCTAGGATAAAATTGCCTTTCTTAGATGGTGAAAATGATATGTGATTACAAAAGGGATGATCTTGAGGCTATTTTTTCCCAGCAGAAATTCTCTTCTGAGCCTTTTCGGCATCTGTCTGCCCCACCAAGCCTCGTGTGTGACCCCAGGGCCTGCTTGTTTGCCTTGTACGGGCCTCTCCGGGTCTCCAGGAACTACTCAGGATCCACGCTCTCCGTCAGCTCTGGAGCAGGGCCAATCTCATGCCTTCCTTTCTGCTGTCTTCATTAATACTGGGCACGCGTCCCAGCATTCCTGAGAAATTGATAGAGACAGAACATCAATTGTAGTTTAGCTCTACAACGGGGAAACTCACGGTGACAGGCCAGGGGAATTTTGTTGCCAGAGAAGTCAATGGGCCCTTTCCTGGAGCAGCCCAGTGTTGAGACACTCTGGGCCTTCATGAAGTCATAGAGTGGGACACAGGACAAGAGCAACAAGCCGCTAATCTGCTAATTGCAGCCTGGCTAAGTGATATTACCTTTGTGCTTGGCTTTCTTGGACTTGATGAATGGCTATGTATGTGGAAGAGAACAAACCAAGGCATCTTCTCGCAGGCTGGGAGAAGGCTGTGGCGTGTGATTTAGAACTTACAAGACCCAGATGGGGGTCAGGCTGGAAGATGTCGCCTCACCCAGAACTCTCCTCTGAGGGATGCCACAGGACTGGGGTCAGAGAGGGTGGCAAGAGCAATGTTGAAACTGAGTTGGCCCACTTGATGGCCTCCAGATTCCTCTGCTGGTTTCCCGCAGTATGGGAAAAATATGTAATATGTAGCTGCTTTTTCCTGTTAAGTCACTGTGGGTCCCTTTCTGGCAGGTGATATCTGAGGGGTATATGAGTGAGCAGAACTCACCAGAGGGGACAGACCCAGGATGGAAGCATGTGTGCCTTCACACAAAGGGCCATGGAGGGAGATGGGTGCCTCTGTCCCCAAATCACCTGCTCCTCCTCTTGTGTTGTCCACCTCCACAAATGATACCATCTGCCAGTTAGTTGTCCACTCAGAGATTTTTTAAAAAGATTTTATTTATTTATTTATTCATCACACACACACACACACACACACAGAAAGAGAGAGAGAGGCAGAGACACAGGCAGAGGGAGAAGCAGACTCCATGCAGGGAGCCCGATGTGGGACTAGATCCCAGGTCTCCAGGGCCCTGGACTGAAGGCAGTGCTAACCGCTGAGCCACCCGGGCTGCCCCCCCATTCAGAGATCTTAAAGTTGTTTGTGACTCTTTCCCCTTTTCCATGCCTACGTCATGAGATGGCATTTCTGTATCTTTTGTGTGTCTTGATGTTGTGTCCATCTTTTCTTTGCCACTGGGACCTCCCTTGTCCAGGCCATGGTCCTCTATCCTGTGTGGGCCACAGCAGTAGCCACCCACTGGTCCCATCTCTAGTCTTGCTTCCTAATCATCTTCAGCCAGAGTCATCTTCCTCTCAAGTATAGATCTGGCTGTCTCACTTCTCTGCTTAAAGCCTTCTTTGGTTCCTCATTGCCTCTGGATCAAGGTCAGTCTTCTTTGCCTGGCTGGTGAGGTGTGGGCTGGCCCAGCCTCTTTTCCAGATTTCTCTCTCATCGCGGCCTGCACTATCCCAGCCTGCACTATCCCAGCCAGTGCAAACCTCCTGTGGTCCCCTGAATGTACCAGCCTCTTTCTTCTTCTAGGCCTTTATGTGCACTTCTCTTCCTCTTCCCCCTTTCCTTTTTCTCTTGGCTAAAAAGCCGAGACCCCTTTTTCTGGTCTCAGCTTAGATGTCACTTCCTTTGGGATATTTTTTCTGACTTCTTCAATCCAAGCCTGTCCTTCTCTGATCCCATAGCAGCCAATATATTCTCACACTGTAGTACTGATCATAGTACATAGGAAATGCCAGCTGATGCAGCAGAAGACATTTTTTTTTTCATGGATGGTATAGAATTTCTCTTGAGGAGGGAATTAGATTTGTTTAGGGAAATATCTGGATGAGCTGGTTGGTTTAGAAGGTAGGACTTTGAGCCCTGGTTTAGCAGGAGACAGGAAACTAAAGAGATTACTGAACTGTTGTATGTAAGAACTAGATAAAAATACATGTGTCAGGGAGAACAGATTGGGAGAAATCAGGTGGGGAGAGGATGGTTGATCAGTGTGGTGAATTGGCTGAAGAATTTTCAAGACCAGAATAACTCATGTACGATCAAAGTTGCAAACACTTTTGAGATATAATCCTTTACTCTTCCCTGGCCCTAAACCTCCAGTAAAATTTAGCCTACACACCAAGGACTTGTGTGGGTGTGTGGTGTAAAGCCTGAAAAGGCTGTGGGTTCATGTCTGGATCTTGTCCATTGTGGAAATAAACAGCCATCACTGAGGAAAAAATAAGAATTCAGAAGAGAAAAGATGTTATAGGTGGATGAACTAACGTAAGGGTGTTAGCTTTCCTAACATATGCAGGAATGTATGGGAATGTCAAAGAAACCACTGGAGTTTCCAAAATGTGGATCAGGGATTTGGGCCAACTTTACTTAGATTTACAAGGGAGGAGACCCCAGCCAACACCTGAGTTCCAATTCTGTGTCTACTTCCTCCCTGGGATAAACCTATGAAGGAGACAGGTGTAGGTGTCCTCTGTTCTCATATTGGACTAAAAACGATGGCTATGGAATGAAGACAGGAAGGAAAATGATGAAAAATAAGAGGTAGGTCTAACTTGCAAGAGCTATTTAAGCTTTTAGAAATACCAAGAACAAAACTGAGGTCTCCAATCAGAGGGTCCAGGCAGGAGGTCAGAGGGGATCCTTATAGGCCCCCTGCCGGCCAGGCTCCCTCTGTATAGGAACTGCAGTTTGATCCTGGTCCAAGCACATCTCATCTGCACACGAAACTGGGTTTAGCAGGCACGGGTGTGCTGGCCCAGGGAGGAGGGCCCAGGGACCAGGCAGGAAGGTCTGGTGGAAGAAGCCCGGCTTGTCAGGTGGGTCTGTGTGAGGCATGTTTCCAGGCTTCCAAGTCAGGACTAGGAGGCTGGAAACCTGCATTGACTCATTTCACGGTCCCTGGCTCTTGAGGTATTATTCACTGTCCCTCTGGGCCTCTGGATGTGGATGTGTGAGAAGAGGAGCCACACTGGATAGGGTGTTAAAAAGAGTAAGGCTTCTGGAGCTTGGGCAAATGGGTGATTCTTTTTGATCCCCGTGGGTCCCACCAGAAAGCTTGGCTGTGGCACCTGCTGGAACCAGGTGGGGGAGCCTGGGATCTGACAACTGCGTACCTTTGAGGCTTCCACTTTTTCTTTTTATATCTGCTGTTCCTGTTTTTTTTAATTATTGATATTTTGCTCATTTTTATACCTTCTTTTAAAAAATAGGATTGCCTCCCCAAATATTAGATTTTGTGATTACTTAGCTATTAGACATACAGATAAATTTACTTCTGCCTTTGTGCATGTGGAATTTGTGGGTTTTTTTTCTCCTCCTCTCCAGATGCCTTGTGGTGGTCTTTATTAATCACTTTTTACCATGCTGTGGAGGTGATCCCCCCCCCCTCCTTTTAAAAGCAGGTCTGCCAGTAGAATAACCTGAATGAACTGAAATGTTTCTGCCAAGTGTAATTGCCCTGAGGACAACTTCATAGTTGATAGACTTTAATCAGATCCCTCTTCTCTGTTTCCTGGAAATCTTCCTTCAAAATGTTTCTTAACCCTGATCCCTGGGGGTTTTACCCCCTCATAAAGCCAGTGGGGGAGTAGTTCTTTGGAACGCAGGACAGGGAACAGCTATGTGAAGAGTGTTTCTCTTTCCATCTCCAAGAAAGGTCACAGGAAAACCTTTGCTAAGAATAAGGTTTTTGGAAAGATACTCAGCTTGCGTTAGCCTGTCAGTGAAGGCTGCACCCTCAAGGGAGCGGGAGTGTCAGGTGGCAGCAGGACCAGCAACCTCAGCCTTGGGGGGCCCAGTGCCACTCTTCCCAGTCCCCCCATCAAGGGGCACCCATCTTCTATTTTAGTAATAGATGTGGCACTGGAGAAGACTTCCTGCATCCTATGTTGTTGCCCCTTTCTCCCTTCCTCCAGCCTGTTCTCCTGGTCAGCAGGGCAGTGTTGGCATCACTCCAGCAAATCTGACCTGTTTCTGGATCCTTCTGCATTTCATATGGTTGCTAGCTGCCTCATCTTTGCTCATGCTGTTCTCTTGGCCTCGAATGTCCTTTTCTCCTTCTTCCCCTGGGTAACTGTCCCTCTCCCTTTAAGACTCAGCTCGGTGATCAGCTTTTGGGGAAATCTTCCTTGGCTTCCTAGGTTGATTTAGATGCTGCCTTTGAGCTCCCATCATGCCCTCTACTTGCCTTTGTCCTGGCCTGACTGCATTCTACTGAGATGGAATTTTCAGTTGCATGTCTTCTTTACTGGACCATGTACCCTCGAGTACGGGGGCAGTATCTGATTCACTGCTGAGTCCCAGCACTCAGCATAAACCCCAGCAGAGTGGGTACTCAGTAAACATACTTTGTATATGAAAGAGAGAGAGAGAGAGAGAGAGAGAGAGAGAGAGAGAGAGACTGATTGTTTTGGGGGCAACTGTAGGAAATGGGGCATAATCTCAGCATCATGCTCTAATTTCCTGCTGGCAGACCCTCTTCATGTCAACTAGGGGGACTGACTCAGAGCTCAGCTGCCCCAGGCCCCTTACACCAAGCCCAAGGCTTAGAGTCCTCATGTCTCCATGTTTATGTGTCCATCTGCACCTGGCTGAAAAGCTCTGCTCCTCATGACCTACTCCTCCCGTATAAGCAGACCCTACATGAGCTTGGCTAATCGCCATACTATCTGCCAAACATGTCCTCTATTTTTCATCTCCCTTCCCTTTGCTCACACCATCCTTCCTGCCTGGAATACCTATTTCTGCCATGTCGTCTGTGTGGTCCCTTTATCTGCCATTTCCAAGATCTGATCCCAGCCCCTATTTCTAGGAATCCAGCATTTCCATGCCTCCCTGCCACTGCAAATACATCTCTTCCTCCTCTAAATTCCAGTGATCTTGACTCTGACCTTCCACACTGTCCCTTAGCATTCACAATTTGTCATTGACCAATGTTTGTCCTTTTTAGGACCCTGTCTCCTCAGGACAGTGGTAAGTAAATAGCCCAAGACCCACCTGTGTTTTCCTGACTCCTCAGGTCCCGGGAGGTGTTCAGAGATGTTTAGAATCATTCCCTCCTTGGACTGGCAGCCATAGGAGGCTGCTCAGGGGAAGCTGGGTCCAGAGGTGCATAGAGAACAGGGCTGAGGGTTCCCAGAAGTGGAGTAGATGGATGCCCTGGTATGGGGTAATTTTGGAATTTGGAATTTTGGAATCCCCACCTGGAATGCCACCCTTAGTGAATGTATTCTCTCATAGAGTACCTTTCAGACAAAAGAGGAGCGGCCCAGAATGACAGTTCATGCTGTTGCTTTGGGGCTTTTCCACAGCAAGGAGAAGGTCTACTCTTCCGGTGGGTCAACAGGACAGGAGATGCAAGGCAAGAAGTCGTGGAGAGACACATCTGCTGACTTCTCCACTTGTGCAAGAGCTGGTCCAGTGGCAATTGGCTGGCAGAGAAAACTCAGACAGGCCCAGGCCTCCCTCCGCCTCTGCCGATAATACTGCGACCACCCTTTCCAATCTGGAGAGGCCACTGCAAATGAAGTGCTTACTTGAAAAGTCCCCTGGAGCCATCCTTATGGGATCAAGATGCAGAAAATAGTTTAATGAGGACGCCAGCCTGCAGGTGCACCTGTGCTAATTCTGTAGACAAAGACACTAACCTGACAGCTCAGAGAGGAAGAAGCTGTTACTCCTCTTTTGGGAAACATCAGCCCTGCAGGGCAGGCTGAAGCCCCTCCCAGAGGCAGGAGGCAGATGGCAAAGGCATTCATGGGACACTCCCCCCCCCGCCCCCCCCGCCTCCCCCCCCGCCTGGCCAGTTGGCTGCCCTCGTGACAGACTCCGCAGCATCTCTGGGACCCAGTGGCTGCTCCTCACCAAGCGGAAGCCATAGGGAGCTGTGCCAGTGGGTGGTGAAGAGACACTGGAGTGGGCAGGACGGGGAGAACCGGATGCAAATTCCCACACAGAGAACTCAGATGGTGGACTGAGAGTTTAGGACAACAGCTTTTAGAGCTTGACTGACCTACAGTAAGGACTACATTTAAAACTGTATTTCACTGCCTCCCATGTGTGATCTCATGAAACAATGCTTGCCCCTACTCTGTGCAGTGCACCCCAAACATCTGATTCTTTCACTTAAAAATGCTGATTTTGACCCCCTTTATGTATTTCATGAGTCCACTAATGAGTTGCTTCCCACTATTTGAAACATGTGGGTCAGGCTCATGGAGACATTCGGATGGAGATTGGAGTGGGCAAGGCTGCGTGCCCAGGAGCCATGGCACAACCTTGACCCCTTATCTGCTCCTCGGACAGACAGTCAGACCCCCTAGTAGGTTTGTTGTAAAAGTTAAATGAGATAATCTGTTAAGGTGCTCAGCACAGAGCTTGGCATATGTAAGTATTTGATAAGCATTAGATGTGATGATGATGGTAGTGGTGGCGATGGTGACTTTGGTCTTCTTAGGATGTGAATGCAGTTCCCTGTGGCTCTAGCCTCATTTCCCACAGCCATCATTGCTGGAGTAAGGCCATCAGGTTCCCTGTGGCTCTAGCCTCCTTTCCCATAGCCATCATTGCTGGAGAAAGGCCATCAGCCACATTTATAACTCTTTGAAAGTTGAAGCTCCTCAAAGCAGTGAGAAGCAAATTGAGAAGGGCCTGGTGAGGAATCAGAGCTTTGCAAGTGGGCCACCATCAAGGTTGAGACCCAGATTGGGACCGTCTATGATGTATTTTCAGCATGGAAAGATTGTCTTGCATTTCCCATGATAGATACATGGATGGAGACAAGGGACAGCGACATAGAGGAGTGGAAAGGATTTGAATCAGAAGTGATAGAGAAAAGGTCACAGACTTGGAATAAGCTACCTGGAAAATAGCGGAGGACTGGAACTCCAAGCAGGTGGTAGCCACCAGATTGCTCCTGTTCTGACAGATTCTTTCTTCATGTTTGTGTACCCATTCCTGTGCATTGGGAACCTCAGAGTCTCCCTCCCCACCCTGCAGCTCTGCCTTTAGCTCTGCTGCCCTGTAATGGGAGGGATAAGAGAGCAGGGGAGCTGTGTGCTGCAGAGTCCCTGGCTCTGAGCTGCTGGGGCCAGATGTGGGTAGGCCAATGCCTGAAAGGGGACCTCTCAGGCCCACAGGGAGAGGATGGTCACCTGGCTCAGGGCTGAGCATCCACACCCACTTTAGACACAGCCAAGAGAAGCCTTCTTCGGAGCTCTTTGGCTCACACACTGAGTCCCATGTTGTGGATTTGGCACATTGTGAGGGCAGCCAGCTCCTTCGCCCTTTCTCTTTTCTGTTCCACGTGGCAGAGATGCTTTTTGGCTTCCCTCTCTTCTTTCGAGTGAGCCCGGGATGTTGGTGTGGAATAGTGCCAGCCGAGCCTTGGAGAAGAGGGCAGGGCAGGGAGCAGTCTGGGCCCCTGAATGGACCAGGCCTTGATGGGGTGGTTTGGTCAGGTGGTCAGGTGCTTCAGGTGGCTACAGATACTTGCAGATTGGATCCGGCCCCTTAACCTGTGAGGAGTGAGTCCAGAGGGGCACTGAGCTCAGTCCTGGTGTGAGTGTCTAGCGGTTTGGAGAAGGAGGTCAATGCATGGATCCTGTCCTTGGTTCTCCTGCTCCCTGTGGTGGGCTGCCTGGGCTTTCCTCTGTAATGCCCCATCCCTGGGCGCATCTCGATGACCGCTCCCTCTGGCCTCGGAGACCTGGCGGAGGCAGGGCCGGCCCCCATACAGCTGGCTGGACGGTGCTTCTTGCTGCACTTCTGCAGCCAGGCAGCCTGGTGGGGGCTTGCCAGTGCCACGAATAACATTTTTAATAAGAGAATTTTTCTTTTGTTAGGCTTCAGTCTCTCCCTGAGCTTTCCCTCATTTTCTCCCTGAAAATAGCTTCCTAGAACAGCTGCTATGTTTAAGTTGTACCCTCAAGGCTCAAGCACAGCCCTGCCTGTGTACACAGGCACACAGAGTGCGACTGGACGAAATGAAAACAGGTCCTGCTCCTCCCTGTTCTGTCTCTCTGCACACTCCTGCCTTTCCTTACTTGAAAGAGCAAATGAACAGTTTCTATTTCGTAGAGCGTCTCTTCTCTTGCCTTGCCCATGCTGTGCCCAGTGAGCGGAGCAGGAACAGCTTTGTCCTCTGGGGCTCCCGCAGGGGACTGATGGCCACCGGAGCCCCTGAGATAGTCCTTGTGCTTTGAGAAAGGACCCTGGGGATGGTGCTTCTCTTGCTCACCTGGGGGCTCAGGGGGAACTTGCTGGAAGAGGCCCACTTGGTAAGAGCATCCTTGAGGTGGGGGATGCTCCATGGCAAAAAGAAGTGGGATGTGTTCGGGCCATGCAAGATCTAGCAGGGGGGAGTTTGGAGTGCCCCAGAAGGAGAATTTGAGCTATGGCTAAATCCCCACGGAGTCCTTGCCATGGGGAGCTAAGGGGGCCTCAGGATAGGCTCTTCCTGCCCCACTCAGGAGGAGTGGGTGGCGAGGACTTGGGGCCTGGCGTGAGCTGACCAGGCTCAGCAAGGGCCCAAGCTGTGTTTGCTCCATCCGCGGTGGGTCTGTCGGGGGGTTGGGGTGGGGGCTCTGTCCACTGGAGGGCACTGCAGCACCGCCGTGGGCAGCTTCCACAGCCCCTCTGCCCGAGGCTGCGGTCGCTCTAGAGGGAGACAGAGTTCGGCCAGGCTCTGGCTGCCCTTAGGGTTGTCACCTGTGGGGCTGGAGCATCCGGCAGTGTGCCCCCCCTCCCGTGCTCTCTCTCTCTCTGTCTCTCACTCTCACACACACAGAGGCATACCCCACACCCTCATTCACACGGAAACACGGACCCACGTGTTCGCCATCACTCACGTTCATAATGCACAAACTATACATTTATATGTGCACGTTCATAACCACACACGCGGATACAATCCGATCACAGTCATATGGACTCACACCCATTTCACATACACCCCACTCGATGACTCACACACACACACACACACACACACACACCCCATTGCCAGTTTCAGCCATGTGCCTCACACATGCAGGCGGCTGGAGCAGCTGTTTGTGTGGTGGGGCTGATGTAATGTCAAGAAATTTCGTGTTATATTTAAAATGACACCTGTAAAAATAATCTTCAATTTGTAATTTAAATACTGTAATACTCAATTACGTGGACTGACAGGAAGTGTCCCAGTGGCTTTGGAGAACAACATTCTTGTGCCCCGTCCAATGCACTGGGGATGAGGTGGGGACGAGGTGGGGACCAGCCCAGGCCTCCTTCCTGAGGGGCTCACCAGGTCACCCAGCTGGGTGCCCAGTGGCATCCACAATCCAAGTGACAGCCTGTTGCTGCCAGTGCCCACTGTCCACACATCCATCTGTGTGCGCACCCTCCCCCCCTGCCCCCAGGCTGCTTCTAGAAGAGTGACTCCTGTAGGTTTACTCAGGTGACCAAAGACAGTTTCCACCCTGCAGAAAAGAGGAGGCTCTTCCAATGGCATGTCCATGGTCCCGACACACAGTCCCACAATCCTGCAACTCTTTCCTTTGCCCCGCTGCCTCAGATCTGAGTGCAGCGTGTGGTTTATAACCCCAAAGCCCAGGGCCCCTGAGCCCCTGAGCCCCTCAGCACTGCCGCCTGAAGTCCCCCAGCTGCATGCTCCGCCCCAATGCCCTGGGCCCCTTGGGCACATGGCACACGGCACACACAGCACGGTTTACCAGATGGCGTTTTGCCCCCCAGCGCCCAGCCCTGTGGCTCCCAGCTCTGCATGCAGTCCCATGGCACACAGCTCCACACAGCCTGCGGCCTGGAGCACCAGCACCGCAGCCTTTCCCCCCAGCTAACACACAGCTCACAGCTGGGCTGTACGGCCACAGAACCCAGCACCTTTGGATGTGAGTCAGCCCTTGGCTGCTCTGCAGGTACCTTATGGTGTGCATGGCCCAAACTGAGCAACTCACTTTTCTCTGAGACCTGCTTCTGCTTCTCTTTTTCTCTATCTTTCTGAGTGACTGCTGCCCCTGGCAACGCCTCCTCCAGACAACCTTATCAGAAAACTGGCCATAATTCTTTACTTCTTCAGATCCTTCCTCTTCCATGACTCTCAGGTCTGATGGTTCTCAAACCCTGTCTGTCCCCTTTACCCTGACATAACTCTCCAATCTGATTCTATCCAACTTTCTATGTAGGTCCCAGGCTGGGTAGTTTGCTTCTTTTCACTCCCTCCTTATATCCAATCCATTCATATTTCCATGGAAACTGTAATAGAACAGTGCTGTCCAAGAGAATGTTCTGGCATAATGGAAATGTTCGAGATTTGTACTGACCAGTACAGTAGCCACCAGCCACAGGTGGCTTTTGGGCACTTGATATGTGGTGAGTGCTACTGGGGCACTGCATTTTAAATTTTATTTAATTAATTTAGATAGTCTCTTGTAGCCTGAATCTGACTGTGCCATGCCTCTGCCTCCATGCTCTGAGAGGAAAATTTAAATTCCAGAGAACTACCTATGGCCTTGCCCATATGTTCAGGCTCACAGGACACAGCTTGTCCTTTGCTTTCTGTGCTCCAACTTATTAGACTCCCTGATGTTTCCTGAACCTGAGTGCAGTTCTTTTGCACACTGGACTCACAGTGTTTCCTCTGCCTGGACACCCTCCCTGTTTGTCCTTAGACTCAGTGCTGCCTGTCTAGCCTACCTGGGGCACCTGTCCTGCTCAGGTCCTGGGGCAGGGGACCAAGCCCATCTCTGTGTCCCCACCGCTTCTGCTGTGGCCTGTAGCACCCTGCAGTGTAGTCACCTGGGTCCTTAGCACTCTTCTCCCCTCCTGGAGAAGTCTCCAGAGAGTGAGGTGACCTCCCGGAGCTTAGAGCTATATTCTGCCCATGACTGTGCCCTGGCCTCTGCCCTAGTGTGTCACACACTGTAGATGCTCAGCTTGCCCTAGTGTGTCACACACTGTAGATGCTCAGCTAGTGTTGGCTCCATCATTCAATGGGAAGACCGGCTGCCCAGTCACCTGCTGTGACATCTTTAGCAACGCGGTTCTAGGAAGCAATGGAGATGGATGTGAAATTCAGACATTTCTGGATTCCTCTTCCGTTTTCCTCTTCCCCTCTCTCCACCCATCCCTACAATCTTACCTAGGAGTGAAGGTGCACCGACCTTGGCCCTTGGTGCCATTCTGGGCTGCAGTTTCAAAGGCTGGCTTCCAGGGCTACTGTGTCACAGTGTACCGCCCCTCCTTCCTGCTTCCATACACCCCCTGTTCTCCCTACCAATACCACTTCCATTAGGCTCACCAAGTAGCCCCAGGGTCAGGGAATATCTGAAGCCCCTCGCTGGCCCACCCAGTAGTATGTGGATGGACTCCTGCTGCCCTTGGCTGGCTGTGCCCTCACTAACATCTCCTGCAGACCAGAAGGCGGAACGAAAAGTAATATATTCCCGGAGGTTGGCAGAGAATGGGGTGGAGGTGGGGTAGACAGGCTGCTGAGCAAGAGTCCCCAGGCTGCCGACTCTGCTCAGCTCTGGAAGTGCAGGGTCTCTTTAGTTGGCTGGGGTTTCCAAGGTTATTTTAGGGTTCTGATGTGGTGAGATTGCCAGCACCCTGCAGCCCTGGGGCGTGGGCTTTGGACTCGGACAGTTGTGTACATGTGTGCACTCAGGACAGTCCTGCATCTGTATGCTGCCTCTGTCACTCTGTGTGAACCCAGTTAAGTTCTGTGACCTTGCTGAGTTACAGCACCCTCTCTGTAAGGCAGAGAGGACATCCTCCTGCCTCCTTTAGTTTCCGTGAATGCCAGAACATGGGCCATAGCTCTGAGCACAGTGCTTGGCTCAGAACAGGGCTTAGTATATGACAGCAGCTCTTAATGTTAGCAGGATGCCTAAAAAGCCATTTCAGAGAATCCAAGCTTATGTGTTTGGTTTTTTATCTGGCCAACCTGAGACTCTGCTCCTTTACTCTTCTAAAGACTCCACATGGCAAAAGTGGGTGAACCCCCTTCCATAGTAAGGATTATAACAACTCCCAGCTACTGAATGCCAACTCTACCACAGATCTTCCTGAAGGCCTCACTGGCACCTTGTGATCTTCTCTGCACACGTTGAGGGAGACATTAACATTCCCATTCTACAGATGCGGGAGCTGGCTCAGAGAAATAAAATCACTTTCCCTGGGCCACACACTTAGCATGTGTTGGAGCCAGAATTTATAGTGTTTTATAAAATACAAATATCCGAAGGCTGTGAAATGGGATGCATGGTGATCATGCTAAGGTGTGTAGCATCTTGGAGTCTACAAAGTACTTTCATATTTTTGTTCACGATGAAGCCCCACATCATGCCTGTGAAGCAGGCAGGGTGAGGATCATCATTCCCATTTCACACATGAGGAATCAAAGCTCAGAAGTAAGAGGTTCTTTCCTGTAAGACTTAACATTTTGGAAGTAACAGGGCACCTCCTGGGTCACTGAACATCAGATTCTGTCCAGGAAAATTAGCAGTGGCTGGAGGTCAACGCTGTCATTGGCTGTGGGTGCTCTGGGGTTCCTTCCCAGCCACCTCCTTGTCCCCTTTCTTTTCATAGCACACTCAGCGGGAGAAATGTTTTTTGGACCTTGTCTTTTGGAATTCTGCATTTTTTCCTTATTCACACCAGACCCGGCATCTCTAGAACTTGGTTTTTCTTGGAAGGGCTGCCTGTGAGAATGGCCTTTTGTTTGCATTTTCCTCTCCCTGGAGGGGTAGGTGGGGGGGCGGGGGGGGGGGTTGCTGGGAGCCAGCAGGTCAATGGCTCCCTCCTCATCTCCTGTAGTCTCTGTGGCTCTATACACAAGGTCCGAGGAGAAGAGCTGGTGCCTTCCTTGGGAGGACAGTCAGGAGTACATGGGCTACTTGCTTGGTTTCTTCTCACCTGAGGCAGGTAGTTGGGGCAGGTAGTATAGTTCTGGTGGGATCCTGGAGACCCAAATGTTTATGTACTGTTTTATATCTATCAGAGACCCAGGGTCGTGGGGCAAGGGGAGTCCTGCTTCTGTGTGTATGTGTGTGTGTGCCTGTGAAGTGTGACTGGCAAGGCCTGGAAGCTGCTTTAATCACTAGGAAGCTAGGCATGTGGGAAATATCAAAGGGGTCCTTTTTTCATTTATTCTTTCTTGAGAGAGGGGATGCCTCCTGTTCCTGGCCATATCCCCAGCCCCTAGCCTGAGGTCTGGTACAATAGAAGGCATGTTATAAATAATTATTAAGTGAATCAGTTCTTTTTTAAATTGAGGCATAATTGCGTACTATAAAACATCCAGAACTTTAGTATATAGTTCAATGAATTTTAAGAAATATCTGTGCCCATGTAGCCAATGCCCCTGTAGTCAGTCCAATGCCCCTGTCAAGATATAAGCATTTTCATCCTCTGAGAAAGTTCCCTAAGCCCCTTTCCTATATGCACTCCTCTCTCATGGAAAAAAAACCATGATTCTGAATATTGCCCTCATAGGTCAATTTTGCCTGGTTTTGGAATTCATAGAAAAATTGGATCAAACAATAGAAACTCTTTTTTTCCTGGCTTCTTTAGCTGAGCAAATGTTTTCGAGGTTTATTCATATTGTTGTGTATATCAACGGACCATTCCTTTTTATCATTACATATTACTCTGTTGCGTGAGCCTACATCAATTTGTTTATCCATTTTCCTTTTGTTGGGCCTTTGGGTTGTTTCCAGTTTGGAGCTTTTCAGAATAATGCTGTCGGGAGTATTCATATGCAAGTCTTTTTGTGGACACATGTTTTCATTTCCTTTGAGTAATGAGACAGGAGTGAAATTGCTGAATCATAAGCTAGGTGTATATTTAACTTCACATGAAATTGCCAGTTTTCCAAAGTAGTTGTACCATTTTATTTTATCTTTTAAAGATTTTATTTATCTATTCATGAGAGACACACAGAGAGAGGCAGAGAGAGAAGCAGGCTCCCTGCAGGAAGCCTGATGCAGAACTCGATCCCAGGACCGGGGGATCATGACCTGAGCTGAAGGCAGAGGCTTAACCAAGGAGCCATCCAGGTGCCCAGTTGTACCATTTTATACCTCCACCAGCAAAAGTGTGAGAGATCCAGTTGCTCTGCATCCTTTCCACCGTTTGGTTTTGAGGTCTTGTTTTGACTGTTCTGGTGGGTGTATGGTTGTAACTCATTGTAATTTTATTTTGGATTTTCCTTACTGTTAATGATGTTGAACATCTTTTTATATGTTTATTGGCCATGTGGATTTCTTTTTGGGAAAGCATCCATCAAAGTGTTTTCCCATGCTTTAGGCTATCTTTTAAAAACTGATTTATGGGAATTTAAAAAATAGAATCTTGATTCTAGTTCTTTGTTGGGTATGTATTGCAAATATTTTCTCGTGGCTCACCTTTTCTTTCTTTCTTTCTTTCTTTCTTTCTTTCTTTCTTTCTTTCTTTCTTTTCTTTCTTTCTTTCTCTTTCTTGGTGTCTTTTACTAAGCACAAGTCTAATTTGACTATTTTTTCTACAGTTAATGCTTTTTATGATCTGTCAAGGAAAAAATTTGCCTCCCCACCCCCTCTACTTTTTACATTCTCCTGTGTTTTCTTTTCTCTTTTTTCTTTATGGTTTTAGGTTTTATATTTAGGTTTGTAAAAAATTTTGGGCTAATTTTGGTGAATGGTTTGAGGCATGGGTCAAAGTTCACTTTCAAATACAGGCATCCTGTAGATAAGCATTCAGTGTGAGCCACTTCTGCTACCGGAGGCAAGCTGACTGCTAGCACCTTCACCCAGAGCAGCCAGCCTGAAGCCCAGCTGTCCTTGGCAGCCTCTGCAGGTGTTAGATAATTTCTACCTTGTGGGAGAACTTCTGCAGGTGATAATTAATTTGTTTTTATCCTGAGGCTGAGGTGGCTCAAATGGCAACTTGAAGGAATTTAGAAGAGGGAGAACTTCTTTTGCTGGTCAAGTAAGACTCCTTGGAGGAGGTTCTAGAGATGGGCTTTGAAGAATGGAGAGGACTTTGGTGTGCTGCAAGTAGGAAATGAACTCAAAATCATTAGTACTGTGTGCTGTCCCTTGCCATGAGAAAGGTATTCAGTGGGACATGTGTATCTGTACACATATATCTATATCTATGTCTCAGTTCAATCTCCATCTCTGTCTTCATCTGTATATTTAAATCAAAATCTATAGCTATTTCTGTATCTGAATCTGTGTCTATGTAGACATTAATCTCACTCTCTAGTTCTAATTTACATATCTGTCTCTCGATATCTCTGGGTTTAGGAGTAATTAACAGACTCAAACTTTCATGGAGCTTGATAGCACAATCTGAGCACTTTGATAGGAATGGGCATGGGACAATTCTTCCAACCTGTTGGCAGATTTGTCAACCCTCTTCCTGTTTAAGCTGTAGACCTACAGATCAGCACTGGGCAAGCTCTCAGAAATCACCCAGGCTAAGCTTATCTTTAGGGCAATGTACCCAGACAGGGCAAGGTGCTTGTCCCCATGTCCTGTAGTAGGTCATTGGCAGAATTTGGAGCATGGCTGACATTGCCTGGTTCTTGGATCTGGATCTGAGCTCACTCCAGTTGCCACTTCTCACACTCAAAGGGCCAATTTGCCCCTCTTGCCTCTGAGTTTTGGAGCACTCAAAATGCTCTGTAATGCTGCTGGCACTTGTGGCCCTCTGTGGGATGGAGAATAATCTCCCTCTATAGATCTGAAATTGTTAAGCCATCAGAGCCTCTCTCCTCCTAAAAACTCATGAGTTGTGTGAGGACAGGAGCTGTGTTATAGTGATCTTGGCATCCCCATATTTTATGAAGCAACAGCTCGAATCATACCCTGCACTTTGGTAGAACCAAGAAGCTGCTAAAGTTCTGCTTCAGTAGGGAAACATTCAGGCCAACACATCATTCTGAGCCCAGCCAATCACTCTGCCAAACAAACTTCTCAGGTTGAGTAACTTCTATTTTTCTAGAGGATTTGATACTTTTGATATTTGTTCCTTTTTAAGAGCCCATCTACCTCCCCTACCCTGAGATGTGTGCTTTGTGACTGATAACACATGCTCTACAACACTGAGGTCTAACTCGATTCAGTTCAGACAGAATGCTGGGTGTTTCTGCCTACAAAAGAGACCAGACAAAAAGATAGTAAAAGGAAGCTGGTTTGTTATGGGGAGCATAGATATTTCACAAGCAGGACTGTTGATGTTCACGTGGTCCCTTGACTCTGAAGAGGCCGTTAAAGGGGAGCCCAGGTCTCTGTCCAGAGACAGAGGACAGCGTTTACTGGCTCAAACTCTTGGCTCAGGGCAGGGCTGGAATCCTCTGGCTTCTCTTTTGGGTCTCTGTGGACACACCCCTTAGCCCCCCCCCCCCCCCCCCCCCCCCCCCCCGTGGTGGAGTGTCCCCAGGGAGCCCTGAGCGTGACTCTATCACTCCATCATTGGCAGGGAGTGCTCCTGAATCTGCTGGCACTGGAGCTGTAAGATTCCCACAACTTAGCGTGCCTTGGAGGGAAAGGACCCGCCTGAGCACGCTGTTCTTCTTCCTGGAGCCTGAGTGTCCCTTGAAATTAGATTCCCTTTGTTTATTTTCTCATAGCCTTAGTGATGGGTTCCTGCTGATTTAGAGAGAAGCTATGTATCCTGTGGAGGAGGCACTGAATAGCTGCTTTTCTATCCAAATTTGGGAAGTCTCTATGGCCCCCAAGTCTCCTGGGGGTCTGGGCAGAGCTCAGTTCCTATCTAGGCTGGAGGCTACTTGCCACTGGGGAGGGGTTAGCACTAGACGGTGAGCTCTGAGGTGCTGGCCCAGGTAGCCAGGGGTAGCCAAGAGTAGAGTTTGGTTCTACAATCTGCCGTCTGGAAGCCAGTTTGAATCATCTATTCGGCTGGTCAACACATTGACATTGAATTTAGGCTCTGTTGGCAGGCCCCTGCTGGCGTGCTCGCTGTCTCAGCCCTTTATACCATTCAGACCTCACTCATGGAAGCCTAGCCTCTGTCATCTCTTTAGAAAGTTTTTCCAACTTGCCTGATTTAATTCAATTCTGCAGTCATATTGTGGCCTTATTATATGTCAGTTTTTGGGCATCTCCCTCCTTTGGCCTCTAGCAATGGCCATTTGTTTTTCCCAGCTGATCTCTTCTTTGTTCTGATGAGTTAGTGTTGTCTCTGCAGTGAGAGTAGAGCCCGTGGGGCCAGAGACCACATTGCCTCGTGCACTTAGCACCCTGCAGGAGGTGTGGACAATTTGAGGGCCACTCCCAACATAAGGATTTCTATTGTTTCCAGGTCTTACTGAGCACTCCATCCTTTGTGTCGCCAGCATTCCCCTTGGGGATGTTTCTCTCAGCACTCATACACAGGGATGCTTGTTTGTCTACAGGTTTTTCTCCTTTTAATAACTTATGAGCCATTTGAGGACAGAGGCTGCATTTTAAATGATCTTAGGAATGTAGGAAGAACCATGGATTCTGACACTCTGCTTCCATGGATGAACTGTTAACTCAGCATGTCATTCCAAACACAGCCAGTTGGGCCACAAAACATGCTCCACTGGCTAGAATAGGGGATCATGCAGAATTTGCTCTGCTGCTGGTTAGAGTCTGGCCGAGCTCTGCTCCTGCTAGAAAGCATGAGGAAGCTCTTCCTGGTGGAACAGAAACAGATGTACCCACAAGAGCTGCCTCATGAGCCTTCCAAGCCATCCATGTGCCACCTTGCTGTCTGGGTTGTCAAGAGTATTGAGGTAAGAGAGGGATGTGCATGTGCCTAGCCTGGTGTGTGCCACAGAGTGGGTACATAATGAATCAAATGAGAACACAGAGCCATTGCCACCTGTGGGTTGTGATTTAGAACTCAAGCAAATAATGAAGGGGTGTCTAGCTTAGGAAATCAATCCAACCACAGGATTTGGCAGGGTCTGGAGTATGTGAACTTTCTTCCCTTTGTAGCTCCCGGTTTTCCATCCTCTGGTCCTAGGACATCTCTCTTCAGCCCGGGATATGTGTGGTCTCAGAGAATCTTACCTCCCTGTCTGGACTGTGAATTTCTGAAGGGTGATATCCTGGCTAGTTTGCTCTGGGCCCCAGGCACCTTGCTTGGTCCAGCAGAGTGACAACTGAGGCTGATCTAGTGAGCTCTCTGGGGTACTCTAAGGTTGTCTTCCTGAGTTGCCATGGGTCAGGAGCTCTTGACCATAGCCCAGATGGGAGTGAGGTAGGGAAGCAGGAGTGCATGGCAATGAAGGAGGAGTCACCATCTTCATGAGGCTGTGGCACCACAGGTCAGCAGAAGAGCATCCTGGTTGGCTCCTGCTCACAGCAAAGTAGTGGCCTGGCAGTCCTCACCCACGTGGCTGATGAGGAGCTTCCTGACTTCTGAGGGCCCACTGACCTCTGGCCAGCTCTGGGCTGCTCCCCTGGTCCCTGGCAGATTGAGCTTGTTCTGGGCTTTCCAGAATGTGCTTCCCATCAAGCCTTCCTGTAGTTCACCCAAGCGTTTGAAGTGGGGAGCAAGGTAAGTTGATACCCGCTGTAGCTCAGGGCCTAGTTGAGCCTAGCAGCCCAGCCCTGATTACACAGGCCTGCTATGTGACCGGCCACATGGCTGACATGCAGGGGGACCGGAGAAGCTTATGATTCCCAGGAGGGGAGAGTGCAGGTCCAGGGCCCTGGTCCTGATGGACGATTGTTATTACAATGTGTGTGCAGTTGAATGACATCATGCTATGGAGTGCATGAATTTTTTTTGTCAGTCTTTTAACACAAGTTTATGTTTTTCAGACCTTAAAGCTGCAGGTCATTTTTTACATTTGCTATTGAGAGCAGATGTGACTGATCCCTATCGGGTTCTACTGAAAAACGGTGGGGTTGCAGAAGGTCAAATGCAGAATGCCTTTCAATCTCCATTATTACTTCCTCCACTCAGTAGTCTCAGCAGGAAGCCCGTGCTTGGAAATGGTGGCCTTCTGAAGACTCTCAAGCCTCTGAGCCCAGCCCCTGGCCACTGGTGATCCCCACACCATGAGCTACCTTGAGGCTCGGCAGTTGGCCAAGGGCAGAGAGCCTCAGAGGAGAGAGAGGATACTTAGCACTCTCTGGGGCTCAGCTTCCCCATTTAAACAAAGGGAGTGTGCGTTGGGATTGCCAAGTACTGTGAGATGCTCTTGACACTGCCGTTCTTTAGTTTTGTAACTCATGGGTTTGGAGAGGCTCAGACTGGGGACTGTGTCTGACTTTGCTATGTGTCATTCCAGCAATTTGGGGAAGTTCAAGGAGATGTTTCTACTAGAGGCAAATATCTACCACTTCTCAGACAGCTGGCAAGAAGGAGAGATAGATCTGGTGTTCTCTTGAAGAGGATGATGAGGTGTCTTCTATGTTCACATATCATCTGGGTCATAGGGCAATTTTTGAGGGCAGTTATATTTTCATAGGCCGCCTTCACAGAAAAATTTCCAACCCAGACTTGGGAAAAGGTATTAAGTCAAAATCAAATTCTTATATTCACAGAAGTATTGGTGGCATGGGTTGATTAGGGGTGGGCCCAGTTAAAGACTCCTGTTTGGTGTCCACGATGTGGGGAAGCACTGACTTGTGAGAAACTGAGTCCAGGATCCTGATGCAAAGGAGATGGGAGAGGTCCAAGGTCTCTGAAGATGATCACAAGGGACTGCATCACCTAGACAGAAACACCACATTTGCTTCTGAGAGCGCAGTCAGACCTATTCCAGCATGATGTGACAGAGGTAGCACTAGCTGTTTCCCTCCTTGAGCTGCTGCCATGGCAAAGGAATGGAGGTAGGTACCTATGACATTCGGGGGAAGGTCTTTTGTTTCAGATGGGATATATGGCTCTGAGTGACCCTCGGGGGATTAACTCTCTGATTATCAGGACTTTGAGGCTACCATGGGAATTCATCCATGCATTTGTTCATCTACCCATGGATTGATTGATTGATTGATCCATAACCCCACCCTCCCATCCCCTCATGGATGCTTCACTCCAGAGGGAAGTGTTTGGAATGCCACAGACATGCAGGAAGCGGAAAAATGGGCAAAGCAGTGGAGTTGGATGGAGGTGCTTGAGAAACAGTGTCAACAGAGGCTTTTAACTGCAAGGGAACCAGTGACGTTGGGCATCATGGGCCTTTTCTGGCTCCCTCCCAGTGGCACATGTGATGTAACATTGTGCTATGTCCAACTGAAATGCGTGGGTGTTCAGGCATGTGTGTGTGTGTATGCACAGTGGGCGGAAAACTTGGAGTCCCAGGGCGGCACCCTCACCCTCAGAATCTGGGCATTTGGGAAAAAGGCGGTTCACATTAAAGGAGATTATTTGCTTGGTTTGCTTACTTAAAAAAAAAGTGTATATTCTTTTAAAGAAAATCATTCTTCTCTTTGACTTGGGAATATCCTTTTGTTTATAATGCATGTTATTGGGAATGTGGAGCATGGTGGCTTGCTTCTCAAAGCCAGTTGTGCTAGCCTGGGCTGCTGAAATCTCAGCATGGAGGGGCGAACAGAAGTCCTGGATGTCAGCAGCAGTAGGAACAGCTGGGCACTCACTTTACCTCTGACTCTTTATTCTCCATCTCTAAAACTAGGACAGTGCTAGCCACCTCACAGCCTAAGGCAGAGCTGCTTGTCCTCCTTCCACCCCAGGCCAGGGAATACTGTTCTAGCTATTTCTTTTTTTTAAAAAAGCTTTATTTTAATTCAAGTTAGTTAACATAGAGTGTGTTATTAGTTTCAGGAGTAGAATTTAGTATTTCATCAGTTGCATATAACACTCAGTGCTCATCATATCACATGCCCTCTTTCATGCCCGTCACCCAGTTATCCCATCCCCTCACCCCCTCCCCTCCAGCCACCCTCAGTTTGTTCCCTAGAGTTGAGTCTCTTATGTTCTAGCTATTTCTATAAACATCTCAATGACAGTGATTCCAGGACCTAGATACCACAGCTGTAAAATGATGATCATCATATCTTTCCTCCCCGCCTGCTTCCCGGGGACAGCATGGGGACAAGGTGTACCCATGGGAAGTGCTTTGAGAAGTGATATGTGCTCAGGCTTGTGTGAAGCATGGAGGCAACAAGGAGTTAAACATTTTGGCAGAGAGCAGGCTGTTCATTTTCCAGGGGGGTCCTTCTTCAGACACCTCAGATTGGCCTTACTTTAAAGAGGAGGCAGCAGTTTTTAGCACAGGACTCTGAGCAGAGGAAGGCCAGAGTGAGTCCTTTCTCAGGCCTCATGGGAAGTTTGGCAAGCAGTATTAATAAAGGCATCTTTTTTTCCTTTCTTCAACATAAAATGCCAGGTTACGGTTGGCTAAAGCGTTGTAGCATCGGAGCCAGTTAATCTTCTGAGTCCATATTTTTTATGGGCACTGCGGGAGCTGTCCTGGGTTTTTGTTTCCAGCAGTGGGATATCAGGATTTTTATCCTATGGTATATCCAAAGAATAATTCTGCTTCCCTTTGATGTTCCTTGGACATCTTGAGGCACTTAGGGTACATTCTCAGGGAAGGTTGGAGGACAGGGTTACAGGGCCTTCATTATGTTATTAAAATAGATCCAGTGAAGGAAGACTGTGAATTTTTTGAGCAGAAAGCTGCATTGCTAAGTGGAAGGCTGATTCAGAAGTCACTTCTTGCCCTGACTTCTTGAACCAAGAACAGTATTTTATTGCAGTTTGTGCAGAAGATGTTTTGCTGCCCGTATAATTGTTTCACAGTTATAGGTTAACATGGATTGTTTTTCCTGACGTTTGGAAAAATCATACCTTAACGAAATGTAGTTTGGATTGAAAAAACAATAAAAAAATGTTGTCTGTTTATAGCCTTGAAATTCGTTTACCAAATCGGTTGTTACTTTGGGATGACTGCAGCAGTCTCCTTGAGTGGCATTTCTTCCCCTGGTCTTTGCTCAGCAACCTAGCTAGCACAGCCCAGCCAAGGTGATTTTCCTAAGGGGCTACTTCCATTACATAGTTCTGCCCAAAAGGCTTCAATGGCTCCCACTGCATCCAGAAGAAAGGTACGATTAGCCAAATCCATCAAACTCTTCTGATCAGCCTTGCTGAGCCCTTCCAACCCTCCCTGTCTCCCAGGTGGGGAGCCTCCTGCAGCCCCGGAGGCACTCTGCTGCATCCCCTAACACACCAGGTGCTTCTCAGCCCCTCGTATCTGTTCATGCCATTACAATTCCTAGCATTCCTTCTCCATCCCCTCACCCCTATCCATTATCATCCAACTCACCCCCTTGTCCAGGACAACCCTCACCTCTTTTATTTTTTTTTTCCCTCACCTCTTTTAAAAAGCCTTCTCTGATCATTTCAGCCTCGTGCACTTCCCCTTCCCCAACCCCAATTTGACACTCACTTTGTGGGATATTGGGAAGAGTAACACAGCCCTGGTTTTGAAGCTTGCTATGTGACCTCAAGAGATTTGTTTGATGTCTCTGATTTCCTCATCTCTACAACATAGACATACATGCTTACCTCACAAGTGTGCTATGTGGATACATGAGACAATTTAGATGAAAACTATTAGTATAGCATCTGCACTTGGTGGGTGCACTCAGAATGTTAGTTTCTTGCCCAGCTTCTGGCACTCACTACATTTGAGTAAGTATACTTGTCTGAGGACCTGCCATACCACTGCTCATGGGCTCTAGCTCTTGGAGGGTGGGAACTCATCTGGACTCTCCTACAGTGACTTGCATGTGATGGGTCAAGCCCCTGAGTGCATGAACATTATGTGGAAGGAAGGCTGATGGGCTTCCAAAGGTAGTTACATCACAGCCATGCCCATGAGGGCGGAGCCAGTGTCACTCAGGCCTTGCATCCATAAAGCTGGTTGAGTTGTCTTGCCTCTCTTCACTGGATAGCAGAAAGGGCCCTTGGCATCCCCACAGGATAGAGAGTAGGAAAGAGGTTGGCTCTAAAACATAGTCTAGCCCTTGGGGCTCAGGAAACATGTTAGTAATGAACTTAACTGGAGACCTCTTAATCAGCTGGCCTGTCTTGCCTGTGTGCCCAATGAAACCACAAAGGAATGCCAGGGGACTATGTGAAGGTCTTTAGCTATTTGTAGAAGAGGGTTAGGAGGAACATTTGGAGAGATGCAGGCAAATGAAGTCAGTGGCGGAGAGGGCACAGGGCCATATGAGTGCCCTGGGAGAGGTAGCTGGGCTGAGGCTTTGGGGGACAAACAAAGGAGGAAGCTCAGGGGTGCTCTGTGGACAAGCAGGGCAGTGGGAAGGCCTGCACCTGCTCTTCCACGGTCTTGTCCTGACCATCTATGTGGTCTTCAGGGTGTCACACCCAGCTGGGAGGTCCTGTTGAAATCCTATGTCTTCTCTGAAGCCATTCCAGATCCTTCACATAGAGGGATCTGCCCTCAGTGTGCTGTCGTCTCTGTGCCCTCACTTGCCCAGAGTCCTCACCGATGGCCAGTGCACTCACATGTCACTGTTCCTGTCACCGTCCTTCTGAGGGACACCAATGGAGAATTTCCGAGTCCCTGGCACCGCACTAAGGCCTGCCATGGAGTCTCTCCTTTAATCTCCATGAGAAATTCATGAGGTAGGTGATATTTCCCCTGTGTCAAAAGTATGCAAGCTGAGGCGGAGAGGCTGAGTGATTCGCCTGAGACAGACCACCTGTCAGGAGGAGTCAGATCTGAACCTGATCTGCCTATGGGATTTGCACTCCTACCCGCCACATATCCTGTCCCTCACTTTGCTAAGTAAGGCGCCCTGCAAATGGCAGGTATTTTACTGTTACTGCTGTTGCTGTAATGATTTCAGTATCGATGCTGACAGTCTGCTGCTGCCTGCTGCGACAACCACTGTGATAGTGTTAGCCGCTATAACTGCAGCTGCCACAGCTACAGCCATAGCTATGGCATCTGTAAGTCCAAGGATGACAACTCTGACAGCAGCCATAACAACTACAATGACACTGCCACCACCACTAGCTAGTTCCTCCTTCCCCCTGGCCGGGCTGTGCCTCCCTGAGGGCAAGGATCAGGGAGTTAATCACTCTTTCTTGTTCTATCTTCCAAGGCAGCATGCTTCCACTCCTGGGCTCTGGAGCCCTGATGCTTCAGTTCACACCCTAGCTCTGTCACTTCCTGGCTGTGCAACACTGGGCAGGTGGCTTAATCTTTCTGTGCCTTGGTGTCTCTCTTGAAAAAGGTGCTAATGGTGGCACACCTTGCTCTACAGGACAGCCGGGAGGACTGAGTGAGCTGTTACACGGGAGGTACGTGAAACAGAGGCTGGCACACAGGTGCTTTATGTGATGGCCATCCGACCCCCACCCTCCCCTGGCCCCTACTATAGCACCCGGTGCTAAGCAGATTCTCATAAATTCCAATTGAAAGGGAAGATTCTAGAGTGGTGAGCAATGTAGCCAAGGGGCTTGTTTGGTGACCTGGGAACACAGAAATGTGAGTCCACCTGCTCTTTTACAAACCACCGGGGAGGAGCAAACCTGTGCATTGGGCAAGCGGCATAGCGTTTGGTCATGTTGGAGAACCCACAGCCATTTCCTGGATACTCTGGTTGGAGTTCTGCATGTGTCCTCATGATCAGTTGGAAGAGCCTCCTCTTGAACTGGTTTGGGAGGAGCTGGAAAGAAGAGTGTGGGGGTGTTCCGATGAGGCAGAGTGAGGGTGGGAGAGGACGGGGGAGTGACGCATGTCCCAGGGGCAGGGGGGATCAGAGGGGAGACTAAGGGGTGTTTGCTGCAGGACTCAGGGCTGCAGTGTCCCGTGTGTAGACAGGAAAGCAGGCCAGGTACTGATGTGGACAGAAGGCCCCTAAGTCCCGGGTACACAGTGAGGGTGTGCAAGGCCCATAGTCTCCCTCGTGCCCTAGGGAGAGGTGTGCTCATCCTCTCTGAACCCTTCAGCCCGTGGCCTGCATGTCCCTGGCTGCTGTGACAGGGCCAGGTGTCTGACATCAGACCCACCTGGCCACTAAGTAATAGCTTTTCCACGCCAACTGCTCCAGAGCTTTAGGCAGCACTTGCTCAGTTTCTTCTGCAAAATGGGGACAACACCACATCATATTTTTATGAGGATTCGATTACATGATATTTACAAAGGGCGTGGTGCATTGAAGATGATAAATATTAGTATTTTAATTCTCTCCTGCTGGTTCTCAAGGTGTGGTTGGCAGGATCGGTATCGCATGGGAACTTGTCAGCTATGCAAATACTCGAACTCCATCCCAGACCTACTTAATCTAAACTCTACGTGGGGCCCAGCAATCTGGGCTCTAAGGAGCCCTCAAGACTAAGAGCTTTGATCTGGTGCAGGTCCAGGGTGGCTCAAGGCCCCAATGTTGAGGCTGCTCAGTGCAGGGGCTGGTACACAGTGGGTGCTCAAAACCTGACAGCTCCCCTTCTTCCCTCCTACCTGGGCAAGTTTTACCCGAAGAGGTTAATGCTACTGCAGACCTCCTGGAGGTGAAAGGGCCTTGTTCCCCTGGAGGATAGACACATTATGACGGCTTCATTTGATTAAAAGGGGATGTTGATCATTAGTTATGACCCAAATTTCTTCTCTCCCCAGCAATCACTCAAAGTGTTCCCAGATGCGCAGGGGGCTGTTGGTTACCTGTGAACACAACATCCCTTTATAATGAGGACGCTCATGCGAACAGAGACTCAGAGAAGTCTAGCGGCCTCCCCGCCCCCTCAGGCCTGCCGTACGTTTGATGGAGTGAATGATTGAGGGGAAACATATGCATTCCAGATTGGACCCGAAATGCTGGGCTTGGAGAGGCGGCCTGCTTCCAGCAGCAGCCAAGGGGAGGTGGGGAGCTCTGCAAGTATTTGTTGTTCCCGTGGGGCTAATTATGGACTTTTAGAGGCAAGTAGCCGCCCCAATTTCGGTTAGCACAGTTGTTCGTTACTGCATAATTAAGAGAAGGGGGAGCAGTCTTGGTGGGGAGCAAGGAAAAGGGAAGGCCAAATGCAAATAGCTTGGTTACTTTTGTCTGAGGGAGACTGGGCAGCAGTCAAGGTCAAATGCTCAGCGGCTGGACACAGAGGGCCCAGGCATTGAGGCGGGAGTGGGGTGGCAGGCCGGGAGGTGGCTCCCGCTCCACAGGCATAGAGATGGAGGAAACAGCCCTGCCTTAGGCAAGTGTGACTGGTTTTAAAGGATTACTGCCCCACTTGCCCTAAGGTGGGTTCACTTTTAAAGAATGAGCTTTGCCCCCTGGTTCAGGCTGCAGACAGGAATCTTCCATCTGCAGGGGAGGGGATGGGCCTCCTGAGGCCTCTGATGATGTGATGATGTTGAAAGGAAATTTATGGGACATGGACAGAGCCCCGCCACACGGGAAGCGAGGCGGGGTTTGCACAGCCCTGAGCAGGAACCCATCAGGGCACCGGGGTGCCAAGGGCTCAGAGCCCTGCCAAAGCTGGTTGTGAGGGACGAGACAGGAGGCCAGGCACCCGGCCTCACACTGAAGACTGTGGTTACAGCAGCTCTTTCCTTCCAGGAGCTAATGTGTCCTAAGCCTTTTGTGCTGCCTGCCTGAGTGAAGACAGCGTCAGGCCCCTGAACTGTGGGGTGAGGAGTTGAGAGCCTGACAGACCCTTAGTGGAGGGAACTCTGGGGGAAAGGTGAGCAGGTGGAGGAGGAGATGAGAAGCCAAATGTGCAGGGCAAGGGAAATATCTGCCCTTGTGAACAGCTCCTCTCCCCGTGGGGCCCAGAAGGTTCCAGAAATCTTTGGTTTAAGAAAGCTTGAAAATATAACATGAAGCCCTGGGCTGGAAGTCAGGGGCCCTGGGTCTTAATGCAGTCTTGCCATTAACTGGCTATGGGACCTTGAAGCTTCTGATGTTCCTTGATAGCCTCATATGTAGAACAAGGAAGGGAATGAATGTTCTCAGGGCCTCTTTGAAGCCACTGGCTCTTGGCCTACATCACTGTGGTAGAGAAAATAGAGTTATTATATGTTTCCGCTTTGATCATGAGGCCACCTCTCCCTCAGCTTCCCAGGTGGGAGGTAAGCTTGAAAGAAAAGACACAGGAAGAGGCTGGGGACATGAAGCTGAATGGTCAGGGTGGGGACCATGTAGGCTCCTGAGGCTTGTGTTCCTGGTTTTTAAGAATAGGACTCCAGGGGGAGGAAGGAGAGAGCCCTTCAAAAACAAATACATTTGAGGGATGCCTGGGTAGCTCGGTGGTTGAGCTGAGCATCTGCCTTTGGCTCAGGTTGTAATCCCCGGAGTCCTGGGATCTAGTCCCATATCAGGCTCCCCACAGGAACCCTGCTTCTCCCTCTGCCTATGTCTCTGCCTCTCTCTGTGTCTCTCATGAATAAACAAATAAAATCTTTTAAAAAGGAGAAAAGGAAAGGAATACATTTAATGTCTGACCAAACCCCACAACAGGTTCTACTTCATGGAGAGAAACCGTTCCTTGTCTTCCATAATCTGCTCAAGGAGGAAGGTGGGCATTTGGGAATGTCTCGGGAAGGAAAGATGTTGTAAGTTTCCTATTGCTGCTGTGATGAATTACCACAGACTTGGTGGTCAGAAACCTTGTAAATTTGTTATCTTACAGTTCTAGAGTGTGGAGTCCAAAATGGGTCTCGCTGGGCTAAAAGCCAGGTGTTGGCAGGGCTGTGTTCTTTTGGGAGGCTCTAGGGGAGGATCTGTTTCCTTGCCTTTTCCAGTTTCAAGAGACTGTCGAGATTCCTTGGCTCGTGGCCCCTTTCTCCTCCTCCAAAGCCAGCAAAGTGGGACAAGACGTTCTCACACAGCATCACTCTGACACGGACTCTTCGACCTCCCTCTTTCATGTTGAAGGACTTCTGTGATCGCACTGGGCCTGCCTGGATAATCCAGGCTTCTCCCCATATTTTAATGTCAGTGGATTGGCATTAATTCCATCTGCTCCCTCAATTCCCGTTTGCCATGCAAGGTAACACATGAACATGTTCTAGGAATTAAGACCTGTGCATCTTTGGGAAGCCATTATTCTGCCTACTGCGGATGTTATTTTGCAAAGAGCAATTGCAAGCCCGGACTGCAGTGGGTCCCCAGTGACAGTGGACTCATTCCCCAGATTGGTTCCGGGCAGCCTTTTGAGTTGGGGGAACTCTCCTTGCCCTGACTCAGGCCAGGTGTCTTTCTCAGGCTCTCTCTTGCCCACAGGAAGGGCTGTCACTGCACCGTTGAACATTCCGGGCCTCTGTGGGTGGGACACCTGGAAAGCAAGCTTCTCCAGGATGAAGGAGATCTTTCATTCAGCCATTACCAACCTTTCTTTGTGGTGGGTGGGGGGTGGGGAGTGAAGGTGGTGAGGTCCAAATTGGAGGTGAACCGGTTTCATTCATTCCATAAAGACTCATAATAGACCCATTGAAGTCTGTTAACTCTTTCCCTGCTGTGAGGCTTAACTCCCTTTAAAATGTCAACAACTTGAAAGCAAGGAGCTATGATTTGCTTGCCAGGGGCCTTTGCTCAGCAAAATTTATTGTCGAGAGATGCCATAAAAGGTTTCCCAGACTCTGGACCCTTCTTGCTTTGCCAACCTCTTTTCGGTTGTTGTTGTTGTTGTTGTTTTCCCATAAGGATTTCACTTTCAGGTTTTATTTTTACTTTTTCTTCTGCAGGGCTAATTTTTTTTTTCCCAGAACCTCATTATACAATAGGAGCATCGTGTCAGTAGGAGCTTCAATATGTCTGTATAGTGATTTGGCTTTCTTGTCACCTAATGTAAGTATCAAACATTCCTGATGGGTTGGTGGCTGCTTTCCATAGTTCCCAAGCTGGCTGAGTATTGGAGGAATGTCGCCTGTCCCTTGCTGCTTGGCAGGAGGTTGTTACTGAGATTCCCCACTTAGGGCTGAAGCTCCAGCTCAAAAAGACTGGCATGCTTTTCCACTGGCTTTAGAGGGTGCTTTTGGGGAAGCTGTCTGACTTCCTCCACAGACCTCCTGGCTGTGGCAGGAAGCCCATTTTTTCTATATAGCTAGATTAATTTGAGAATTTCTTTTAACTAAATGAAAAAATAAATGTAGCATGTTGTTTTGCAGCAGGGAAGAATATTTCTCTGTAGAAGAAATCAGTCTGCTTGTGAGAGACAGTGGGACCCTTGACCTGATCCTGAGGGACTTTGAGCTTTGCTTTGGTCAGTTTGCTCTTGTGGTTTGTGTCTATGGAGTGGTTCTTGGGTCAAGGATGCCCCACTGCACTCAGGGTCCCTGGCCTTCTCCCTACCATCCCAGGGACAAAACTAATACATAAAGGGATCTTCCCTGTAACAGTTGTACACTGTTGCTCCTGCTAGAACTCACACTGGGTCAGTTATGTGCAAGTGATGAATCACTAAAATCTATCCCCAAACTAGTACTATACTAAATGTTAACTAACTAGAATTTAAATAAAATCTCGAAAGAAAAAAAAGAAAACCTCAAACTGGGCCTATATTTAAGTCAGAAATTCAGTTCTATTAGACAGCAGCACCATCCAGTAGAAATAACATGGGAGCCACATACATGTTTATAATACAAATTATATATGTGATTTAAAATTTTTCTAGTAGCCCCATTAAAAAGTAAAAAGAAACAGGTGAAATTAATTTTTATAACATTTTATTTAACCTGGTATGTCCAAAATATTATCATATCAACATGTAATCCATGCAAAAACATTAACCAGATACTTTACATTCGTTTTCTGCACATTCAGTCTTCAAATGTGCGTATTTTACAGTTAGAGCATATTTCAATTCAGATGCTAAATTTTCCTTGGCAATACTTGATCTATATTTAGAGTTCATAAAACTGAGTGTTGAAAAAGTAAATTCACATACCCAAATTGTTCCAAACATACTTAAAAGTTTTCCAAAAACTGACTCCAGTATCAGTTTTAAATTTTATATTAATAAAAATGAAATAAAATGAGAAATCCAGCTCCCCAATGATAGTAGTTATGATTCCAGTGTTCCCTAGCCACATATGGTTGGTGACCGAACTGGTCACTGTAGATGGAGGGTGTCACTCTACAGCCCCACGGCAAACATTTGGGCCTGGAGGCTCAGGCTGTGGGTGGGGTCCAAAGAGCCCTCCCCCACACTGCAGAAGCTACAGTATCCATTCTGATCTTGCACCTTGCTGCCCACTGCTCTGTGTTCTTCTACAAGGGCAGAGACCTGCTCCTGGGGCTTTCATTCTTTTTTGTGCAGCGATCAATTTGCACATTCAATAAAATTAGGTACTGGTACTGGATATTGCACTGAGTTATGCAGAAGAGTCTTAGTTTATTGAAACATTGGAGGGGCACAGACAATATATGTAGGGAAACAAATGAGCAAGATCATCTCAGATAGTGATGATTGCAACAAGGAAAATAAGAGATAATAAGTAGAGACAATAATCCAGTGGGTGGGCAGATAGAGTGGAAACTTCTTGAGCAGGTCAGGGAGTTATTTTGAGGGTGGGCCTTTGGAAATGAGACTGAGGGGAAGTGAAGATTTGAGAGCATGATCATGCCGGTCAGAGGATTCAGTGCACAGGATTGGGGGTTTGAAAACGAGGAGGCCATGAGGGTAGAGCCCAGCAAGTCTTTCAGCAGGCCATAAGGACTAGGAGGCTAAGGTCATCCACATCACCCCTCCAGTGTGGGTGGAGTGGTGCCTGCATGCTCAGGCCCCAGATTTGGACTGCCTGTGTTCAGATCCCAGCCCACCCACTAGCTGTGTGCCCCGGGGCTGTTACTTAGCCTTCTGTGCCTCTTTTGCACATTTGTAAATGGGGATGATAGCCCCATCAGTGTGGCTGCTGCAAAGATTGAATGTGTTACTACATGTAGACATCTGGCAGATTCCAAGGGTCTGGATGTGTTAGTAGTCATAATGGTTTGTTCATCAAACATGTTCTGAGTGCTGGCCAGGCCAGCCCAGTGCTGGGCACTCTCACAGCTCCAGGAAGAAGATAGGGACATGAGAGAGACAGTTAGCTGAGGTCCAGGTTTTGGTATCTGTGGTTACAGCTTCCTCTGGCAGTGGCAGCTGCCCCACTGTAAGCTGAGAGGGCCCAGAGTCCAGGCAGGAAGCTCATGTCTACATTCATGACTCACTTGGCCCACAGAGCATGTACAGATATCATGGAGAGGCTGGTTCGGCAGCAGGATGGGCATTCCTTGGCCTGAGGGCCAGGTCTTGGCCCCGGGGCCCATCCCCATCACTTGTCCCTCTGCATCACTTGTTTGTTGACAGGTTATCATGGCAACAGGGGAGACAGAAAAAAAATCAATATCAGCACAGAATAAAATGGAACAATTTGGACTTTTGTTTCAAATTAGTTAGAATTCTGTCTATAGTGTTTCCCTCGGGTCCTGGTTGTTTTCTTCAGTCTTTGGGTATCTCTTTGTCTCTTGCCTTGGAGAACATGATATTTTAAAAATACACTCATCCCCAAGGTTCAAAAAAAGTTTTCTTTTTCCCACATAGAATACATGTGAGGGAAGATCCGGTCCCTCTGGGAATTGGGGTTTTGGAGGACGAGGCTGCTGATGCAGGGCCCAATAAGGGAAGGCTGTGAAGAGCACCTATTGTCATCCTTCATTTTTAAAACCTCCATCAAGTTCCACCTGTGTTCAACAATGCCCATTGAGTGTTTAGAATGTTCCAGAGATAAGGAAGGAAGCCTGGTGGTAGGTGTTTTCCCACGATGTTAGTTACTAGTGTGGGGGACACTCAGAACTTTGATTAGGTGCACAAGCCAAGCACAAGAGTCAGAAGGGAAGGCTCAGTCTAGCCTTGGAGTTCCCCTCTGTTTCACAGCTTGAGAGGAGATGAATGTGGCCCACACAAGTTCTGAAACTGAAATGCTGGTCTGAGGAGCAGAAGTGGCACTGCATAGGCTCTGGGAATAGAGCTTTAATCAACAGAGATGAAGCTTCCTGGCTGCCACAAGTCCCATGTTTTAGTTGAGGGAATAATTCTGTAATTGTATACTATAATATAATACTACTGTACATGAGCAGTGTGTATACAGCCTATTAAATATTGATGTGGGCTATGATGGGAAATAAATGACGTGACCACTAGGGAGTGTTGTGTTTGTGTATAGGGTTCAATTTTAGGTAGGATGGCCAGAGACAGATTCACTGTAAGATTGACATTTGAGTCAAGATCCAAAGGAAGGAAGTGAGTGAGCCCTGGAGATCTTTGAGGAAAGAACATTGTAGGGAGAGAAGCAGGTATATAAGCCTCAAGGCAGGACTGTCTGGTGTGTTCACAGAATAGCAAAGAAGCAGATGTAGCTGGAGGGGGATGAGCAGGAGGTGAATGTAGAGAGGTAGTTAATAGGGGTTCAGTGGGGTGGGATACATGTTGTTTATGGCTATGTAAGGACATTAGCTGTGAATGAATTAAACGGAAGCTTCTGAGCAGAGGGATATGATTTGACCTGGGTTTTTAAAGAATCCCTTTGGGCTAGTTTCCAAGATCTATAAAGAACTTATTAAACTCAACAGCAAAGAAACAAACAATCCAATCATGAAATGGGCAAAAGACATGAACAGAAATCTCACAGAGGAAGACATAGACATGGCCAACAAGCACATGAGAAAATGCTCTGCATCACTGGCCATCAGGGAAATACAAATCAAAACCACCATGAGATACCACCTCACACCAGTGAGAATGGGGAAAATTAACATGGCAGGAAACCACAAATGTTGGAGAGGATGCGGAGAAAGGGGAACCCTCTTGCACAGTTGGTGGGAATGTGAACTGGTGCAGCCACTCTGGAAAACTGTGTGGAGGTTCCTCAAAGAGTTAAAAATAGGTCTTCCCTATGGCTCAGCAATTGCACTTTGGGGATTTACCCCAAAGATACAGATGCAATGAAACACCAGGACACCTGCACCCCGATGTTTATAGCAGCAATGTCCACAATAGCCAAACTGTGGAAGGAGCCCCGGTGTCCATCGAAAGATGAATGGATAAAGAAGATGTGGTTTATGTATACAATGGAATATTCCTCAGCCATTAGAAATGACAAATACCCACCTTTTGCTTCAACGTGGATGGAACTGGAGGGTATTAGGCTGAGTGAAATAAATCAATCGGAGAAGGACAAACATTATATGATCTCATTCATTTAGGGAATACAAATAATAGTGAAACGGAATAAAGGAGAGAAGGGAAAGGGGAGAAAATGAGTGGGAAATATCAGAAAGGGAGACAGAACATAAAGACTCCTAACTCTGGGAAACGAACCAGGGGTGGTGGAAGGGGAGGAGGGCGGGGGGTGGGGGTGACTGGGTGACGGGCACTGAGGGGGGCACTTGATGGGATGAGCACTTGGTGTTATTCTATATGTTGGCAAATTGAACACCAATAAAAAATAAATTTACAGAAAAAAAAATAAAGGATCCCTTTGACAGGAGGAGTTGTGGTAATGCAGGTGGGAGATGATAGTGGCTCATTTTGGGATGATTAGCAGTGGAGGAATGGGAAGCTGTTAATCTAGACATAATTTGGAGGTTGAGCTGGTGCCATTTGTTGTCAGATTAGTTGTTGGGTTAGAAGAGAGTAGTCAAAGATGACTACAGGATTTTTGGCTTGTGTATTAGTCAGGGCTCTACAGAGAAACAGAGCCAATGAGATGTGAAAATACTGGCTCTTGGGATTATGGAGGCTGGCAAAATCCTCAAAGTAAGCCATCAGGCTGAAGACTCAGGGAAGAGCTAAGGCTGTAGTTCAAGCCTGAAGGCTGTCAGCTAGCACAGTTCCCCCTTGCTTGGGGCAAGTCTTTTTTCTATTCAGGCCATCAACTGATTGGATGAGGCCCACACACATTATAGAGGGCAATCAAAGTCTGCTGATTTAAGTGTTAATCTCATCTAAAACACACTCTCGCAGAACATCCAGCATAGTATTTGACCAGATGTCGGGGCATGGTGGCCCAACTAGGGTTACATAAAAGTAACCCTCACAGCTTGGCAGCTAGAAGAGTGACATTGCTGTTTCCTGAAAGGGGGAAGGCTTTGGGAACACAGTGTAGCTGTGTAGGCAGGAGGCTGGCTAGGGACATGTTAAGTCTGAGATCCTATTAGGCTTCCAGATGCCAAAGTTGACAGCTGTGTATTTAGGTCTGGGTTTCAGCAAAGAGGACCAGGCAGGGGATAGATATTTGCAAGTGATCAGCTTGCAGAGATGGCATTTAAAACTACAAGGAAAGATGTGGTCACTGAGGAAGGAAACAGAGAAGGAAACGTTCAGTAGGCTACCTTCTTGTTGGGAGGTGGGTGCCCAGATCCACCTCTGGCCAGCAGAGGCCTCTGAACCCCCTGCAGCCATCAAGCTCTGCCAGAGAGATGGAGGCTAGAGGGAATCACTAGCGAGGGTGGGATGGGGTGGGCCTCTAAGAACCTGAGTTCTGGTTTTGAAATGCTTCAGGCATAAGCTCTGAGATGTGGCTGGTGGTTTTCAGTTTTATTTATTTATTCACCTGATGCCCTTGTACTGAATACCACCTCTGCTTCCTGTTTGTATCTCCCAGGAATACACGCACATCAAGCAGTCTGGTGGGGCAGACACAGAGATGTGAGTGAGATGGACAAATCCAAGTGGGGAAAGCAAGGGGACAGGTACCAGAGGATGGGCAGCTTGCTGGCCCATCCCCTGGCTGAGGACCCAGCTCCTTCCTTGGGATCTCCAGCAGCTGTCCTCCCCCTCCCCTGACCCCTTGTTACTGCCCTGCTTCCTGCATGTATGTCCAGCTTCTGGCTAAGCACTCTGAGCCAGGCACCTGGACTCACCTGCCTGCCTTGCCTCTTGGTCCTTGGCCCACATCTTCTCTTTGGCCTGCTTGGGTTGTTATGCATCAGGCCCAGACCCATGGCAGGTCTCCTTTCCATTCAGGAGATGCCCTCTCTCTTCCTTCCTTTGTATAGGGATTAAACTCTTGCAGTCAATCCCACAATCAGTAGTAGTGAAAGGCTTAGTTTAGCAGGCTGGGGCTGGAAAAACATATTTGGAAGTAATTGGAAAGTTCTATCAAGTTTCAAATTCCTTACAAGCTGACCTGTGGGCAGAGCTTGGTGGGGAGGCTTTGGCCTGGGCAGCAGAGATGCTCTGACCTTGTCTCAGGTGCTGCCCTTTCCTGCTAATTATGCCTCTGCCTCTGGTCCAGAGCCCCCAGCTAACTCTCCAAACCTGGTAAAGCTGGGAGCTTCATCACCGCATGCACCCTCCCCCAGTTGTGCCCAGTGCCACATAGCCCCAGATGCCTGTGCCCTCCTTCCTGTCTCGGACTGCAGTCTTGCTCACATTTCAAGGGTAATTTCATCCATCTGGCCCTGATTCCTGCATCCCTAGTGTGCCCAATGGAGACTCAGATGCCAGGATTTCCCTTCCAAGTTGGTGTTAAACAGACCTCAAGTGAACCCCAAATTAGAAGTCCCTCTGTTTTCTGGATGAGATGGTTCCTGCCCTCCTGGTGTGAGCAGTGGCCTCATGGAAAAATAAAGGTGGGCTCTAATTGTGGAGGAGCCCTGGAGCCTGGAAGAGGCTTCTAGTCAGAGAGCAGGATTCAAGGGCTACATGCAAGCCCATGAGTTACAGTAGACAACACGGCACAGAGGGGATGGGGCTGGAGAAGTTCTTCAGCACATGGTCCCTTGGGCTGGTCTCCCAGAACAGGGTAGAAAAACTGGAGAGGGCACCGAGGAGGGCAAGGAAGGAGAAACTTGGTGGTGTGGGCCCAGCCTGGATGCCAGGGGTTTGCTTGTTGTCAGAGAAGCTGCTATAGGCCCTTGCTGGGGGTGGTCACTTGCTGTGCATGGTCTCCTGGAAAGGCCTCTCTCCTTGCCACTGCTTGCACCCTGATTCAGTGAGAAGATACAGGCCTGTCACTGGTAACCTGGAACCCAGGTGGGGCATTCCCAGCCAAGGCCCTGGGCTTCTGGATTGCCCCTTGCCAGTTACATTGGGTTTGACTACCTGCTCATAATTACCCCTTCAGCAGCCTGGGTCACATGTGGCCTGTGCCCCAGGGATTTTGAGTGCTCTGAGTAACCCTGAGTGCTAGGATGACATGCTCTCCTGGCAATGTCATGCCAAGTGGCAGAGACCAAAGGCCAAGCTAGGGCTCATATGATGGCAGCCCTGGGATAACAAGAAGAGACTCAGATATGAAAAGATCTCAGAGTAAAATTCACTGGGACTGGTGAAGGTTAATTAGCTTTGAAACATAAAAGCAAGAGGTGTTCTTTACATGCAGATTTAAACCTATGTATTAGTAATTCTGAGAGATTTTTTTTGCCAGTCATCTAGTATAATTTGTTTTTGTGGACTGGTGAAAATATTTTTGGGGAAGACTCCAGTAGGGCTCCAAGAAGACCGGAATGGCATTTGTCTTATTCTCTTTCATACCTCGAATACCTGGCACTTGCTATAACTCAAATCCCGTTGAGTCAATGTGCTAGGAGAACCTGTGACTTTCTCCCAGGGCACAGCTTCAATATTCCCGAGACTTGGCCTGAGATGCACTCCTCTCCCTGAGACCTGGGGCCCAGTCTGCAGCTCAGATGCTTGGGAGCAGGTTTTGGACTTAGGTTTGAGATGCCTGTTAGGCATGAGGAGATGCTAGGTTGGTAGCTGGGGGTGTAGGTCTAGGAGAGGGAGATTTCAAATGGGCATATATGTGATTTCTAACGCCCCACATTGAGAGATTATTCAAAGTCATGCAAGAAGAGTATAGGGAAAGGAAATAAGGGGGTGAGTTGCTGAGCTCAGGATGCTCCTATATAGAGAAATTAGCCAGACATAAGCAGAGCCAGCGAAGGATCCTGAGGAGGGTTTGCAAGGCAAGAGGGAACGATGAAGTTGTGGTGTTGAGGTTATCGAGAGAAAGAGCTATGTGTTAGTCTGCTAGGGCTGCCGTCACAAAATGCCACAAGCCTGATGGCTAAAACAAGTATTTCATTGTCTCACAGTTCTGAAGACCAGAAGTTTGATTGTGTCCTTTTGAAGGCTGTAGGAAGAGGCTGTCCCGTGCCTCTCCCCTAGCTGCTGATGGTTTACTGGCAATCTCTGGCCTTCCGTGTATTGCGGAAACATTACTTGGATCTCTGCCTTTACCTCCACATGACGTTCTCCCTGTGTGTATACCTATCTCCAAATTTCCCCTTTTTTATAAGGACACCTGTTATATTGGGTTAGGGTCTACCTTGCTCCACAATGACCTCATCTCAACCTTTGCAACCACCCTGTTTCCAGATACAGTCACAATCTGAGGACCTGGGGGTTAGGACTTCAGCATGAATGGGGTCACAGTTCAACCCACAACAGGTGAGGTGTGTCCAGAAGAAGTGAATAGTCAACTGTGACAAGTCTTACAGAAACATCCAGCAAAATGAAGAGCATGAAGTCATGATTAGTCCTGCAGCCTGTGGCTTGATGAGAGCACAGCTAGTAGAGAGGCAAGACCTGAGGCATACAGCTTAAGGGGCACAGCCATCCAGACCCCGGCCTCCTCTCCACTCTGTGTACTTTCCACCGCAGTTACTGCCTCTCGAAAACCTGGTAGAAGATTCTTAAGCCACTTAAACAGCAAAAGGGAATCATTTGCTAAAGAAAAGCAGCATAGAGATATTTAATGCGTAATGGTTCTGGGGGCTGGGAGTTAGAAAGTAATGCCACTGAGTGCCAACTTGGAGTAGCATTATTGGCTTTTGGGGGTCCAGCCTTATTACATCTCATAGAATTGTACTGCTAATGGTGGCATTTCATAAGGGGCCAGTGGAGGTAGGCATTGGGGTTTTCGAGGAATCCTGAAAATTCTATCCCATCTTCTCTCAGAGCCAGGCTTCCCTGGATCTTTATGCATTACTTGCAAAATGGCTAGAGACTGTTCTTAGAACACTGGCCCCAGAGACCTTCCCTGACTCCCTGCATAGTCATCCCCATTCCCACATATGGATCACACTGCATAGCCCATGGGTAAAGTGTGACAACTCACTCCTCATCCCAAGTTCTCCCAACTTTTTTTTTTTTTTTTTTTTTTTTTTTTTGCATTCCCTTTTGGTCCTCTCTGATGGACTAAATGTTCTGGAGTTTCTCTCTTTTTAATGAATAAAATCTGCTTTCACAAGCCACTCCCTCTCATTTATGAAAATTGTAAATGCCACGCTCCTCTTGGCTGGTGCATGAAGCCACAGCCTTCCTTAGAGATTCTCCATAATAGTGGCAGGTAGGGGGTGTGGAGTCTTGCAGGACCCCTTGTGTCTCAGAAGTCATACCAGGAGGCAGTGTCCAGCACTAAGGTTGTAAGGGTATTGGAGGCCGCTATTTGCACAGAAGCCAGTCCTCCCCTTCTCCTGTGGAGGCAGAGAGTGCCTCTTCCCTTAGAGACAATCCCCACTCCCCTGAATCCCTGAATTTCTGTGCTCCTGCTGCCTCTTCTTCACAGGATGTGGCTTTCCATTTCTGGGAACCAGCTTTCCAGTCACCCATGAAGGAGGCTGCAAATACATGAGCCAGGGAAGCCTTCTGGGACCAGCCAAACTCACCTACCCTTTCTCTGGTGATGCTGGACAGGGGAGGCTCTGGGTCCATTACAAGGCTTAGGAGGCCTTTCTATGGGGGGTGTGGGATTGGCAGAGTGCTGGCAATAAGAGAGTGTGATCCCCATAGGTGGTTAAGAGTCCTTGTAGAAGTTTCTTTGCTCTGCCCTGACAGGAGAGAAGCCACTTCTCATCCATAGGCCCATCTGCTTTAAACTTTTAAAGGAACTGAAAGTCATAATGCAGTCTAAAAAGTTTTAAAAACCAATGGGAAAAGAATCTTTTCCAAATGTGGTGAGAGGCTGTCTGTCTTGCTGCCTGGTTGTTTATATCTTGTGGTGTGAACAAGAAATCTGATCACAAATGCCTAAACCACTTCCTTGGCCAGTGGGTGCCTAGATTTTTGCCAACCAGGGCACTGCATTAATCCTTTGACCCTATCTTGTGTTTGACCTCAGAGTTCCTCCTCTTTCCCCTTGGGCTCTCCTAGTAGCCTGAACTTTCCCACATTTCCCTCCTGGGAAGTTACAGTAAACTCACTGGATTGCTGGGATTCAGATGGCACATGGGCATGAACTGACCAAGGTCTAGGGGACTGAGGTGAGTTCTGGGCCTTGAGCTTGGCCTCCATGGCCCATGGCTCCAGGCCTGGCACACAGTAGGTGTTCTGAAGACCTGTTCAAGTGAGTGCAATGAACTACAGAAGCCTGATTAGGACATGTGAAATATCCCTGACTTCTACCTTCTTCCCTAGGGAGGCTCTGCGTGAATTAAGTAATGGTCACTTCTCACAAAGGTGCCTCTTGGGATGTTTGGCAGTCAGGAAGGAAATAATTCAAAGGCTGAAGGGGATGCAGGAAAATGAAGAGGAGAGCCCAGGCTCATTAGCATGATTGAGAAACTATATGGACAATCCTAGACCATAGGAAGGGCTACAGGAGAGCTTGCTGTAATAAAATATGGAGTAAACAGACTTGGGTTTAAGTGTGAGCTCCATTTCTTACCAGCTGGACCTGGTATGTTGTTTAGCCTTTCTGCACCTCAAATTTGCCATCTAAATGATGGGACTAATAATCAAGACCTTTCCTATCCTAAAAGTTGGATGCAGAGCTTAATATGAGATAATAAATTTGTGGCTCTTAATTACTGTCCATGTTAAGGGAGAAGTCATATCCTCTAGATTATCATCTATACAAATATGTGTTTGGCCCACTGAGCTGTGGGCCTGACTCCTGAGTTAGGGGCACTGGTTTCTTCTTCTTCCATTGGTTCCTCTCATCTCTGTCCTTTCTCTTCTGTATTTATCCCAAGAGCTAAAATTATTATTCACCTTGTTTCCCCAAGCCCACCCAGAGTGTCCCAGTGTGGGAGTGTTTTCCTTGTGGGCAGAGGCAGGCAGGAGAAGGAAGTGGTGGGATCGAATCTCAGCACCTCCTGCATGGAGAGAGTTGTCACGTGTGGCTGGTGGGCAGTGATGGTGACATTTTGACATGTATCGAATGGTTTTGATTCCAGAAGGTGCATGTCAGAGTAGTGGGACATGTTTGGATAAATCGGAACCAACCTGAATCAGAACACTTTAAAAAAAAAAAAAAGTTATTTATTTATTTATTTATTTATTTACTTATTTATTTATTTGAGAGAGAGAGAGAACACAAGAAAGTGGGGGGAGGAGCAGAGGGAGAGGGAGAATCTTAAGCAGACTCTATGTTGAGCATGAAGCCCCACACAGGGCTTGATCTCACGACCTTGAGATCATGACCTGAGCCAAATTCAAAAGTCAGACACTTAATCAACTGAGCCACCCAGGCGCCCCTGAACTCTTTCTTATACCAACAATACAGTTTTCCTTCTTTTTTTCCTAACTTTCATGTCTGCCTGCTCAGCAGGGCTGGAGCATCCAGGCTAGAGTGAAGCCACCTTCATTCTCTTCCTTTCTGGACAACGGGTCTTCCCCAGGGCAGGCCTGGAATGGAACAGATTTTGTGTTAACGTGGGATGGAGGAGCAGTTCCCTCCTGTGGGTGCTGACACTGTCATTTCTGGGACTCCAGAGTAGAAACTATTTGGAAAAGTTGTGAATTGTGCATGTCTCCTTTTCTCTCTCCTCCTTGCCCAGGACAGCTTCATAAGTGGGTCCCAAACCTAACATTCCCAGAAGTTGGTAAGGTGGGCCTTAAGGATGCCAAGGAGCTTAAACCAGCTGCAGTGGGTTTGGTTCAGGTTTGTACCTATGGACGTAACAGGAGCCATGAGTGCCAAGTACAGCAAATGCTTGGGTCACGCTTGCTGACCATCATACTCCAGATGGGACCACTCGGGAATTTTTTTTTAACTACAGTTACTTCTGGAGACTGCTCTCTCAGGAGTCCTGGCCTCCTGGTCACCTTCAGAGCAGCCTTTGTCAGATTTGCCCATTCAAGGCACAAATACTAATTGAGTCCCTACTCCTTGTCATGCCTTGGGGCCACAGAGGTGACAAAGCCTTGGTTCCAGTGATCACAAACTCATCCTCTAGCAAGAGAGACAGGATAGAGGAGACAGGATATAAGTAGACTGGGTAGAGTCAGGCCCAGGAATACGGTAGGAGAGAGGAAACACACTTCTCCAGTGCAGAATGGTCTTGGGTTTTTGGAAGAGGCAGAGGAAGAACTCACCTGTGAAAGACAAACAGGCATTAACAGGAAGAGGTAGTAGCTTGAGGGTGGTGGCAGGGTATCAGCTATCCTGGTTTGGCAGAGAGTGAGGGGGTTCCTGGGACATGGGGTTTTCATTTGCCAAGATGGAGATAATTCTGAGCAAACTGGGATGGTTGGTCACCCTAGACAGTGAAAGGGCCAGGACTTCTAGAGTTAGAAGGACCTGGGTTTGAATCCCAGTTCTGCTACTGAAAAGATGTATGGCCACAGGTAAATTATTTTACCACTCTGAACCCTAATTTCCTTATCTAAGATCTGAGAATGTATACAGGACTCCACCTAGCCCAGTGGTATCAGTAACGGGTAGTTACTTGGGTAGAAAAAGCAGCATTTTCAAATGACAGGAAGAATGTGGTTGGGGTAGAGTATGAAGAAGGGTGTGGTAAGAGGTTGGCTGGAGATAGAAGCAGGAGCCAGATTAGAAAGGGTCTGAATATCATCCTAAGGAATTTAGATTTTTTTTCCCCTTAGGACAATGGTTAATCACTGAATTAATTTTAGAAGATGAGTAAGGCAAGCAGATTTTTGCTTTAGAGAGGTTGTCTTGGAAGCAGAGGGGAGAGTAGATTAGGAGTTTAATCTGGAGGGGGCAGGGAGGGTAAGGATGATGTAGTGAAGCGATCAGGAACAGGGAGTTACATTCTGAGAAAAACAGGAAAGCTAAGTGGAGGATTCCAGAGAAGGCCATCAGCCAGCTAAGAGTCAGGCTGGGAGCCCCAGAGGTTAAAGGGTCAAAAACATCATCTTCTGAGGTTAGGTGCTGTGGCTATGTGCTGAGCTGGCCTGAAAGGTTATGTGCTTTCCAAACAGATCTGACACCTGGGAAACTGTGTGAATGGGGATGACCTCATGAGCTTCTAGGGATGTTTTGGGTCCTTTGGCTAACGCACAGGTCCTTCTTGTCTTTTCTCCATCTTCTTCCTTGGCTTCATCCTACATGGGAGGCTTCTTTCCAGTGCTTTGACATCTCATCGTCTCCATAGTGACGGAACAATGGTGTCCTAAACACATGACCTCACCGTGTGGTTATGCAGAAGAGTGCGCTGGAAGGAGCACTTTGGGGGTTAGACAAATCTGGTTGGGATAGGAAACCCTCTGGATCAGATGTCTCTGGAGCAGCTCCCCAGCCCTTGGGAGAGGATGGACCAGCCATGTAATGGGGATAACTTGGACTAGCCTGCTGACAGTGGTCTCAGCTGCCTTAGCAATTTGGAATTGGGAATGACTTTCTGTAGATAATAATCAAAGAAATTACAAAAGAGAATTGACTGACCTCAAATATATAGGTTGTGGAGGTTTGTTTTTTTTTTTTTTTTTTGTACATAACTACTTCAGATAAATGAAAAGGGAAAAGACAAGTTTGGGAAATTATTTGCAGTAAATATAAATGCACACAGTTACTATCTTCAATATGTAAAGAGATAAAAAGAGATTTAAAAAGTTATAATAACTAAGGGAAAAAAACAAGTAGAAAGTGTGACAAAGATATAGGCAGAAAATTGATAAAGGAAAAGAGTCATTCGTTCATTAATTCATTCACCCTTTCAATAAATTTACTGTGCACTTATTATGTGGCAGGCACTATTCTAGATATTAGAATATAGCAGTAACCAAAACAGGCAAAAATCCCTGCTCTCTAGAGTTTCAGTGCTTTCTACGATCTCTCTCTCTCTCTTCCTTTATTTATTTATTTTTAACATTAATTCCAGATAAACTCTTTATTCATCTTGGAATTATTTTCACGTAAAACTGAATGGAGAATTTATTCTCTCCCTCTAATGTAAGCCATGCTCCCTAACAATTCATTAAGGAATCCTATCTCTCCTCAGTAGCTCCCTTTTACCATAGTAGCTTTGTGCCACCACTGATCCCATAGGCTTTATTTACATGGTTGGGAAGGGTTGTGACAGAACAGTCTAGGTCACTATCTTGGTCCCTTTCTCCATGAGATGGCCCTCACAGTCTTGTTTGCTCTCTTACCTGAATGAATCATTAGAGATTTTTGGAGTCACAGAACAAAAGAGAACTTTAACCACACAATTTCTAAAGCTGATTTCAAGCATTATAATCACATTTTGTGTTTTGTCGTGTTCCTAAAGCTTATGTTTTCCCGTCTCTGGGACATGAGATGGTCACACAGCCACTCTAATGCTCTCTAATGCAGCCATTTCAAGGATGAGCAGTGCCTGTTAGAGCTGTCATGAAAGCCTTGGTTTTTCCCTCCTGTCACCCATATGTGTCTTTACAAAAAAAAGATTTGGGAAAAAATTTAGTTTGCCCCTGGAAGCATGATATTTCTTCAAGTCTGCTTTTATGTCTTACAGTAAAGTTTTAACAAATTTTAATAGACCTTGTGTGTTTTCTCATTAGGATTATTTTAGGTTTATTATAATTATTTCACTGATCATTTAAATGGAGTTTCTTTTTTTTTAGTTACCATTGTAGTTCTATTATTATTCATTAACTATTTCTAGTATATAGGTAACTGATAGATTTGTGTATTTTTAACTTGTAATTGCTTTTATCTTACTGAACTGTTATTGGTTTTGGCAGTTTTTCTCTGGGATTTATTTATCTTTTTGTAGAATGTAGTATCTTCTGCTAATAATGGTAATTTGATTCTTGGATTTAAAAAAGAATTGCTTCATGTTATTGACTAGAAATAGAAAATGTATAGTCATGATAGTGACAGAAGTCATATTTGCTTTGTTTCTAATTTTAGTGGACATGAGCCTGTTGTTTGACCATGAGTAGGATGTTGATTGCAGCCTTCTAGACTGCTAAGGTTTTTTTTTCTTTTTTAATTCAAGAAATGTATAAAAAAATATCATTAGAATCTATATAGTTTTTTTTTCCTGTGACATATTGATGTAGACTAGTGAATACTTCCAAATCCTAAATCATCATTACATTCCAGGCATAAATACAGTATTAGTCATATTGAGTTATTCTTTTAATATCTCCTGGATTTGATTTATTTTTTTTTTTTTAATTTGGGATTTTTGCATCTATACTCATAAGTAAGATTGATCTTTATATATGTGTGTATGTGTATACACATATACAGTATTACATATATAATGTTATATATGTATTTGTATATTATCTTTGCCAGGTTTCTCATTAAATTATGTTAGTTTTATAAAAGGAATTGGAACGCTTTCCATCTCTCTCTGCTCTAGAAAAATCTGAAGGAACTCATCCATAAAACTGTCTTAGCTCATAGCCATTTGTAGAGATAATTCCTTCACATTTTTTTCCCAATTTATTTCATGTTTAATGGTGTATTCAGAGGACATTCTTCTTAAGTCAGTTTTGGTAACTTTTATCATCCTAGAAAATGGTCTATTTCATCAAGATGTTCATAGTAATAAACATAGTTATTCCTTCTTAGCACTCTGGTTATGGGATGGACCTTAATTAAGCTTACCCTGATTTTCCTTGAGCAGCTAAGGCAAACTGGACATTCCAAATGACAGTAACTGATTACTAAAGGGTATGGATGGGAAAAAAGAGCACAGAGAATTCAAGAAGCCAAGGCAACCATAGCACATTCTCCAAGTTCATAGCTCCAACCTCTACCTTCTTGTCCTAAAGGGCTGGCAGCTTTTCAGACATCTTGCCTGAATTTTTTAGCTTCTAGTTCTAAATGGACTCCCAAAATGAGAAGATTCCATTTTAATACTCGAATTCCCCCTAGACATCTTGACATTCTTGTGGCCAAAGACACTTTGCCAGAAGCACTCTGATCCTCTCCTTGGCCTGCCTTTCTTCTCTCCTTCCTTCCTTCTCTCCTTCCTTCCTTCCTTCCTGCCTTCCTGCCTTCCTGCCTTCCTGCCTTCCTGCCTTCCTGCCTGGTCTTCAGTGTGAGGGCACCCCTCTCCATAGGTAAGAATATCCCCTTAGACCCAGGGGATGCTTTGTCCTGGCACAGACCTCAACATGCCACTAGTCACTGAGCTACGTGATGAACACCATATCAAGGATGCTGCTTCTTTAACAGCAAAGGAGAATGATAATATATTTATAAAATCAAAATTTATAAAATCAAATATATTTGTCCTTAAGAAAACAAATCTTGATTAAGAACATTAAAAATGTTTCAATCCATTGTAAACATTTATATACAAATGAAGCAAGTGTTGGAAATTATGAGAGTAAATCAGTAGGCTTTGGAAGACGAACATGTCTCGTCTATGGTCAATTCCTCCAAAATGGATCCTCAGTATTTAAATACTGGTTCATACCTTCTCAGCTTGGAGAGGTGGGAGATGAAGGTATTCTAGAGCTAGATAGGATACAGAATGATGGATGAAATGGAATTTTAGCTCAGGAACTGGTGGGTGGGGAGAGGTAAGCTATGGGCTCTTGGGATTTGACCTTCTTGTGGGTAGCCTCAGTTGCCGGGAACCCACAAAAAACACAACCAAGGTCAAGTTCAGGCAGCTGAATGGTGTGACTGTGCTGTCATAGATGTCTCATTGGAGGGGTCTTTTCTTCCAGAAGGGGAGTCTGGAGGTACTTATCCTCTATTTATTCATAAAATGCTGGCCATTAACACTGAGGGATCCTGGAAGATGGTGAATAATTTCAAATAGTCCAGTAACCATGTTAGATAGACCATAAGCCACTCCCATGGCCAACATGCTTAGTCTCAAAAAGAGGGCTTGGTCTTCTCATTCACATTTAGGAACTCCTTGTAGCAAGGACTTTGTCTTCTTTTTGACCTGTTCCCCATCCCCCACCTCACCCCCGCCCAACCTCAGACAGACATTTGTTTCTGTTCACTACTGAGGACCAAGTGCCTAACCAGCCTGAGTCTGGGCAGCTAGTTCAGTACAGAAACCCAAAGTAAACCTGTCTCTGGAATGACTGCTATTCTCCGTTCTGAGAAGTGCCCTGCTTGTCCAAGGGCTAGTTCAAGTTCTAGCGTCTCTAGGAACCTGCCTGTTGATCACTCCAGTCCAAAGGGCTCTCTTCTTTCCTTAACCTTCCAGGGCATCGACTTTATGTAGGACTGCCAAATCTTGCTCATGCAACAAATATATGTAAATGTTGAGATTATGAGGAAAAGTTGGAGCAAGGCTTTCCACTTGTGAAGACAGCGTGGCTTTCAGAAAGAGATCATAGGGCTCACAAGTGGGTCTAGACCACCATGGCTCTCTTCATTCTGCTGTTAGCTTTGTTTTTTTTAAAAACTCCCTCAGATGGCTTCAGATTATAGCAAGCTGATTTCTGGTGTGAGCCCAGGAAGCTCCATTGTATAGTCTCAGGGGTTGCCCTGGGCACATCCAGGGTTTACTGAGGCAGCTATCTCTGGACAGAGCCAGGCAGTCAGGGCCTGTGTGTCCTGCCACTTATACCCAGCTTTGGGGTGTGTGGGGAAGCATTTCATGGGAGGATTGTCTTTGTGTTTGCACCACTCAGGCAGTTCTGTGCGGCCATGCCTACCTAGCTCTAGGGCTTGGTGCTTTATGACCAGAACAGCTCTGGGTGGAAGGTCATCTCACTGCATCCTGTATGACTTTGGTAGTCCCCTCTTTTCACTGGGCCTCAATGCGCACATCTGAAAAATAGGGGTGTTGGACTTAACAATCTATGGCTGTTTTCATTCTGATGTTCTGTTGGCACATTTGGACTGGTTGGGTGAAGGAATAAACATTAGATGTAATAGTTTGCTAGGACCATTGTGACAGTACCTGACACTGGGTGGTTTAAGCAACAGAAATTTATTTACTCACAATTGTGGGGGCCAGAAGTCCAGGCTTGCAGATAGCCATCCTTTCACTGTGTCCTAACATGGTCTTTCCTCTGTGTACGTGCATGCCTATGTCTAAATTTCCTCCCCTGTAAGGATGCTTGTCAGATTGGATTAGGGCTCATCCACATAACCTCATTTTCACTTAATGTCTCCTTTTTTTTTTTTTAAAAAAAAGATTTTATTTATTCATGACACAGAGAGAGAGAGAGAGAAAGAGAGAGAAAGAGAGAGAGAAGCAGAGACACAGGCAGAGGGAGAAGCAGGCTCCATGCAGGGAGCCTGATGTGGGACTCGATCCCGGGACTCCAGGATCACACTCTGGGCCGAAGGCAGGTGCTAAACTGCTGAGCCACCCAGGGATCCCCTTAATGTCTCCTTTAGAGACAGATCCTCTTTTCCCACATAGTTGCATCGTTGGGTACTGCTGGTTAGCCCTTCAACATGTGAGTTCTGCTGGAGAGACGGCAGGGTGGTGGTGAGGACACAGGACACAGTTCAGTCTCTAACACTAGGAAGAAGACCAGTGTTAAGTTGTGAAAACTCTGGTTTGGAGAAATCTTTTTATCCATTTCAAGAATTAGTAGCAAGTAGCAGCTTGAACTAGGCTTTGAAATGCCATGTGGGGGGTCCTTAGGACTTTCTTTAATGCCTAGGTAGGTTTATTTGTAATAGACATACTGATCTCTGAGGGCAAAGAGTATGTGGGATGATGGAAAGTAAACTGATGGCAGAGTGAATCTGTCCCTGTGTCTGAGGTTGAGGATGCATCTAGGGCAGGATGGGGATGTAAGGATGAGAAGACAAGTAAAATGAGGACGATTTGGAAGGCCTTAAATTGTAAGTGAAGGTGCTTAGCCATCTCCAGCAACAGGCAGAGAGGTGAGTGAGTGAAAGTTGCTCAGGTATTTCCTTCTCTGGTAGAGGCGACTTTAAAGGCAGAGTCTGTGTGAGCGCCTTACCCTGGGACCTGAATCTCTTCCAGTGGAATTTCTAGGACCCTAGTGAGCTGTCAGGGGCTTCACTGACTCTCCTGAAGTCCCCTTGCCTTTGCAATCTTCACTCTAGGCCTGGCTATAAAATTTAGCCTTTGAAGTAAGTATATACAGGAAAGTGCCTGTATGAGAGTTGGGACTGTAGAGATGGTCTGATCCAAACACCTCATTTCAGAGAGCAGGAGACTGGTGTTCAGAGAAATAAACATTTAGGTCTGCATTTTGGTTGTGCATCTAATTGTGACGAAAGTAGACTGAGAACTCAGTCCCCAATAGTGTTGAAGTGAGTCTCACTTAATCCTTGAGCAGGATGAGCACAGCCTGAGGACAGACAGGGGTCCTTAAGAATCACTAGCCCCAGGAGGCAGCTCTGTCTTCAGGGGTGTGTTCCTCACCAGCTCACCTAGAAACCCAAGACCAAGTCACTCCATTTGCATTTGCTGAAATGATGCAGGAGGCTGTTGGGACACAGGGGCTCTGCACCAGTCTATGAGTTTGCTGCTTCAAGCTCCACGTTCTACAGCCCAAAGAACATCACACAATCTGAACTGAGGGCAGCATGGAGGTGCCCTGCTACATTGTACACACCCTGCCTTAGCCAGGACTCCCTCTGCTATGACACTTGTACTCCTGTTAAGGCAATACGGAAGTCATGGACTGGGGTTCAGGAGGCAGTTACACTGAGGTAAGTGTATGTGGGAATGAGAGAGAGAGAAAGAGGAGGATATTGATTGGTTTACATACTGTTAGGAGAGACTGGGGAAGTTTTCCTGGGTATCAGCTTCCCCAGGACATCTCAAAATTGATATTCCACTGAGGGGATTAACAGGGACTGGCTAAGAGCTAGAGCAGATCAGACTTTAGGATTTCTGTCCTTGAATCTTAGTAGGCGTCTTTGGCCACAGTGATGAAGTTCAGGGTAAGCACAGACCCAAGTGCTAATTTTATGTGTTTTGTTCAGTGGCACACTTTCTCCTTCACATGGTGGGTTGCAGTATAAAGGCAGGCTTGGACACATGTGTGCGGCCCATTGAAGGCATCTGACAGCTGGAGCCCGTGTGGTTTGGAGGCAGATGTGGGTCAAGGGCGCTCTGAGCTGGCCAGTGAGAGGGTACAATACAGGCAGGCTGACCCAGCTGGAGCCTTCCTTGGCAGTAAAGGGGCTTTAATGTGGCCAAAGTTATGTGTATTGTTGGGCTAAGAACTGAGTCAAAGGGATGGAAGATCCAAAATGTTGTTTGACAGTTATTATTTTTTTTGTTATTTGTGTGTGTGTGTGTGTGTGTGTGTGTACTTAATAGTATAGTAACTATTCCAGGTTTATTTGATTATAAATAATTTTATGTTTTATTTATGTAGGAACTTAGAGGGCTAATTGAATCTTCCTATATCTTAAAATGTCAGAGCTGGAGTTCTCTCAGGGCTCGTCTGGTCCCATTCCCCCATTTGGTGCATCAGAAATTGGATCTTAGAAAGGACGACTCACTAGGCTCAGGGTCATCCAGTGAGGCTACAGTTGGCACTCACATCTCCCACCTGTGTCTACTCAGGACTATATGAGAATTCTGCATACACCCAGTATAGACCTGAGGTTGTCCTGTTGGCAAGCTATTGTGGCTGATTTGGGAGTCTCACTGGCAGCAACCAGAGGTGATGGATTTTCTGGGTAAAATTACCCCAAACAGGTCACATGATGACCAACTATGATTCTATCACACGTGCATGGGTCTTTATAACTTGTAACATGCTGATATGCATGTACTATCCTCTCTTATCTTCCCCACCTCATTGTGCTATGAGAACACCATCCTATGGATATGGAAACTCATGCTCATGGAAGTCTACCTTTAGGGGCTCCTGAGCATCCCTGTTTCTTTCTAGATTGGTCATTTTCCCATCAGTTACCTCACTAGCCCCTCCATCCTCTACTACTGGGATCTTTCTCCCACTCTGTGCTCTTCCACTCCCTGCTAACTTCAGCTCAGTCCCCTGGACCCTTGCTGATGTACAACAAGGGAAGGAAAACAATGCAGGGGCAGGGCATCTAGTTTCTCTCTTCTCTTGCTTTCCAGTGATACAGACAGGTAATGAGCTTGGGCAAATCAGACCATCATCCATATTATCTCTTTGTCCCTCCACTGGCTTCTCTTAGGAATAAAAGCTTAAGCCTTTTTCCTACCCTGCTGGCTCTCATGCTACCCCATTACTTTTCTGACAGTCCCCAGAATGTTTAAAAGAAATGTCGGCCTTCATTCCTTGATGCCTTTTAATCTAGTTCTTGCTCTCTTAACTCAAGCTCGAGGGTCACTGATGCTGCTTGTTTGCCAGACTCAACAACACTGCCTAGTCCCCATCTTCCCTGTACCCTTCTGCATGCTGCTCACCATCATCCCTCTAGAAACTCCTCCCTTGGTGTATCAGGAGAGGCCAGGCTGTGCTATGTTACAAATGATCCCAGTGGTTTAAAGCAAAGACATGTGGTCAGTATAGCAGAGGAAAGAGAGCTCTCCAGTTTATCACACCAGCTTTGAAAGCCTGGCTGAAAGTGACATATCACTTTCACTTATAACTCATTGACCGAAAAAAGTCATATGTTTCTGCTTCCTACAAGGAGAGTCAGGAACCCAGTCCCACCAGGCTTCTGGAAGCAGGACTATTTGATGAGCAGCACTCATGACTGCCCTACTTCATCGCCACCCTGACTCTTCCTACCTCTCTGGATGCCCCTTCTTTTTCTCCTTTCCTGGATACTTGGCCTTGTCTCAACTCTCAACTCTTAAATGCAGCATTCTCTGATATGTTTCAGTATGCCCTGTAAATTTTTTCCTCCTTCATCTACTCCAGTCCTTTTACTATAGCTTTCTTTGCAGACATCCCCCAAATATGTGTTTCCACTCTGACTTCTTTCCTGACTTCTGGCCTAAACTTCAGACATGTCCCAGACCAGACTATTTATCCTTCCTATCCAAGGTCAGCTCCTTGCACCTGTTTTCCTGCTTCAGAGATGCTGAAGGCCCAGACTGGTCTGTCTACTTGCAGCTTCCTTCCCACTGACCTTCTTCCACTGGGAGCAAGACTCTGTGATTTTACCCTTAGGACTCACAGCTGCGCTCCTGGTGCTCCTGGCGGTTGGAGTTCTAAGTCCCCAGTTCTGTGCCCTGCCAAGCAAAAAACTTGGATAGTCATAAATAGAGCCATTTAGCTCTAATAGGCTGAGCCCAAGTTGAGGGTGAGGCCTGGGAGAAAGAGTGGATCCAAGGAGCTCTTGGCACGTCCGGGGTTCTGTAATATGCTCTTTCCCCTATTGGCGAAGGCCTGATTGAGTTACGCCTGAGCAGCTGGGGAGCATTGCCTCAGATGCCTCCTGCAGCCCCGATGCCCTGGCAGTCCTTGTGTCAGCCTGCCTGCTGTCTGATTGGCCATGCGGAGCCTGGCCAGATGGCCGCTGGGCCCTGGCTGTGTGGGAGGTGAGAACTCCATGTCCCGGACCTGGCTAGCCCTTGCCTTGTAGGTGCCAGCTTTTGATTGGGAGATCCCAGGAGCTTGGATCTGTAATCGGAGGTTTCTGGGCCTGGGGTGAAGGAAAGAAGAGGCCCCCTGATTATTGGTGATTATTATAATTCACTTCTTCATGGTTGTCAGCCCTCCTGCCAGCAGGACAGGGGCAGTGGTGAGGTGAGATGTTGTCCTCCAGGAACCAGGGAGAGCAGCCTGTTCTGCTGTATGGTGGCCGGGTCCTCGGTCTGCTGGCTGGAGGTTGGGGACCGGAGGTCGGAGAACCACCAGAGGCAGAGAGCCTGTCTGCCTTGAATCTGCAGGGGAAGTACCTGGGCTCTAAGTGAGGGGCCTGTGTTCAGCCTGACTTGGGTTTTGGGGGGGCAGGCGTACTGCCTCTCTGGCCATAGGGGGAACTTGTTCTTTCTGGTTGGAACAGTTTCTCTGCAGCCTCCTTTCCACTGATGTCTCCCCCACTCACTCTGTCCCTGTCCCCATGGTCTCTGTGGCTTCTCCTTACAGGTGCCAGACATGTACTGCCACAGGGCCTTTGCTCTGGTTGTTCCCTTTGCCTGGAACACTGTTCTCTTCTGTTCATGTGGCTAACTCCTCACTTTGTTGAGTGTTTGCTCAAATCTTACCTTTCTGATGAGGCATACCCCAACCCCTTTTTAATTCTGCAAACACCACCCCCCAGTAGCACACCTAACCTCCCCTTACCCTGCTCTTTTTTCCTTCTCTATACCACTGTTGCCTTGCAACATACAACTTTAGTTCTTTTTTTAAAATTTAAATTCAGTTGGCCAACATATAGTACAACATCAATTTCAGATGTAGTGTTCAGTGATTCATCAGTTGCATATAACACCCAGTCCTCATCACATCGTGTGCTCTCCTTGATGTCCATCACTCAATTACCCTATCTCTACCCATCTTCCCTCCAGCAACCCTCAGTTTGTTTCCTAGAGTTAAGAGTCTCTCATGGTTTGTCTCCTCTGATTTCTTCCCATTCAGTTTTCCCTCCTGTCCCTTATGATCCTCTGCACTATTTTCTTATATTCCACAGATGAGTGAAACCATATACTTGTCTTTTTCCGATGGACTTATTTCACTCAGTGTAATACCCTCCAGTTCCATCCACGTCGATGTAAATGGTAGGTATTCATTCTTTCTGACGGCTGAGTAATATTCTGTGATATATGTATCTTCTTTAAACAACTTGAGTTCTACTACATATTTATTTGGCTTATTTTAAAATATCTTTCTCTCTTGGAAAGTAAGCCCCCCTAGGGGCAGGGATCTTTGTTCTGTTTACTATTAGAAGAGTGTCTGCTGCTCGGAAAATAAACGAATCTGTCAAAAGAAGATAGGAATGGTCGCTGAGCTCGCCTCATAAGGGTGTTGGAGAGCCCACTGGGTATGTCTGGAAGTAGGCTTTCCAGTAGATGAGGATCTGCTGTTTTTCAACTTCACTCTCAAACACTGAGGACTTACCACCAGGGGCATGAAGACAGAGAGACCCTGAAGTCCACACCAGAGAGGAGGCCCCATGGAATAAACGTGTGGCACGGGCCCCAAGTGGAGCCGGGTGAGGCAGCGGCTCAAGTGGTGACGTCTGCCATATTCGGCGTCTAGATCTCTTGTGAGCTGAACCACTGGCGGCTTGTTTTTTTTTTTTTTTTTTTTTTTTTTTTTTTTTTTTTTTTTTTTGGCGGCTTGTTAATAATGGTAGTTAATACATTGAAGTGTATAGTAGCTTTTTTGGGTAGGAGGGGGAGGGATGGAGTTACAGCTCCATGCTGGGAGGTGGTATGGCTGTAGTGAATCCCAGCTGTGCTGTAGCCTGCAGCCCACGGAAGTGTCCGGGCAAATGAATGACATATGTTTAGAGATTGAAAGAAGGTTGAAAAATCTCATGCCCCTCCCGGGGTCATGCCTCTTGGTAGGTTGCTCTGGGTTCAAAGTGCAGATTGGGAGAGCCATGGGGCTTGGTGTACATCGGCTAGCAAGTCCCCAGATCGCTTGCCTGTAGAGAGCAGCTACTTAGGACTCAGGCTTTTCTGCTGCATCCTGCACCTTTGACCTTCTTTCTTCCCCCGAGCCCATTGTACCCCAAATCTTACTTTCTCAACCCCCTGTTATCCAAGGCCCTGCCTTCTACACAGGTGTCGAATGTATGTAATCTGACCAGATTGTGAGTGTGGGATGGTGCTAAGCATTGTGATTTGCTGTCAAATGCAATCCCCGTTACCCTGGAAGAGGAGGCCCTACAGCTGAAAGTTGACCTAATCTTTACAGTCAGGAGGGAGTTTGCAGTGATTAAAGAGCCATTTCCTGCTGACATGTTGATACTAGCAGCTTCTAAGTTGTAGAGGAAAGGAGCCAACAGGCAGAGCCCTGAGAGAGTGGCTGGTCCTAGCTTGGGCAGTTTCCGGGATGGGGGCACTTGGCATGTGCTATCTCATGAGGCCATCTTGGTGCTTCCCTTTGCAGGGTGTGCACTCTTGGGGGTTGCTCACTGTCAGGGCCAATGTTGCAGGGCTGGGCTTAAGTCTGAGTAGACAGCTGCCATGTGTGAGTTGTGGTTACTTTCCAGCTCTTTGAAAGACTAGAGGACCCAGAAAGAAGAAAGCAGGTTTCCTTCTCCACGTGGGCTTATCCCAGGACAAGAAGGACTTAGGTACTCCATGGGGCCTTTTCTTAAATATTATTTATTTATTTATGCATGAGAGACACACAGAGAGAGGCAGAGACATAGGCTGGGGGAGAAGCCGGCTCCCCGCAAGGAGCCGGATATGGGACCCGATCCCAGTACCCCAGGATCACACCCTGAGCCGAAGGTAGACACTCAACCACTGAGCCACCTAGGTGTCCCTCCATGGGGTGGTCTTATACAAAGACAAAAAGGGTCCATGGGAGGCTAGACCTTAGATGAAAGCAAAGAGTGTGGGGAGAAAAATGGGAGTGTACCAGGATACTTTCAGATGCAAGTTAAAAAAAATCTAAACCCAAATTATCTTAAGCAAAGTAGGGGATTTATTATTGGCTTAATGTCTTCCAGAAGAGGTGTGGCTCAAATGGCATCTTCAGGGTTTTGTTCACTCAAGTCTTTGGCTATGCCCACCCCGCTGCCCCCCAAGCCTTGCTCGCACTGCTGCTGCCTTTGTTCCGTGGATAGCTCTGTCTTTGGGCTGCAGAAGATGGTGACCAACAGCCTTAGCCTTAGCTACATGTACTCTGGCTTGGCACCAACATCGGATCAAGGGACTTCATGTCCTCACTTATGGAGTGAAGACGTGAGACTGATGCCATGTGGTCATGTGACCATGCGGATCCCCGTGGTGACTGGGCTGGGCCAGGAGGGCATGGTGGTGAAGACACATCAACTGATAGCTCCATGACCACGTGGGTCAGAGCACCCACAATGGCAGCCACAATGCTCTACTTCCTCTGTCACTCCTCTCTTGGGCTTCTCTACCATTCCCCACAGCCAAGGGTTACTCGCTGTAGGTTAAAATGAGAAGGTAAAATTTTTATTTTTTTTTAAATGCATATTTATTTATTTATTTATTTATTTATTTATTTATTTATTTATTTATTTATGATAGTCACACAGAGAGAGAGAGAGAGAGGCAGAGACACAGGCAGAAGGAGAAGCAGGCCCCATGCACCGGGAACCCGATGTGGGATTCGATCCTGGGTCTCCAGGATCACGCCCTGGGCCAAAGGCAGGCGCTAAACCGCTGCGCCACCCAGGGATCCCGAGAAGGTAAAATTTTTAAAGAATAAATGCAAACTTTTGCATTTCATATCAATTGCACATGTAGGAAAACAGCTGGGAATTTTTTCTATTTAGTTACTGCTGGATGACTCCAGTTTTCCTCCTCTTCAAACAGGTGTGTATGGCAGTTGTCTTGTACCCATCCCACCATTGTATGTTGGGGGTGTAGGGGACAGATATCATGTCACTTTGTTCATAGGTCTATAGATTGAGGCAATGTGGAAGAGGAGCCGCACCTGTGGGGTCACAATGGTATCTGGACTTGACTTAGAGAGACACCAGATGTCAAGCTGGGGACCTTGCTGGAGAGCATGGGGGCATTTTGTACATTGGAGGGATGTGAATTATTACAGCAGAGTTACTGTGTCTGTGCTAGAGTGTGTTTTCCACAGATACCCTTGATGATACTGAACTATCCCACATGTTCTGTTTGTAATGTGACCTGATGGCCCACCATTAAGAGGTAGAATCTTTTTAGTTTTTTTATTTTTTTATTTGTGAGAGACACGGGCGGGGGGGGGGGGGGGGAGAGGCAGAGACACAGGCAGAGGGAGAAGCAGGCTCCATGCAGGGAGCCGGATGTGGGACTCAATCCCGGGTCTCTAGGATCATGCTCTGGGCCAAAGGTGGCGCTAAACCGCTGAGCCACCTGGGCCACCCAAGAGGTAGAATCTTTGTGGAACCTGGGTGGGCCTTTGCAACTCTTCTAACAGGTGGAGTGTGGGGGCATAGTGCTATGGACTTTCAAAGATTTCATAAAAGTTGTTAAGGCCAGCTTCCACTGGTCCTTCCACTGTTGGAACTTGCTGCGGGGAAGCTCAGGCCACATGGAGAGGCTGCATGTGGGTGCTTTGGTCAGTAGCCCCAGCATCAATCACCAGACATCTATCTGAGTGAGGAAGTCTGGTCTCCAGCTCCAGGCACCATCTGCCTACAACCACATGAGAGATTCTCAGAGAGAAGCACCTCATCAAGGTACCAGCCTCCAAAACTGAAAGAGATGATGATGATGATGGTGATAAATGATCATTGTTTTATGTCACAAAGCTTGGAGTTTGATTCGACATAGTAAGTTACTAGAAGGGTTGATGTGAAGATATCAGGAGGAATTTCAGCTGTTTGCAAACTTGAGATGGACTTGGGCCATGACTACCCAAACAGCTAAAATGCTTTTTAAGAACAACAGTTTAGGTTGCAAGGAGTCTCCCCTGTGTGTGTGGTTAATTAGGGAAGTCAAAGTAGGCATTAAACAGGTGGTTAAATTTTTGAGGTAGAAGAACACAGTTAGTGGGACACTTTGGCTAACAGTATTATAGAAGATATCGCCAGAAAGATCTAATATTTCTCAGAAACTCTCCTTTGCAGAATGGAGATGTAGGAATAGAATTGCCAGTTCTTAGTTTCCTGTGTCATCTGATTAAGTTGAGGTCTTGCTTTGGAGGAAAATAGCTACATAAACCTTTCTGGGGATTCCATCAGTTCTCACGACTGGCATCTTTTTTTTTTTTTTTTTTTTTAGATTTTATTTCTTTATTTGAGAGAGAGTGAAAGAGAGCATGAGTGAGGGGAGGGGCAGAGGGAGAGGAACAAGCAGATTCCCTGCTGAGCAGGGAGCCTGATGTGAGGCTTGATCCCAGAACCCCGAGATCATGGCCTCAACTAAAGTCAGACGCTTAACCGACAGAGCCACCCAGTCGCCCCATGACTGGAGTTGTTTTTGCTGATGATCTATTAGGACTCTGACCCCACAGAGCTGAGCTCCCCTGCTCTCACTGTTTATTCTCACTGCTGTTAGCACCCACCCTGTGTGACTTAAGCCTCATGTAGCATTTGTTTCCACTGTCCCCGGGACACATGCATTGGTGGGGAGTCAAGGCTGCACACTCTCTGGCCTCACTTTTCCTGGCTGCCTTTCCCACCTGCAGCCTTCCAGAAGAACTGGAACTGGGCTCCATGAATATGCCATAACTTCTCTCGGGCCCTTGCCAAGGCCCTTCCTTCCTTCTGCTGGAAATGTGATTGCCTCTGCTTTCTTTTCTTTCCCTCCCTCCCCGTTCCCTGACCCTCTACAGGAAACACACCTCTCCCACATTTATTCATCTTCATCTACCAATGCTTAGTCACTTCTCAGGCCTCCATGAAGAAGCTCCTTCCTCCAGGAAGGCTTTCATAATGCTGCCAGGACTGCTTCCCTTATCACACATTTCACTTTTTTTGTAATTGGTTGTTGGTTCCTTTATGAAGGTGACCAACTGAAGGCAGGGACTGTGTTTGGCTCATCTCAGGATGTGCTTTTGTCAGTCTTAGGTCCCTTACCAGCCTAGGACCTCCCTTAGGTGGGGGCCAGGCTTTCTCTTTATACACCACGAGCATGAACACGTGGTAGGGCTTCATGAAGCTTGTCAACTGACCAACTGGGAAGTTCTACAGAGAGCATTCCAAGACCTAATCATGTATAAGGTTGTCAGTCTAGCATAATGGATGAAAAACCTGGTTGAGCCATGGCTCCTTGGCATTGCAGCCATGGAGGTGGGCTGCTGGGATCTCCTGGGGGGAAGAACCTGTGGAAGAGCAGTGAGGAGGGTGGTTGGCTGACAGCCTCCAGCTGTGGCACCTTTGGGATCCTTCACAGTGTTTGAGCCTAGGTTGCTTTCAACCTGGGCTTCCTTCAGCCACTGGCTGAGTGCTGTAGGTATACCGGCCCCTGGACATTTCTGCTCAGGGGCCCTGGGCAGGGGCCCTAGGACTCTCCCCCAAAGGCAGTCTTTGCACTGGAGGTACTGGAGGTACTGGAGGTAGTCTTTACAAGTGTCATACCTGAGGCTTTTCTGCTAGTTTTGCACCCTGGTCCCTGTATCTTTCACAGGCATTATCCCAATAAATCCTTCACAGCTATCTTGTCTTGGCATCTGTGTCTCAGAGGCCAACTAGCACACTCTGTGACACAAGACAAGCTTCATAACCAGTCTGGGCCTCAGTTTCCTCATATATAAAATGAACATTGTAAAAGCCATGATTTCATGGTTGGATAGTGATAATTAATTACCTGTTAATGACATATTAAGTGATATGTGTTTTTTTTTGTCACAAAATAAGTACTCAAAATGGCAGCTATGGTGACCTAATACCCATAAACCAAAATATTTGGTGGTTCCCAAGAGCATGTGTTTCTCATCTGTCTATACTCAGCATCCAGCACCCAGCACCCAGCTCAAGATCTAGCACATAGTAGATGCTTAGTAAAAGCTTGATGGAGCCAATGGAGGTCAGTGATGCTAAGCAGTGTTTCTCAGCTGGAACGGCAAATTTCTGAACCAGTCTTTGTGAGAGGATCTCCTTCCAGAGCAGAACCCACTTGAGTGAAGACTCCTATCAGCTGAGCCAGGATGAGGGGAAAGTCAGAGCCACCTTTGGGCTCCTTTGTCCTGGTGAGTCCTGCCAGCAGGTGGGTTTTCAGACCCCATAGCTAGCTGTCTCATCATATGGCAGGGAGAAGATGCTTCTGTGGGAAGATGCCCTTCATGCCCCTCCTGGAAAAGACCAGGCGCTGGTGCCCCTTCTGGTGTGCTGGGCCAAATACATCTCAGAAAGTGTGTGCAGGTGCACTGGTCTCAGGATGACACTTGACCTTGAGTCAGAGTCCCTCCATGGATAGGAAGTAACTATTCTCAGGATTTGGCTTTCCAAGGAGTTAAAGGGAACCAATAGAATGGAAACCAAGAAACATCCCCTTGTCTGCAAGGTCACAGGTGGTGTTCTGTGGGACCAGTTTTGTGGTTTAGGATCCCTGAGCCCGGACATCTATCCCACTGGAGGTCCACTAGCTGCTGAAACCCAACACAAATCTAACCCCCTGGGCCTGTGGGCAGAAAATGCTGCAGACTTAAGTGGCTTCCATTAGCTGTCCTTTGGACAGTGCTTTTATGGGTTGAATATTTGGAGGTAGCATTGAGTATAGATGTTGCAAAGAGAATTTTTACCTGGGCACCTTTTCTAGCACCAGGCTTGCCCAAGCTGACCTTTCTGACTTAGAAATAAAAGCTGTGTTTCACCTTGGGAACTTGGCATGGAGTCTCAGAGAGTCAAAACCTCAGGGAAAATGCAGCTCCTGTTTACTGAGGACTTCCCTTGTGTTTGAGGCTGTGCTAAACACTTGGGAGTTGTTGTTTCCAATAAATACTCCCAGCAGTTCCAGGGGGCTGGGAAGGGGCAGGAGGATCCACAGTTTACAGATGGGGACCTAACTGAGGTGGAGACAGAATGACCAGGGGAGGCCACAGAACTGGGAAAGCCAGAGTTTCAAGACCTGTGGCTTGATTCTCAATGTGCTGCCTCTGCCTGTCAATATACTCAAGGGAAAGGAAGCCCGGGCCAGCAGAGCATCATTTAGTATATCAGAGGAACATAGGAGTTAACTCAAAGAGCTGTCAGTGGCCAAAGCTGGAACAATTCGAACAAGAAAATAAAGCTGTATTGAATTGTTACTGATACAAACAGCTGAATACAAAAAAATCTGTGCAGAAGAATTCTGAATAATTTATGTAGAAAACCCTTAAAGAGATGGAACATACACACACCCCTGAAGTGTGGACTGTGCATAGTGACTTCCTTCCAAAGGAGGCAGAAGGGGGCACATAGAGGAACTTTATGGTGGAGAAACAAGACAAATATGGCCCCAGTCTGGGAACCAATGTCAACACCAATGGTGATAAGTCAGGTTCATAGCATTTAGATATGATGTGATGGAAATGACACGTTACCTCTATAGGCTTCCTCTCAGGGGCCCACAACCCCAGTCGAATCATGGAAACACCATCAAACAAATCTAAGTAGAGGTCATTTAACCAAACACCTGACCAGCACTCCTCAAAACTGTCAAGGTCATCCTGAACAAAGGAGGTCTGCGAAACCACTACAGCAAGAGTTGCCCAGCAAGATACAGTGACTCAGAGTAGCGTGGTGTCCTGGATGGGATCCTGGCTTGGAAAAACTCATTGGGTAAAAGCTAAGGAAATCTGAATCAAGTATGGGCTTAAGATAAAAGTACAATATCACTATTAGCTCATTAGTTGTAACACATGAACCATACTCACAGACGATGTTAATACTGGCGGAAGCTGGGTGTGGAGTAGACAGGAAGTCTGGGTGGTCTTCACCATTTTTTTCTGTAAATCAAAGATTGTTCTGAAAAATAAAATTTATTTAGAAAAAAACCCCACCATAACAGGTTAAGAAAGAGACTGAAGAAGAAAGTAGAAACCTCTGTATTTTAGTACATTTAATAGCATGTTTTTGTGGTTTTTTTGAACAGGGGCCTGTGTATTCATTTTGCGGTGACTGGGCCCTGCAAATGATGTAGCTGGCCTTGGTGCCAGACGTCCAAGCTGCCACTGATCCTGGAGGCAGAGTGGGGTTTTCCAAGGTCGTAATATTCTCTGTTGGGCCTTTCTCGGCCAGAGCTACTACAGCATAGCAAGATTGTTCTGGGGGAGGAAGAGTTCTCTTCAAGAGGGTATAGCCTGGGGGCCTTGCCCACTAGTCGAGAATATCCTGGGACCTCTGAGGGGTGGCTCATTTAGTTAAGTGTCTAACTCTTGATTTCAGCTCAGGTCATGATCTTGGGGTTGTGAGATCAAGCTCCGAGTTGGTCTCTGTGCTAAGCATGGAGCCTGCTTGGGATTCTCTCTCCCTCTGTCCCTCCCACCCCCCTCATGTGCCTGTGCATTATCTCTCTCTCTCTCTCCAAAAAAAAAAGAATATCCCCAGAGCCCAACTGAGGTGCACTTGCTGGGGGCAGGGCATGACGACATGATGCTGGGCACCATGGAGGGGAATGCCCAGCAGGACAGGAGCTAGGCTTTGCTCTCTAGGTCTCTGTGGCTTCAGCAGAAAGGTGAGAAGACATTCTCCTTGACAAATATGGCCAATGACTGGCTTGGTGGGCAAGGAAGGATCAAAAGGAATGTCAAAAATATATGAAAAGGAATCACATGCTCCTGGGGGTCGTGGTTACGAAAGCTTCCAGGGGGAGGAGAGCAGAGGTAGCTGCAGAGCCCTGATGAATGGACAGAACTCAACAGCTGAGATCAAATCCAAGCCATGGTTCTCCAGGGTAAAGGGGCTTAAGTCGAGAAGGAGCAGGGAGAGGCTGCAGAAATAGGTTTGGGAGAAACAAAGTGTCTTGAAAGTCCAGCTAAGCAGTTGGGACTGGAAGACACCTCAACTTTTGAGCAGGGCAGTGACATGGTCATATCTGTGGTTTGGAGAAGCTCCAGGTACGCATGGAGGGTTTCATTAGAGGAAGGGACAATACGAGTATTGAAGTTCTGTGGGCCTGTTGGAAGAGGGTGAGATCAGAATCAGAGTCATTGTCTCCCTGTGTGCTATATACGTAGGCGCCCTGTGGTAGACCGAAGTCTGTTTTACACTGTCTTCAAATTGTCCGCAGACAGTGCATCTCCTAGAGAAGCCACTTGATAAGGAAAGCTCCTGATCCAGTTGGCCCACCTGTACTGGCCCAGCCTGCCCTGCTTCCTAGGGCCTCCTCGTCCCACTAGTGGCCCCTGGGGAGGAGTTGTGGTAGGCTTGCCTTCAGCCGGGCCAGGCCAGCCTAAGTGAGACTTCACCATGGCACTGTTAGTAGTTGGGCTGGGAAATGGAACTGGTGGTACCAAGCCCTGGGGGATGAAGGACAGCCATTTATTTCCAGGGTGCCCTCCAAGGAGCCGCTGGGGAGGGCAGGCACCCACCTTTGATGGGCTCCTGGTGTGTAGAGCAGTTCCAGAGCCCAGCTATCAGTTCAGCAGCTGCAGGCCTTCCAGGACCCTCGAGGCTCTCCAGCTCCCTCCTGTCAGCATCTCCAGGCCTCCCCACATCCCTGCCCTTTGGAATTCCAGCTCTCCGAGCACACTACACCTGTTGCCTTCACAACCCTGTCTGATGTTCCTCCCTGTAAATCTTGCTAACCCATCAAGGGCCAGACCCAAGCTCTTTTCTGAGGAAGCTTCACTTGGCCTCCAGACCACAGGGCTGTGTGTATCCCCAAGGGCCATCTGTCCATATCTCACCAGTTACCCCATGCAGTTCAGGCTCTTATAGAGTTTACATAGGGAGCTCCCTGAGGGGAGAGAGGGCAGGACAAGGTTATCCCACATCTCCATTTCCTACCTTTCAGGGACTGTGGGTCCTGGCTGAGAGGATGCTGGCAGTACTCTAGCATTCTCGATCAGGATTCATTTGTGCTCCTGCAAGCTTCACATGAGTGGAGGTTGGGGTCAGAGGGCTGAGATGTTTGACTGCTGGGTGGTTTGGGGTCTTTCCTCTACCTTTGAGCTTACCTGGACCCCTTCCCCCTATTCTCTGTCATGCCCCATTTCCTTCTCTCTCATCAGGTGCCTGTCAGCTGCTAACTTAATGCTACCAGGCAGGAGACCCAAAAGCTGCTGAGTTCTCTCTTGTCTTTTGATGCCAGGGCCTCATTTGGATCCCTGAATGAATTCCTTCCTGTCACTTTATGGGATCTCCCTCTGCTTTTCCAGAGGCCTTTGGGGGCAAGTGCCCCAAGGTTGTACTGTATGAGGACAGGAGTTTGGCTTGGGTGGAGAGGTCTTTAGCATCCCTTGAAATTTTCTTCTATCTTAATCCATTTACTCAACAAATACTGTTTGAATTTTGTATCTCATACTTGGCATTAAGAATACAGGGGTTAAAAAGACAGTTCCTACCCTCTAGGTACTTGTACTCTAGTAGTGCAGAAAGACAGACAACATAATTTTCAGACAATGTCATAGGTTTTAGAGGCTTTAGGAGCACAGAAGAATAGCTTCTCACCCAGTCTTGGTGGGTCAGGAAATGCTTCCCTGAGGAAGTATGGCTGAGGCCAGTAGTGACATTTCTCTGACTAGGGGTGCCAGTCCAGGCCTTGGTCCTGTTCTCCTGGAGCAAGCTCTGGAGAGGACCAGGGAGGCCCCGAGGGGCCCTGAGCTTGGAGAACATCAGGGTGGGGGGAGGAATAAATGGGGAAGGGAGGTAAATGCAGTGCTGAGTGCAGTTACCAGCACCAGGGCCCCGGTCAGGATGGATGGGTGGCCCAGCTGCCTGGGCACTGAGCCTGTGTGCTGCTGGCCAGCCTCCCATCTATCTTTCCTTTGCCTCAGGACAAGGCTGGGCTCATGTGGGGGTCTGAGTGACCCCAGCTGGAATTGGAGGGCCCAGAGCCATCAGCCTGGCCTGGCCTTTGTCATCCGCTCCCTGGCAGGGTCACGATGGTAGAACTGCTTGTCCTGCCACATCTAAGACAGAATAGGGGGTAGTGCCGACCTGCCAGCCCAGCGTCTTTCCACTTCCCTCCCTGGATCTGAGCAAGTGAGAACAAACACAACAAACTTTTAGTTCACCCTCAAGGGGTTTTGATCTTGACCTGCCAAGGCCATTCCTGGGCACTCTGTGCTGCTCTTTTTAGCCAGATCACTGTTTGTGCAGAGAGAAGTTGAAGATCCGGTGTGGATACCCTGAGCTCGGCTCTGAGGAATGTTCTGGAGGCACCATGCCAGAGTGCTATACTTTCGGGGCTCCATAGATGTTCAAGAGCCATGGACTTTCAGGGCTAGAAGTGTCTTTGGGGGCATCCCTGGCCAAATCCCTTCCATGGGGCTTCCCAGCAGGGATCCCATACCCCCTGGAATCAGAAACTAGAATCCCTTGGTATGGTTTCAAATTATCCACTGAGGGGTTCAGATCATCCCCTCCCTGGATGTGGGGAAGAGAGTGTGACCTAACCGTGTTGTGCTGGAGGGGACACATGATTGGAAACCGCAGTCAGTGCATCCTTCATCTGCCAGCCCCTGCCCAGATGCCTCTGGTTATGGGCCTTCCCACCACACCAATGGTGGATGGCTTAATTGTTTGTGAATTTGTATCACTGATTCTGGAGGAATATTGGAGGGAGAAATACAACCTTTAAAATGAGACTGGATTTTCATCTCCCTTCTTTTTTTTTTTTAAGATTTTATTTATTTGTTCATGAGAGACACACAGAGAGAGGCAGGGACATAGGCAGAGGGAGAAGCAGGCTCCCCGTGGAGAGTCCAGTGCAGGACTCGATCTCAGGATCCCAAGATCACACCCTGAGCCGAAGGCAGATGCTCAGCCACTGAGCCACCCAGGTGTCCCTTTTATCTCTCTTATGCTGTTGAATACATATATATCCTTGTCAAGATACTTATCACTTCTAAGAACCACCTTCCCTATCTGTGAAATGGGTATAATGATGCCTACCTCTCAGAGTTGTCGGGATTACAGTGAGTGTAAATGAGTGTCAAGATCTTGTCCTAATACCTGGCTTGTCACTGGGTGTCTGTCCCTGTCCTCAGTTCTCTTGAGCTCCAGAGCACTGGTGGGCTTCCATGTCTGTGAGGTTGTGCTGCAGGTGTGTGAATTCCTCACCTACCTTCTGATTCCTGCTAACAAATGGAAACGTCCAGGCATTTTAATTAAACACACAGAACAGGCCCAGCCGGTGTATATTTGTCTGTTTGGGCTGCCATCACGAAGAACCACATACCAGGAGGCCTAAACAACAGGAACTTATTTTTCTCATAATCCCAGAGGCTAGAGGTCCTAGGTCAGGATGTCATATGTCAGCAGGGTTGGTTTCTTCTGAGACCTCTCCCTGGCTGGAAGGCAGCCATCATTTCCTTGTCTCTTCACATGGTCTTCCCTTTGTACATGTCTGTGTCCTGATCTCCTCTTCTTAAAAAGGACACCAGTACATAGGATTAGGGCCCACCCTAATGACTGCATTTAAATTTAACTACCTTTCTAATCTAAAGCTACCTCTACCTCTAGAGACAGTCACATGCTAAGATACAGCCCATGACAAGATGTTACAGGAAAACCCAGATGTTTAAGGTAGTTGAGTCGAAGTGACAAGCTGAACACGATCCATTTTGGTCTGTTCGTCATTGAGTTGCCTGGTGGTCCTGTCTCGAGGCCCAGCTGGGTGGAAGCTGCCCGTCCTGGGCCTGGGCCACTGGCAAAGCTTAGCAGAGTGTGGGCAGTTCTGCCCTTGCAACTGTATGGCCGTGGAGTACGTTTCCATCACTGACACTTTGAAATGTTTTATAGGGCTAATTCCTGCTTGTCAGCAGCCACATGTCTTCATCAGCTACTCATTCATTTCTGTAAAGGCTTCTGACACTTCTGACTAGCTCCAGAGCATTTGGTGTGGCATAGACATGAACGCGCTCTCAAATCCAAGTGCACTCGCACCCTGGGACGGGGCCAGAATCCCCGACTTCTTCCATTATTCTTAGTCTTGAAATGGTGGGAGCAGGCATTTCAAAACCAGACTTGGGTTTTTGCAAACATACTTTGGCCTTCCTGCCTACCTATTTTTATTTCCTTCGTATTTGGAAAGAGAATTCCCAGACAGGGGCCTGGGAATCAGGGCTGTTCTCAGGTCAGTCGGTTCATTCCCTTCTCGCCTCTGCCTTTGCCAGGGAAGCGATGCTTTGACTGTCTGCACTGTGGTTTCCCCACCTCTCATTCGATGGTCACCCCACCCAGCGAAGGGCCTGCTGGTGGTGGCTCTGGCTTCAGGAGCCATTCCTGCATTCTCGCAATCCTGGTCCTCCTTCCAGATGAGCTGAGGCTCAGGGCTGTGGAGGCAGCTCCCCAGGTGGAGGGAATGTCTAGACCTGGGTATTGTCCCATTGTTTCAATTGGATTTATGCTCCTTGCATACCTGTCCATCCTCCCAGGCCCTGCAGACTAGCAGGCTGGGAGCTGCCAATGTCATCCAGACTCTGCGTCAGGGAAGTGGGCAATTCTTAGCCCCATTGGTAGCTCCTAATATTCTTTCCACCTTATTGAATGTCCAGTGGCTGAGGCCACCAGGGCATAGACGTGGCTCCTTTCCTCTCAGCCATGTACCACAGGAGACGCGAACCCAGACAAAGGCTCCATGCCCTGCCGTGTCTTTCCTGGATGTAAAGCCTCTCTTACCTGCCTTTGGTGGTGCCTCAGGGATGTCATCTGTGAGTAGAGGCAGAGGGTCATTTGTTTTTTTCACTGTATGGAGACAGCTTTGGCAGCAGTGGGTGTTTGAGTGAAGACTGACCCTCAGTAAGGGGGGGGTGTTTCTGTAACCTCCATCCATCAGCAGGAGTGCTTGGGTGTGAGTGACAATGAAATAGCCCAACACATTTGTTTGGCTTTTATAAACAATTTGTTTGAACTTTTTTTTTTTCTTTCTTGCTGTGCATTTTCTAGAGACAGGCAACGATGCTAGCTTGTCTCATCACCTCTAGCTCTTTGCAGTGGTGGTGTGCTTGAGAGTCAGTGTGCATTTATGTAATGAATCATAAATGTTAATTTCCTTTTCAGGAAAAAAACCACTAAATGTCCACCTACCTGCACCCTAACCAAATTCAGTGGAATGAGCACCTTACCTGTCTTGACGGGAGGAGTAGAGGCCAGTAGCAAACCTTGTACTTGGGAAAGGATTAGCATCAGCAGTAGGGACTGTGCCATCTAGAACTCAGATATGACCAGTTCATGGTGAAGTCCCCTGAAACCATGGCAGACCAGGGCCAGGTGAGAGGTCTTAGGAGGGCATAGCCAGGAGAATCCTGGGGTGGACATTACGATGTGGTCAATCTCAGCACACTGTAAGGATTGACTTCCTCCTGCAAAGCTGTTCAGCATGGATAGGGAGCAGTCAGAGGCTGGCTAACCACTGAACTGGGTTGTATGTGGGGACCCTATATACTGGGCACATCTCTTTGCCCTTGAGCATCCTCCTGAGATTTTACGTTTAGCCTGGAGCACAGCAACTGAGCTGTTGCTATTGCTGAGAATCCTTCCTCCTTCCCATCCTTTTTCCTTCTTCCTTCCTTGGGAGTTTCCCTTTCTGTATTTGTTAATCCCCCTGGGGACAGGATTCTCAGAGACAGTCACAGAAAGTCACAGTTTCGAGGTATAACTGGTTGGTGCTCAGACACACAGTACAGAGAGGCAGAGAAGGGCGTGATAACTGCAACCATCTCCTATGCAGATCTCTCCTGTGCCAGGAGCTTTGTGAGAATGACTCTAGTCCTCACCACCGCCCCATGGGGGATGCATCATAATTGTTGATTGCAGAAACTGGCAATGATATTCACTGGTAAGTAGCGGCTAGGATTTGATTTTGAAGTTCTCGATCATTTCATACAGATTTTCATAGGCTCAGAATGTATGATTTCAGTGGAGGGCTTACTCAGAAGCACGTGAACCCACATCTTTCATTTTAGAAATAAGGAATCTGAGGCCCAGAAAAGGGAGGGAGACTTTCCTAAAGCCATCATGCTAGAGAGTAAAAGAGAAGATATTAGAACCTGGATCTCCACTAGAGTTGCAGTCTAGTGGAATGTTAGGATCCTAGCTTTAAAATGGGATGTTCCAGATTGCCACAACTGTTGTGTACTATTTCTGATGCTTATTGTCTTTGGCAGCTTTACACTGACATGAATGAATTCTATATGAATTTTTGAAGTTATTTTAGAATATATTTTATACATTGTTCATAACATATTTATATAGTCAAGTGAAACCTAGAGCAATAGCTTCTGCTTTTTTGGCTGTGCCCCTACATTTTTCATTGTGTCTCATTATACACATATGTGCATATATATACATTATATATAGAACTGAAACATATGTTTTCCAAAATACCCTCACTCTGTGTGATACACTTTGAGATTTTCTCTTCTCATCTACTGTATATTCTATTTTGTTAAAAATCTGCTGTTTGTGAACCATCTAAATTGATTTCACAATGTATTAATGGTTCATGACCCGGTTTGAGACACCATGACCTAAATAGTGTCTTAATCAGACATGGTTTTAAAAAAAGTCGTTACAGAGGCTATATAAAGTTGCCAATTATCTTTGGTCGTAAATGTTAAAAATAGTAAGCTTTGCGTTTGATCGCATCAAAAAAGGAATTGAATACATGTAAAAAAATCAAATGGCACAGGCTCAGATTCTCTCCAGACCACAGCTGATCTGTGATGCTCCTGGTAACGTGTGATACTGAGTTTTCTTCTCTGCCTTGATTTCTGAATTAACTGGAAAAAGCTCAAGATACAAACAAGAGAGCTTGTTATAGCCACAAGGCAGCAAGCCCAGAGCTGGCCTCTCCTTTCCCCAGGCACACTGCCTCTAGTCTAATGTTCTAGGAATTTACCAAGGTGTGTACATTGAATACTCATTCTTATGCTACTGTGTAGTTAAGGTCTGATGCTTTATTTATTTATTTATTTATTTATTTATTTATTTATTTAAATGATTTTTTTTTTTTTCTAGAGAGACAGAAAACGTGAATGGGAGGAAGAGCAGAGGGAGAGGGAGAATCCTGAAGCAGATTCCCTGCTGAGCTCAGAGCCCGACTCAGGGCTTGATGCCAGGACCCTGAGATCATGACCTGGGCCAAAACTTAAAGTCTGACACTTACCTGACTGAAACACCTAGGTGCCCCAGGTTTGATGCTTTATAAGCTCCTAGGAGCATGAATGACTCTCAACACTCCTCCAAAAGCTTATACTATGTCAAGGATACTGTCAAATCCCTTCAGTTTGCCCTATGCTATTCTGTACACCCTCCTCTGTTTTAGTCCTTTTTCTCTGACAGAGGAAACTGAAGTAGTGCTCCCACTGACTCCTGAAATGGCTCTTTCCATTGATAAAATGGCCTTCTAGCTCACAGCAGCCAACTTTTCTTTCACTCCTTTTAGGATCCATCCATCCATCTATCTACCTACCCGAAAGTGCCTGGAGTTAGGCAAGTCCCCTCTTAGAAGTCAGTATTTAGGGGATCCTTGGGTGGCTCAGTTGTTTAGCGCCTGCCTTCAGCCCAGGGTGTGATCCTGGAGTCCCGGAATTGAGTCCCACATTGGGCTCCCTGCGTGGAGCCTGCTTCTCCCTCTGCCTGTGTCTCTGCCTCTCTCTCTCTATCTCTGTCTCTCATAAATAAATAAATAAAATCTTAAAAAAAAAAGAAGTATTTAAGTCAAGACCTGATTGAAGGAGGCAGTCATATGCAGATCTGCAGAACAACATCTCAAGAAGAAAGAATGGCCAATGAGAAGCCCTAAGCCAGAAAGAAGTCTGGCATATTTAAGGACTGAAAGAAGGTCAGGTTGGCTGGAGCAAGATAGCCATGAGGAGAATGGTGTTCAGTGAGGTTGGAGAATCGGGTGGTAATTAAAACATGAAGGAATCAGCATGGCATAGATGCTGACCAATCAGAATGGGCATAGCTAATTAAGTTTGCATAGAGGCCAAACTATGCAGCGTTTGTGGGTCATCGTAAGGAGTTTGGTATTTATTGTGTCATGGTGGGAACTCATTGGAAAGCCTTTCAAAGAGGAACCACACAATCAGATTTAAGATTTAAAAAGACTCATCTCTAAAACAACAATGAGATCCTGCTCGCTACACACCTAAGAATGATCCAAAACACTGACAACACCAAATGCTGGAGAGGATGTGGCACAACAGGAACTCCATTTATCACTGGTTGGAATGCAAAATGGTACAGAAGATAGCTTGGCAGTTTCTTACATAACTAAACATATTCTAACCATATGATCTAGCAATTGTGCTCCTTATGTCCATACCAAAAAAAAAAAAAAAAACAAAAAACCCACACATAGATGTTTATTGTAGCTTTATTCATAATTGCTAAAACTTGGAAGCAACCAAGATGTCCTTGGTAGGTGACTGGATAAATAAACTGTGGTTCATCCAGACAATGAGATATTATTCAGTGCTAAAAAGAAATGCGCTGTCAAGCCATGACAAGACTGGGAGGAAACTGAAGAGGTGCATATCACTGAGAGAACAGGCCCTGTCTGAAAAGGCTACAAATTGTAGGATTTCAACTATATAACATTCTGGAAAAAATGAAACCATGGATACAGCAAAAAGATCGGGGATGGAGGAAGAGATGAATAAGTGCAGCACAGAAACCTTTCAGGGCCGTGAAACTATTATGTATGCTACTATCGTGGTGGGTACGTGTCATTGTAGATTGTCAAAACCAAGAGGGAACTCAAATATAAACTTTGGACTTGGGGTTATCAAGATGTCAATGTGAGTTGACCAGTTGTAACAAATGTGCCATTCTGGTGGGGGGTGTTGATAGTAGAGGAGGCTGCATGTATATGGTGGAGGCAGGTGGTATATGGGAACCCTTTGTACTTTCTGCTCAATTTTGCTATAAACCTAAAACTTCTCTAAAAAATGAAATGTCTGTTTTAAAAAGTTAAAAAAGCCATGCTAGTTGCTGTGTAAAGAGTGGATTAGGTGGGGGCAAGAGAGGAGGCAAGGAAGCCAGTTAGAAGGACCTTATAGTACACTAGATAAGAGTCCTTCGTGGCTTAGGCCAATATTTTAATGATAAAAAAGGGAAGAAGTTGTCAAATTTGGGATACATTTGGAGGTAACATTACCAGAACTTGCTAATGAATCAAATGTGGAGTATGAGAGAAGTAAAGGCAAGGGAGCAACCCTTCAGGTTTAGGTCTTTCCAGGTTGTTGTCATGCAGAGTGATACAGAGCAATGGGGGGCAAAGAGGATACCTATTCTCTTCTACACCCTTTAGGCTTGTAGAGAAGAAACAGCTTCTAGCTGAGAGGATTCTAGAAGTGATGTTTCAGGGTACAGCAAGGACAAGATGGGGGAGAGAATGTCCCCAAAGGAGGTGATGGGCAAGCAGACTTTTGAAGGAGGGAATCTGTTAACTAGTAGATAAGACAGTAAGGGCTTTCTATACAAGAGGAACCCCTTGTGCAAATTGTTCAGAAGCAAGAAAAAGCATGACATGTAGAGCTCTTAGACATGGATTTTGGGTGGATATGGAGTGGGAGTGGCAAGCTGAGAGAGAGGACTTGGGCTGCCATGTTGAATAGCTGGTACTTGAGGGGCCTTTAGAAGGCCTTCAACAGGGGAGTAACACTGCCTTTCAGGAAAACCGGGCTTTGGTCAGAGTATGAGGGATTTGGGACCCTACTGGAGGCATGGAGGTTGGTTAGGAGGCTGTTTCAATTGTCTCTAGAGATAACTAGGAGGGCCTGTCTCTCTGGTGGGAATATTTTGACTCTCTGTGCCTGTCTCAGCTGCTTTTGGATAAATTCTAAGGCCAAGTATTCCTACATATATTTAAAGGATGGACTCACTTTAATTGCTTACTGAGAAGTGGACTGACTGCATTTGGGAAACAGGGTGGGTGTCTACTTCCAGGGAAATTGAAGAGAGAAGAAAGAGGAATGCCATAGTGGATTTTTCTTCTCATTTCATCTCCTGGATGGGAGTTCAGGCTTCCAGAGACAAACAAGCACAGAAGAACAATGGATTTGAGGTAGGGGAGAGAAGAGAGGGTTGCAGGAGGGAGGGTGGCATCTTGCTGGGCACAGATGTGAACAAGACTCAGTTGGGCTTCTTCCATGTGTTTCAGTGTTGTTCAGTGTAGAATTGTGGCCTGCAGTTTGTCTGTCACTAGGCTGACACCGCCCCTCTGGCCCCCACAGTTCCTAGCTAGTGGGACGTTTCTTGGGTTATTTGCTTCCAGCAGTAATTTTTCAGAAGGCTTTATTCTCCCCATAACCCCGGTATCTGGGGCCATGTTGGTTAGTAAGCTATTCAAATCAGTTTGTCATGTTGGAGTTTTAAATGACAAAAGGAAGGCACTGGGGTTCCTTCTTCCTCAAAAGCCAGTCACAAGCAGGGATTCAAAAGTGAGTATCGCCTCAGCAGTCTTGTGTGACTCTCTGTGTCCTGCCCACCATCCTCTGGGCTCAGTTTCTGAAAGCCTCTCCCTCTTGCTGCTCTCAGGCAAGAGTTCCCTGAACCGTACCTTGTGCTCTACGTGTTGAAGATGGGTCCCTTGCCTTAGTTTAGAGTGGGACAAGTTACCTGAGGGCCCTGGAGGCCAAACAGCAGGGTTTGAATCTTAAAGGAGGTGGAAGTCACATATATATATGAGGGACGTGACATGACTGGAGCCTGGCACCTCCTCCGGGACAGCCCCTGAGGAAGAAGCTGTGACCTTTGCATGGGATCCTGGGCAGCCTGCCATGGCGCCTTCTCTAGGCCTCAGGGAAGTACTGTTTGCTGGATGGGAAAGTAGACTCTGTCTCCCTTGGGCTGAGGTCATTATTAGTGATAATGTGGCCCCAGGGACTAACGCTACACATGAGCCAGCCACACACTTTACTCAGGCCAAGGGCTCCAGTGTCTTCCTCAGGCCCTTGACCTAGAATTGCAGCTGCTTATAAGCCACAGCATAATTTGCCTCATTTGTTTTGCTTCAGTATCCTTGGGCATCAGGAGATAGCCATGGAGCTGTCCCAATTATAAAGTCCAGGTCTGTAGATTCAAGGCTGGACTCAAATCTTGGCATGGAGGCCACTCTGCCAGTGGCAGGTGCCGTGACCTTCCCTGGCATGAGCAGCTCTCCCAAAGCTGGAAATAGTCTCAGAGCCAAGGCCTGGTCAACCTGGAGCTACTTTCTGGTGGCCAAGATGTCATTTTGATACACATGTCCCCCTGCCTCTCTTTATCCTTAGTTGCACTACACGAAGCCACATGTCATTTACCACACCACACCACACCAACAGATCCCACCTAATACATGCCCCATGGTTACATGCACACACACCACATCCATATATACATAAACATCTCATAATCTTTTATATCTCACAGAGCTCATAGAGCACACAGACCTCATCCAAAGTCTCAGATACGCCCACATCACACTGTAGCCTGTGTCCTTCCATGTACCATATGCACCACGCCACACATGGGCCCTGTTGTACCCGTAATGTGCCTCACCTGCAGGATCCAACACTACCACACACACACACACACACCACTCCCTTGTGGCACCATATAGAAGGTACCACGTCATCAGGGGGCCGATAAGTGGTCTCCACCAGCTGCCACCTGCCCCTAGCCACACTTTGCCCAACTTCTTGCCAGGGCAGTGGTTGGCTGCCTGCTGGCAGGCCTGGCCAAAATTGTCAGGAGGTTGATGATGTGTCTGAAAAGGGAGGGTAGGGGGAGAGAAAGGAAGAAAGACATGATTTGAAAAATATTTCCAGGATTTGAAAACAAACATATGATATTTGATCTGTTCGTGATCCGTTTGTAACACTCATGTTACTAAATATGCTTGATAAAGAGAACATTTGGCAAGAATTGCAAGTTTTATTTAGAGATTTTGGGGGAAAAAGCTGCTTAGTAAAGAGTGAGCTGGTATGGCCAGGAGACATAAAATGGGATGTGCGCAGAAGATGTTAGTGGAAATCGGAAACCAGAGCTCCAAGCAAACCGGTCAGTGAGCACTATTTCACTCCCAGGCAGGACTCAGCTTTTTTCAAGTTTAACCGGCTCCATCCCAGTGCTTTCTCCACACTCATCTGTAGGTGGCGTCTTCCTGCTGACTGCTCCACCAGCAAGGCAACTTCCAGGGGAGTCCTCAGGAGAGAGGCCTGGGGCGAGAGAGCCCTGGGAAGCCCAACTTCATGCCCTCCTCACATTCCTTGATTATTCCATTCTCACTGCAGCTTCTGCGAGCATCTTTAGGTAGCCGCAATAGCCTGGTTCCTGGAACTTGATAATTCATCCAATATTATTCTTTAAGCCCCATTATGAACCTGGAACTGAGCTGGAGAAAGAGGAGAGGACATTGATCAAGACAGTTGTGCTTCTCACTGCTGTGGGGAAACGAGATAGCCAATAATAATGATGATGATGATGATAAATAATAATAATAAAGCTCAGTTGTGGGATCCCTGGGTGGCGCAGTGGTTTAGCGCCTGCCTTTGGCCCGGGGCGCGATCCTGGAGACCCGGGATTGAATCCCACGTCGGGCTCCCGGTGCGTGAAGCCTGCTTCTCCCTCTGCCTATGTCTCTGCCTCTCTCTCTCTCTCTCTCTCTGTGACTATCATAAATAAATAAAAAATTAAAAAAAAAATAAATAAAGCTCAGTTGTGAAGTGCTGCAGGGGAGAAGGGAAGGTTGGTTGTGTTTGTGAGGTGAGTTCCTTAGCTAACAGGAGCTGTTATGGGAAAGAAGAAAAGGGTATCAGTGGAAAAAACTGAATTGTCTGTCTGTGTAAAGAGTGCCATTTCTTGTCAGAGTCAGTTTAGCGTTTTTGAATTCGAGCGGAGGTACAGTTTTTTCTCTGGTTCTGTGGCAGCTTCTGGAGCAGATGCCCAGTGCAAACGCACTTGTAAATCAGTACTACGTAAACACAAGCTGCTCGATGCCAGGGTGCCAGGGTGTCAGGATGCCGCTGGTCCAACTCTGTGCTAGGCTGAAGCAGAGTAGCCAGACTTAGGGCATCTGCCAGAGCCAGCAAGACACACTGCTCAAAACTGGAACCTGAGTGTCACCATGCAGGGCAGAGAAGACCAGACAGAAAGATTCCCGGAACTTTCTCCAAAGAACAGATGACTGACCTTTGAAAATGATCTTTGCCTTGGTTGAAAAGTAGTGAGGAGGCCCAGGCCACTCTGAGGATTCACTCTGAAGATCCTTGTCCTTGTTCCAAGCTTGCAGTGTGAAAAGAATGGGTCCTTGACGACGGCTAAAGGCTGTGAGATTGACCCCTCTGTCACAGTCACGTCTGGTATCCTGTAATGCATCCATTCAGACAATGGTCCCTCACCACCAGACTTTCAGCCAGGTCCCATTGATTTTGGAGTGCGTGTGTCTATTGGGGAAATGTCTTCCAAGTTTTAGGATCTTAGAATCATAGACTTTTGGAGCTAGAAATATCCTGAGGCGTCCCAACCCCACACTCCCATTTTAGACAGTGACATGAGGCCCAGAGAAGAGAAGCAACTTGCCCAAGGTCACACAAGTTAACATAGAGATGGGACCCAGGCCTCTTGCCTCCTGGGACAAGACTCATTTATTTTGCCTAATTACCCAAATCCGTCCCAATATGGAATCAGAGTTTCTGGCCACGGCTTTAACAGCATTCCGGAACCCGGTCGTAAATCCCTGAGCCCTGCAGCCACTCTGCTCTGACATTTGTTGTGTTTTACTGCCAAATGCTGCTGCTCAGAGATGCCATCTCCGGAGGGAGAAATTCTTGAAAGAGACACCCCTTTCCCCCCCTTCCCAAATTAGGAGTTAATTAGTAACAAAACTTGCATGGAGGTGGAGAGTGCATTGACTGGCCTTCCACCGGGCTCCCAAAGCGGAGAAATGTCTCATTGGGAAAGAGCCTAATTGTGCCTGCATCTCTGTTTGGAGAAGGGAGTCTCTCCGTCTGGGCCAGGCACCCTCAGGGACTGATCTGTTAACTTGCTGTCACCTTCTTTTGAGATACCATCATCTTGTAACTCTGAGCAATAAAACGAGTAATTGTAGGTCTTTTGAAGCAAAGCTGTATGCCCTGGTCAGTTTGTTTACCCTGAAAGGCCTCCAGTCAGACCTGGTGGCTGGCCCGTCACCCGGTCATCCATCTGCCTGTTCTTCTAGCTCTCCTAGCTTTGAGCTCATAGGAGCCCTTCCCCTCCTAGCCCTCCTCCCTCCCTGTCTCCTGGTTTTGTGTTTTTTGTTTTTGTTTTTCTCTCCTAGAGCTCCACATTTCAGAAATAATTGTTTTCACCCGAAAAGTCTAGCTGTTGGGCCTAATGAGGCTTTCCTTCCTCAGAGGTGTTTGAAGGAGGGCTGGCTGTGTTTGTTGGAAAAGCAAACTTCCCAGAAAAGCTGTGCCCGTACTCCCCCCACCCCCGTCAACCACCACCCATTCCACTCTTGATTCCTCCCCAACCATCCTGCATGCTGGCGAACTCTGCGTCTGGGGGGCTGGGGGGCCAGGGTCCCAGGGCGGCACCCCCGGGATGGTGGCCATGCCTCCCTCACTCCTCAGACCCACATTTGTATTACTCAGAATTTAAATGGAGGGCTCAAAAGACAAAACTAATTAAGATTTACTAAGGCTGCCATTGTCTGATAATTCAATACCAGCTCATTATTAGAACCACATTTATTGAGGTTTAATCACTATGAAGCAGATTGCTCTGGCATAGCTGTCAAACCGCACAAAATGTGTTCTTAATAATTAATCAGTACAGTATCTTGTCACTTGAGCATTCATCTTGGGCTTGGGTGTGCTTTTAAAGGGATGCCGTTGATGTACTTTTGAAACTTCACCGTCTTTTGTTTTTAATCACTCTTCAGATCCTTTAAGCAAGGGGAAAGGAACAAACATTCCTCCCCAAATTCCATCTCTGAGCTGCTTGCAAGTCCTGGAATGTGATTGAAGCCTTCCTAGGATCCAGTACTGAGCTGCTGGCATTTGGGTTTTCAAAGGCAGCAAAGAACTTCCCCCCACACTCAGTATTTGTTTTCCTTGAGCTGAATCTCCAGGCACCCAGGGAATGGAGGCCAGGCATAGGGCTGGTGACGACTCCTCTTTTTGGAGCTGGTAGCTCAGATCTCACAACCAGATCTTGGCAAAACTTTTGTAGCCTGCTTTCCCCATTCCATAGCCCAAAGGCTGGGTTCTTCCACAAAGCTGTGGCTCCTGAGGAGGCCTCCTGTGTGCCACCTGCATTCTGATGGTTATCCTCACTCCAGTTGGCAAAGGTCAAGGAAGTGCCAGGCTTTCTCTCCCCCCGGGCCCTCATCTTAGAGAGGTTCAGGTAAAGACCAGATGAAACCACCTACATCAGGGCACTTTCCTTTCCGTTCAGCATCTCCCCAAAGTCCACAGCCAGGAGATGATTGTCGTTACAATTAAAACTGTTGTGTGTCAAGACTTCAAGAGCGCAGGCTCTGTGCTCTGTGGTCTTGAGTTCCAGCCTCTTCTCCAGTGCCAGCCAGCTGCTCGACCTTATGTAAGTTGTTCATCTGTTGTAAGCTGTAGGTTCTCCTCCCCTAGGATGGAGACAACATCATGTTGTAGCTCAGAGGGTTTTTACCCAGATAATTTGGAGTCTCCATACAGAGAGCTCAGCACGCTGCCAGGAACATGGGAGGCCATGGTGAGTGTCGGTCATGTTATTGTCAGTGGATGGGCCTCTGTGGCTCTTCATCTTCTTCCCCTTGGCCATAGAGTTCATTGGTGTGAGTGTCTGCTGGGTGTGAGTCCTTGAGCAAATTTGGCGAGGTCAGAGGAGGACTTGGAGGCAGCAAGACTTCCTCTGTGTGTCATTTCCCATCTCTACCTATTTCTGTCCGAGGCAATGGCTCTCATCCAGGGATGATTTTGTCCCTCAGGGGATGTTAGGCAGTGTCTGGAGACCGTGGGCATCTAGTCAGAGATGCTGTCGAACATCTTACAATGCACACAATAGCCTTGCAACAAAGGATTCCTGGGTCCCTAACATAGTGTTGGAATGAGAAGGCTTGTTCTAAGGGGTACAGACTTCTCCCTCCCTGCGGGTTCAGTATAAAATGGCCTGTGTCTACACTCTAATGGTGGGGAGTATAAGTACTTCATGGACACTTGATCCTGGTGCAGTAGAGTGGGACAAAGTGTAGTTTCGTGTCAGTTAATTCCATGGCTTTCTATGACCACAGCGGAATCCAACCAGAGGAATGAAGACTCTCTCTTCCACTCCCTGCTCTCCATGCTTATCCCGGGTGGGATTTTCTGGCAGGTTATCAGATCCTTACTCTGCTTTGTTGGCTGCTGTTGTCCTCAGGAGGCCACCAGAAAGTCCAGAACTGTTCTTTGGCTCTATACCATGCCCACACCAGCTTCCTGGAGACCTTGACTTCTCCTACCCTCTCTGTGAACCTCTCATAGGTGCCCAGATTCTTAGATGAGGCTCTGACCTTGACAAATGGCTCCTCTTCCACTGGATACCCTCAGAGAGCACAGTGACTGACCACACATGGTTGGGGAAACCATTCTCAACACTTGGGTGCCTGTGGGGGCTGACTGGAACCCCCATCTCCTGCCCTCACCAGGTTGACTGGAGATGTCATTTCCTACAGCAGAGGTGAGATTTAAGGTCTAAAAGAGGACAGTCAGTCTTGCTGACTTAGAGAGGTTTGCAGATGAACAAATTAGAGTTGAGCCCCTTTCTGTTTGAAGGATGTGCTAGTCGGTTCCCAAAGGACAACTTCCCAGGCTCCCCATCTCACTACCCCTAGGCTCTTCCTGGGACCAGTCTGTGGTGGAGAGGAGCTCTGCATGAGATTGGGGTGGAGGATGACGTGTGGCTGGTAGATGAGCAGAGAAGACACAGTAGTGTGTCTGCTTTGGACCTTTGCAGCCACAAAATCAGGTTGTGACTCAAGGCAAAGATTGATTTCTCCCTCCCCATCCCACTGTGGCCCAGATGGAGGTGAGAAGGAGGGGGGAGTATGTTCTCCATGTTCAATCTATCCTACTAGACTGACAGTATCAGACATTCATCCCATTGGTGAGGTCCCTTGGGACATGTAGTGATCACCTTTCTGAACCTCATGGGCAGGTGAGAATTCTATCACTGAACCACCAATGTAAGCCTCATGGGATCTATGCAAAGTAGCTGGTTAAATACTCTCTTTAGAGATGAGATGGGCTCAGAGAGAGCAAACATTTTACCTAAGGCTACACAGCTACTGAGGCACAGAGCCAAAGCTTGAAGCCAGGCCTACCGATCCTGCTGGCAGAGGAGCTCAGGGTGGCCCAAATTGGGGCAGCTCCACCCAGTGCTACTCTGTTCTGGGCAGTGCATTTCAGAGGATTCCACTCACCCTTGGCCTGACTGTGCACCTCCCTGTCAACGGATCAGCCAGATGTTCAGAAACTATGAGTCCCAAACCTGAGTCCTGCTTCCCCACCAGAACTCCCTGCTACAGTGGCCTGGAGCTTACCTCCGGGGCCTGTGTGGGCCTCTCTGTGGGGGACACCTGATTGCTGAGATTCAGCCCTTAGGCTCCAGGGAGGACCAAGGAGTGGTTGCTTGTAGGGGTGCACGTGGAGCTTGAATGGGTGGGCCCTAACCAGAGGAGACTAAGCAGGGGTAGGAAGATAGTAAGCAAGCCAAGGGCTGGAGGCGGGGGGTTGGCCTGACTCACACTGCCACGTTCTGGAGTAGAGCTTTGAGGAGTCTGAGAAACCAGTTGGAACCTGGCCATCCAGGTTATTTTGGGGGAATACTTGTCAAGGCTGGAGGAGAGAATTTAGTTATCCAGCAGTCTGTTGGCATGACTCATAACTGCTAAATATGTATACTATGGTTAAGTGAGCCTCCTTTTGTATTCTAGCCTGTCAGTGTTAGGGGTGGACTTGGCTGGCTATAGGCCTGGAGGCTCTGTGGACTTTGAGCAGCACAAGCCATGTGCTGGCACCACCCGGGGCACTGCCCACCTTCCCCCAGCCTCCCCTTGTGTCTGGGCCATCACAGAAGCAGCCTATGACCACTCTCCCTACTGCCAACCACACTGTGTTGGGAGGGACATACCAACTCCTCTTGCTGGCAGCTCTCAAGGGCTTTTCAGGCTTGATGACATGCATGGGAAGTGGCTCGTGATGTTCTCATGAGAAGTATTTTTATACAAATCTTTCTCAAAGGTCCAAGTCTCAAGCCCAGGGCCCCAGACAAGTCTCCCCTCCAAACCTCTTCTCCACAGGTTGAAATGTATGTTTCCAGACCCGGGACTGCCCCTGCCTGTCTGCCTCCTGGGGCTGGACTGACCAGTCTCCCAGCCTACCTGGGACTGCTTGGACTGCAGGATTTGAGTGGGAAAATGGCATTTTCCAGGCAAACCTGGAGAATGTGGGCCTCTCCAACATTTCTTACCCCATAAGTGAGGACTCCATACTTTGACCACTCCCTGTTATCCCCCAAGGAAGAACTTGGATCCCTTCTGAACAACTTCCTTAGTTCTGTTGCCTACATGCCATGTACACTCCTTTGGGGGGCTGAGCCCTGTCATCTGGGCCCCCTTCCTGTGGGGTCTCATCTGGTGCCTTGCACCTCTGAACGTCCACCCATCCCCAAATTCACCACACTCCTCATGCCCTCACGCTCTCCTGTGTGGCTATGCTTCTGCCAAGAACACCTTCTCCTCCTGGCACATTCCCACTCATCTCTCAAAAACTCATCCAAGGGTGCCCTCCTTTTGAAACATTTATTAATGTTCTCCTCCCCACTTTACCCTGGCCTAAATAATTGTTCTTGTTTCTCCCAGCCTCCATTGCACTTGGTACAAATTCAGCCAGTATTGGTGCAGGAGCCTGGCACTGTGTTAAGTACACACTTCTCTTTTACAAGCTCTTTATGGATGATATTATCATGATTTAATTGTCCTCTTTTCCAGCTCTAGTAATTTCTAACTTTTATTCCCCCCAAGGGTCACAGAACCCGTCAGGAATCTGGTGAAAACTTCAGACCCTCTGCCCACAAAAGTACACTGGTATCAATTTTGGATGTCGTTTTAGGGAGTTTCTGAGACTCCCAGGGTGCACAGAACCAGTGCAAGGCTGCTTCCCGCTGCAAGTTGTCAGGAACCCTGCCTGATTTATCATCATGCCCCCAATACCTAGGACAGTAGTTTCCATGGAACAGAGGTTTGGGGACTATGTGTGAAATGAAGGAATGATTTCCCCAGGTAACTTAGGTCTACTGTGCCTGTGAGCTCGGGGATCTGAGGACTCTGTCATTCGGGGCGTGAGAGGTCTTATAAACTACACTGAAAAAAAGCTAGAGGGCGAAGAAGGGTGCAGGCAGAGGAGGAGGCCACACTGGGTTACCTGGGGGAATACATTGTGAGTCTGCTTCGAAAAACAAATCAGACATGGGGATTCAAGCGTATTGTTGGAATGACAAGAATAGGAAAGCTTCTGGAGTCTAACTGAAACCGTATGTAGCCACATATTGTTTTTCCCAGAAAAGGATCCTAATTAGGTCAGTTCTATATTGTTCTTATGGTGTCAGATGCACAGGAAGGCAGGCCCTCAGCGGTATACAAATGGCCTTTCTGAGAAGGATGGGGGGTGCTGAGACCACCTCGGAAAAGACCCCACATATTAAAACAAAATTGATTTGTCACAAGCACTGAGATCTGATGAATGACACTCCGTACTGACTTATTTATTACTAATTCAGACACAAAAATGTTATCCCTGGCAGTAACTTGACAGAGCCCATATCAAATAGGGCAGGTGTTTTGGTCTTTCATTTCATGGGCTCCAAATTCCAGGGGGCTATTTTTCCAATTGCTACATGGCTATCTCTCCCCGGCTTAGATCTGAGCTCCTCACACACATCCTGGCACCAGGGGCTTCAGCAGCAGGCGTCCTGGAAGCCTAGTTTGGTTTCAGGATCGAGGTAAGCAGCACTGTTCTGCAAAGGGAACAGTTATGTCCCCCCAAACACACAGAAGCATCAGAATTCACAGCATGCACTTTACAAGGGCAATAAAGTTTTATATGCAGCTCAGTGAAATACCTAATACAGCCAATTATCCACCAAATAAACTGATGGGAGAGAGAATGGCTATATTTGGCTCAGACTTAATTATTTTGCATTTGAACTTCTCAATTCCATGTAATAAAATTCCATTCTGCCCTTATTTCCTGGTTAGGTTACTTAATCTCGACTCCGGTAACTGAGCCCTTGAGTGGAGTAGACTGTCCAATGTCAGTGGTAAGAAAATGTGAAAGGTTTGACATCGATTACAACATTACACACAACATAAAATTTAACAACTTGAATCAGGCTCTCATTGCTCTTTAAAGAGACTGTATGGCTTTTTAAGATCTAAAAATTAATCAGTTTCTAGGAGTCATACCTTTTTGGAAGTCCCAGATCTTACTCCTGGCTTGAGATGTAGGAAGGAATCTCTCTGTCTCTGTCTCTCTCCCCACCCCTGTCTTTTACTTGAAAAATATCTTCCCTTTCATTTAAAAATGCAACTTAAGTTTTTCAGTTTGTATTTTTCTAGGGAAGTGATTTTTTTCCTTTAATGAAAGAAAAAAAAAGAAAGATATAGAAATTGAATTGTTCTCTTGGAGCGGGGGTAATATCCGAGGAGACACCAGTGCAAATGCATGGTCTCACATTTGCCTGTGAATGTGATACCCTAGGTCCAGCAGGAGGGGTGTCACCAGCAAGACTCCCAAGGCCCCTCTTTGTGGCCTGTGCCAGAATCTGCATGGCACCCTTCACTCCATCACTCCTTGACACTTGATGGTCTCGTAAAACACCACATGTAATTCAGCAGTTTCGGCCCATAATGAGCCAACTTTGGCAAGAACAGGGGTAAGTGACCTCTCTCCTTTAATGAGTCTGGTCCCTGAAGGTCAGCCCTGGGGTTGAGGGTGGGGCGGTGGGGGGCAGGTGGGAGGCAGCTGTGTTCCGCCAGAGCATGAGGACCACCCCCCGATGAAGAACCAGGGCTGACTTTCCAGGCAGGCAACCAACACCTGGAGACATGTGTCTGTTTTGCTTCTGCTTCTCTCAAGGGGGACACTGTGCAAAGACAGATCATAAGCTGATGGAGTGCGTGCGTCTCCCCAGACTGACTCAGAGCACCAACATGATGCAAAGTGAGTGAGGGATGAGCACATGACTTACTGCATTGCCAGTGCTGGGACATCACTGCGTTGCTCTGACATCTGAAATTTTCGTGGAAAGGCATGAATCAGGGAGTCTCTGTTAACCATGGACTGGGCCCTGAATGCTCCTTAGGGAAAGAGTGTACATGCCAGTGTGTTTATGGGCAAGGGGAGCTAAGTGGCCACAGCAGGGTCCATCCTGAGGTATCCTAGGGATTCTCCCTATATTCTCTGCCCACTTCAGAAGAAATAGGTAGGCATTTTCTTTGTGTGATGTCCTCTCCCGCTGGGCACCTCTGCCATGGCACATCATTTTTTCCCACTGATCAGTGTTGCTCAAAGTATACCAGACAATCACATTCTGCCCTAACATGCTTAGGGGCCTCAGACAAGAAGTGTTCTGAAAATTTCAGTAATTGCTCTGACCTTCCGGGTAGTATGTTCTCTTAGGAAGACCTAAGGACAAAAGCTGGTTAATTTGATAATGGGCACCTGTGTTCACATGAGAATTAACCTTGGGTAGGGTCTGGCCTTGATTATGGGAGATGCGATCCTTAGAAAAGGTCCTTGATGGGGTTTCTCCTTTTCCCCTCCCACCTCAACTTTACAAGAAAAAGGCAAACGGCAGCGTGGTACTCTTGTCCCAAAGATTTAGTCCAGAAGGCTATTTCTAGGGTATTCCTTGGGGGCAGTTCACAGACCAATCTCCCTCTAGTCTTGTGGGGGACTGTAGAGAAATGAATGTCCTTACTCAAGCTAATGTGAGAGCCATCACTCCCAGCACCAGGACCAATGCATTTTAGAGAGATTTCCAACATGACATGAAGGGATTAAACAGAAGGACTTTTAGGCTTAGATCACAGATATCAGTAAATGAAGTTAACCCCCATTACTAACACACACACACACACACACACACACCTGGAGAATTTTTAAATAGACTTTGTTTTTTGGAGAAATTTTAGTTTTCCTGTCAAAACTGAGCAGAAAGTACAGAGATTTCCCATATAACCCTTGGGCTCTCTCACCATATCCCACTATCAACATCTCCTACCAGAATGGTGTGTATGTTATAATTGATGAACGTACCCTGACTGACACATCATTATTACACAAGTCCTTAGTTTACATTAGGATTCACTCTTGGTGCTCATTCTGTGGGTTTTGACCACTGACTAATGAAACAGAGCCACAATTTGAATTTGGTTGTTACTTAAATTGTCTTTTACAAAAGGTAGTGTTGGCAACACCCCCTCTCCAATTAAAAAACAAACAAACAAAAATAAAGAAACTTTACTATTGAAAGCATTTTAATTAAAGAATCTACTATGTGAATTTATTGATATTCATCTTGGAAATATATTCAATCCATGCTGGAATAAGTAATGAATATAGACAGTAATAGTATTATCCATTAGAAAGCATTTAATCCACAGCTGGGAAAATTAGAAGCAACAAAACCATTTTTATTGCCACACTTATCACAAATCCCCTACATAATTTTATGAGAAAGGTCATTAAACTTGTAGCTACTGCATTATCTTTTTCCTTGGACCATTTCTGAAACAACATTAGTTTTTCACACTTCTTTACATCTGAAACATTAAAAAAGCCTTAATCGATGCTTTTACATAAAAAGCAAAGGGCTAGGTTTCCCATCATAAAACGTTATGTTGTTTACACAAAAACTGCAGCTAACCTCATAAAACTCCAGTGATTTCCCAGTGGGGTCCTGCAGGGACACTTGGCTATGCTAGACGTCACACTGATTTCTAGCACTGAAGCAGAGCGGACTTCCTGTGGAAAGCTGCGCTCAGCTCTGGCCGTTACTTATCAGACTTTTCAACTGGGGCACACCAAAGAGGTACCTACTTCCTGTCCATTCAAGACCTCAGACTGGCATCTCTGGGAGCTAAGAAAACGAATGTGAGGTGGGAAACTCCACACAAGTGTCAGCAGTTCTCACTGGGCGCCTGTGTCCTCAACTGTGCACCTGAAACTAGAATTCAGCAACCTCTGCTGGCTCCCTGGGACCAGCTTCCAGGACATCTCTCATGGGGAGATGGAAGAGATAAGCAGCAGACCTACTACTTGCATCACCCTATGCACACATTCTTTCAGGAGTGTTCCTCAGATTTTAGCCACTCTTCAAAATATTACTGGCAAGATTTTTATCTTTGCTTTCTTGAGTCGGATAAATCAGTCAAGCCAAATGCTTTGAAAAGCTAAAAGTCATTGACTGTTTTCAAACATCTGGTTTCCTAATGAAAATCAGCATAAATATTTAAAAGTTAATTGCTTGCTTCCTCTATTAGGATAAAGATATAGGAACATTTTTATAGATTGAAGTTTGAAGACTGGGCATTTGCTTGCATTCACAGCAAAATTTATTTTGCAGCTTCAGGGAATGCACTGCTTCACATAGAATAATTGTACAAATCAGGGATACTTTAAGAATCACACCCGTGTGTTTAGTTTTACCCCTGCAGCCACTTTCTTTGTGATACTTGCTCAGGGATCTCATGGGATCATTTCTTAACCATACAGGCAATTGCAGGGATAGTAACGCAAGGGTGTCCTTGGAGAAACTGAGGCAAGAGGGATTTACCTCGCATTGTATGATTCCACTGTGTTTAAATGTTGAGAACTTCGGGACCTCAGCATTGTTTCTTTTGAATCAGGGTTAGAACACAGGTTTTCTGACTCCAGAGTTCCTGCTTTTAGTCATTCTGTTCTACCTGCCTTCAGAGAAGGAAGGAGAATCAGGCCTAGTCATCCTTGAGATAGATTTGAAATCTAGTTGGGGATACAAAACTGAAATGCATGCACAATGGCTCATAATACAAGGTGATAGCTGATGGAATGACATATATAACAAATACTGATGATTACCAGAGGCTAAGATTGTCAGGAATGATTTGCCGGATGCCATTGGACTTGTTCTGGTCTTTGAAAGAGGAATATAATTTGGCTGGGCAGAGATGGGATAAGCCAGTGATGACCAGATAGACCATATTGGAGAGAAGTGGAGTTTAATTATGGATAAATAAGCCAGGTCAGACCATGGAGAATTTTGAAAGACAACCTAAGGGTTTTGGAGAGATTGGAGTTAATACTTACTAAGTGCCAGTTTTCTTGTTCTCATTTTTCCCTCTTTCAGTTTTATTGAGCTAGAAGTGGTGTATGCACTTCAGGTATACTGCAAGATATACAGCATAGCGACTTGGCTTACCTATATTGTGAAATGATTACCACAAAAAGTTTAGTTCACGTCCCTATGTCCATCTCATATAGATGTTCACAATAGCATTTCTGAGTGTATTAGTGGAATTCAAAGTCCTATATAGTGCCTGCATGACAGATTAACTTCTCTTGAAAGACCCAAGAGCTTTTTTAAATAAGTTTTTATTTTTATATAATTATTATTATTTTTTTTTATTTTGAGGGAGAGGGTAGGGAGGGGCAGAGGGTGAGAGAGAGAGAGAGTCTTAGGCAGGCTCCATGCTTAGTGCAGAGCCTGACATGGGGCTTGATCTCATGACCCTGAGATCATGACCTTAGCCCAAATCACAAGTCAGATGCTCAACTGACTAAGCCATCCAGGTGCCCCTATTTTGAGATAATTATAGATTCATATGCAGTTGTGGGACTAACACAGAAAGAACCCATATGCCTCTCACCTAGTTTTTCCTGCAGGAAACATCATGTAGAACTATAGTACAATATCACAGGTGGAAAATTCACATTGATACATTCCACTGACAACATTAATACAATTCATGGACAACATGGATAGACCTAGAGGGTAGTATGCCAAGTGAAATAGGTCACATGGAGAAAGACAAAGACTGTGTGATTTCACCCATATGTAGAATCTAAAAAAGAAAACAAAAACAAGTGAATAAACAGCAACAACAAAAAAGGAGAATCAGACCTATAAACGCAGAGAACAAACTGATGGTTGCCTGAGGGGAGGAGGGTAGGCAGATAGACCCAACAGGTGAAGGTTCCCGGTCAGTTGGTAGCTATACTTGTGGTGAGCATAGCATAATGTTCAAACTTGTTGTATACCTGAAATGAATATGACATTGTGTGTCAATGATACTCAAATAAAAAATTAAAGGAAAAAAGGGATATCAAGGGGAGAAAGAGACTAACACAAATCTCCCCATGCTCATTTTTTTTAAAAGAAATTATCTCAACATTAAGATAATTGTGGTATAATTAAGATAATAAAGGTGCTAGGTGATGAAGATTTAGAGATCAGAGGGCACATGATGTGATGAGCACTAGGTGTTATATGCAAATGATAAATTATTGAACATTACATCTGAAACTAAGGATGTACTATATGTTGAATTTAAATTTTTAAAAAAAGAATCAGAAGATGGAAGTTCCATCTGCACCATTAACCATTATATCCTGAGTGCCCACCTGGATACCTGGTGCTCAGTAATAGTTGATGAGAGCAAGCATGAGTGACTGTATGTCTCCAAAGACCTCACAGGCTAGTGGGGTAGACCAGTGTCTCCAACCCTTTCACAGGGTGCTCTTAAACATGGGACATGTGCAAAAACCAGAAGACAAAGTGTGATGAATTGGCTGTGAATAGAGGAAGAAAAAGCTTAGTGGAGGAGGTGGCACCTCAGTAAGTCAGCATTGCTCTGTAGTAGGTCCACTTCAGGAGTGGAGTGGCAGGATGGAGGGAATCAGAGGGTGAGTCTGGGGGCTGAAGGAGGCTGGTCATGACAGTTTTTCTGAGCTATGCTAAGGAGCTATGACCTGCCCTGCAAAGATTCAGTGTGGGCTGGCGGCTCTCCTGTGTTAATATGCATAAGCATCAACTGGAAGCCGTCTTCTTCTTCTTCTTCTTCTTCTTCTTTCTTCTTTCTTCTTTCTTTCTTCTTTTTAAAGTAGGCTCCACATCCAGCATGGAGCCCAGTGTGGGGCTTGAATTCATTACCCTGAGATCAAGAGCTTGATGCTCAACTGACTGAGCCACCTTCAGGTGGGGTGCCTTCTTAAAACACAGATGCTGAGCCCCACCCCAGAGTTCATGAATTAGTAGGTCTAGATGGGGGCCCAAGAGTAGGCATTTCTCACAAGGTCTTGGGTGGTACTGATGCTACTGGTCTGGGGCCCCTTTGAGTCCCACTCGTGTTGAGCATGGATTAGAAGTGAGAAACTACAGATAAGGAGACCAGTCAGGAGGCAGGAATTCACATAAAAAAAAAAAAAAAAGATGCTCATCTAACCTCTAAGGAACTGCTGTTCAGAGCAGTCTCAGTGACAGCCAAGTCCAGAGCCTATATCTTCAGACACTTGCTCCATTGTCTTCAAGGGGAAGAATCCTGGCCCAACTCACAGATATGTTATTGAAAGCTCAGTCTTTAATAGAAAAAGAAATAATTTGGATTTCTATAACTGTAAAAAGTACATATTGGGATTCAGTTTTTATGTTTTAAAGGATTTTTACTGTTTCAGAGAATGGTATGGAGTTCTTCTTCATCTGAAGTCCACAGCTCTGGGTCCTTGAAAGTGAAACCGGTCCTACTCTAATCACCTTCTCACTTTAAGCAGAAAGGTTCCATGATTCCTCCAAGACATAGAAAGACAAGAAATTCTAATCACATGACTTCCAGCTTGATTTTCAAATACTACTGTCCTGCAGGGAAGACATACAAACAATTCTGTGAAGGAAGTTCTGAAAGCTGAAGGGGAGTTAGATGTGGAAAGAGAATTCCCCAAAATGGTCAAAAGAAAGATTTCATTATTTTGTTGCCTTTTTTTTTTCTTTTGGTAATAAAGAATTTGGTGGAGTTAGTTATTTGGCAGTGCATGCTTGGGCTGAAAACTTTAATTTTCTTTGCCAAGCTTCCTAAAAATAGTCTTTCTTCAGGCGAGGGCCATCTTAACATGAGCCACGTTCGTTCTAAGCACGACATGTTTTGTGAATGTAATTGCCTATTAACCTGAAGATTTCAACTGCAATGAGACAAAGAATGTGGAATTATACTTCTTGCAGTGTTGTGAACTTGTTTTGTGTATGTAACAATAAGTTCTTTCATGACAGTGGCACATGGCAGTAAGTCGTGAAATCTGATACCTGGCAAAAATACAATGGGATTATATAATACCAAAAAAGTCAATTGTTTTCCCTTTTGCTAATTAACTCCTTTGGGGGGGGGTGAGGGGGGTACTGAAGATGAGGTCAGCTGGTGGCTTTTGTTCTCCATCTAGTTTCCATGCCATTTTAGGCACTGTTTCTATAGTGTGCTTGTATAAATGGAGGGGTCTAGAGACTATTGGAACAGCCCTATCAGTACCACCCAAGACCTTGTGAGAAATGCAAACTCTTGGGCCCCCCTCTAGACCTACTAACTCAAGAACTCTGGAGTGGGGCTCAGCATCTGTGTTTTAAGAAGCCCTCCAGGTGGGGTGTCTGGGTGGCTCAGCCATTTGAGTTTTACTGACTGCACAGAATTTGTCTTTCCTGAAATCCTGTCTGTAACTCGGGTCTAACCAATATGAATGTCCATGGCTCTGTTCTTACTTTTCTCCAGGGACCTTAAACCCTGGTAGATAGTAGACCAGGGCTCACAGGATTCTTTAAGGAAAGATTTTGCCAGTTATAGACCTGACATATGAAATTTGGTATACACTGGGACAATAACAACCCAATGCGGGAGTTACTGTTCTTATCTTACAGACTAGGAGACTGAAGTTCAGAGGAAGTAAATGTCATATGCAAGATAAATCAGCTAGAAGGTGGTAGAGATAGGATTCAGATCCAGATCTGTCTTTCTCCAAAGCTCAGCCGTGTCCATCATATATCATATTACGTTCAGTGATGTAGAAAGGGGCTATAAGTAGGGCCGCCCTGGTGGGTGATTCTGTTCGAAGATAGTTAAGAGTTGATTTTTATTTAGATTTAATTTGTCAACATATAGTATAACACTCAGTGCTCATCTCATTGTGTTCCCTCTTTAATGCTGTCACCCAGTCACCCCATCACCCTGACCCACCTCCCCTTCTGCAACCCTTTGTTTCCCAGAGTTTGGAGTTTCTCATCGTTTGCTTTCTTCTCTAATTTTTTACCAAAGGATAATAAGAGTTATTTTTAAAAGTAACCTAATGATGTACTGATTTATTTTCTGTCTGCTTTTCCTAGATCTTCTGTAATAACCATTTATTTCTTTCAAAAGAGCAACAAATCATCTTTATGATACTTTTAAAAGCACTGAGGAGGAAAGATGGTAGACACTGAGACCACGTAGTCTATGTGAGGTTGACCAGGAGGATATACTTAGGACCCCAGGAAACGGAAGCACTACTTGAAGAAGGCACAGAAAAACCAAACCATAAAGCAAATGATGGATGCATTTGCCTCCATTAAGATGATAAACTTCTGCATGACAAAATCAACCATTGCCAAAGTGAAAAGACAAACCACATGGTAGAAGATATTTTCAGCACATACATTGATAAAGGATCAGTATCTGAAACATAAAAATCCCTACAAATCAGTAAAGGAAAGAAAAGTAGCCTAAGACGCAAAGCAGCCAAAGATTTTTATTTGACAAAAAGGAAAACATAAATGTCCAGTAAAGATATAAAAATTTACTGCTGGTAAAACTGGATGTTAGGGCAAATGCTTCTAGATATGTAGGCCCTAGAGAGTTTTCTGTATGTGTGCAAGGAAACCTTAGCAAGAGGCTTCATAGTAGCATTGTCCATATGTTGATCCCAAGCAAAAAAACTTGGAGTCAGTGTTATTATCCATTATCTAAAAAGCTGGGTTGAGGAAAAGAAAGCAATTTTCAAATTGATGAACTCAATATGATACCACTGATATATATTTAAAAGTTCATGAAGAGTGTTTTATATTACTATGTGTGTACACATATGTAGTAAACATATAGACACTGCATGAGAGGCAGAGTGCACCAAATCCTAGTGTTGTTATGTCTACAGAGAACAAAAGGCAGTGGATTGAGTGTAGGCAGGTCAGTGACCATATCTGTAGTGCTTTATATCTTTTAAGAACAACTGCTCTCTCTGCTTTAGCAAAAATGGCCATATGGGAGCAGGCATTACATCTAGGCAGTGGGCATGCAGGTTGCTGTTGTATTAACTTCAACACCTTTGCATGTGTTTAGGATGATTAATAATTTTAAAATTAATAATAAAATAAGAAAAGAGCAGATTGGAAAGCAATTTAATTACTATTGCCAGATAGAAATAAGTTTATGACCCAGAATATAAAGGCAATCTGGTCTTAATCTTTTATTTCAGTAGAAGCAGTTTAGGCCAGAGATAAAGAACTTCTAGATCAAGAAAGCTGTTTAGACACTGGCGCTGGCTTGTGTGCAGTGTTGTGTACACTTTTAAAAGGACTTGATAGAATGCATTTCCATCTGTCTGGATGGTGTGGGTGAAAGCTTCTTATTCTGAGATTCTTCTGATCAAAACTGTAGAGCTCCCCTGGAGTGAATGATATAAGCAGATTGGGCATTTTCCAGGAATTAGAACTAGGGCTGGTATACAAATGTCACCATGACACTCATCACCCATGGGATCACTAACTGTAGGTTTGAGATGTGGGTGGTGTTGTCCCTCATTTTACGGGTGAGGAGGCAGGGAGTGCTATGTGCACAGTGGCAGTCATCCAGCTCGTTAGGAGCAGAGCTGGGGCAGGACACTAGTCCTGCTCTCAGGCCAGATCTATTTGTAGCCATACTCTTTGCATCTGAAAAATCCTGACTTCTTTTTTTTTTTTTTTTTCCACTTTTTCTCCTTACACTGGGAATGAGGGTGGCATATGGACAGGCCATTCTTACACTTGGAGAAAAACCTTCCCAGGGAATCCACAGATTCATTCTTGACCAAGTATGGTTACATCTTTGCTTGAGGCAAGTCCTTGGATTTACACAGAGGAAAACTTTTTAGCAGTTCCTTTGTAAAAAAAACAAACAAAAGCCATGTTTATTGATTGAGAGTGACAAGTTATAGTTCCTCTTTGAAATTTGTAAATATAAACATATTGTCTTGACAGGTAGGATGGGTGGAAAACCTAGAAGTAATTCATTCTACCAACTGAATAGCTAATTACAGGGGTAGAGAGGTGGAGATTAGTGTCAGCAAATCAACACAAGCTCCATGTCTACCGTTGAGAATTGCCTAGTTTTTAAATTCTCTGTATTGTGAGTTTGAATAAACCAGTGTATGACATATGTCACTAAATATGGTGACAAGAGAGGTGATAAACCTAAAACTTAAAACTAAAGATTGATGGACCCTGCGAATCAAGCTGGGCTTTGTTTTGTTTGTGTCTTCTCCAGAGCCACCAGGAATGATTCCATACCTGAAAGGTGCCATAGAAGGCTAAGCGTAGGTCTTGGGCATGTTTCCCACGTGCTCAGGAATGAGGAATTTTTATAGCATTTTAGCAGGTGCCTGAAGTCAGAGAGATCTCGGGTAGCTTTGCCACTTACTAGCTGTAAGACTTACAGCAGCTAACTGACTTTTTAAATCCCTGGTCTCATCATCTGAAAATGGGGACGACCATAGTAACTTCCTTAAACAGTAGTTCAGAGCATTAAATGAGATGATGTATATAAAGCCTAACTCTTAATGTGCCTCTAGCTCATACTGAGTATTCAGAAATGGTGGTGGTCATTATTACGGTGAACTTCTTGGCACATTTGGCATGTTTGCTGCAAACACCTACATGCTTTAATTACCTGATTGCCCTGAACAAGAAAGCCCTTAGAATTCCTGCTGCAGGCCTTCCTGGACTGTCTTTCTGAAGAGGGATCTTTGCCATGCCCATCTTTGCTAGTATTTCCCATTCTGCTTTGAAGCCTTCCTACCTATGGCGGAGTAGTGAGAGGAACTGAATTGACTATCCCCCCTCACTCCGTTCATATATTGAAGCTCTAAACTCCCATGTGATGGTATTTGGAGATGGTCCTTTTGGAGGTAATTAGGGTTAGATGAGGTCATGAAGGGAGGAATGTATCACGATGGGATTTGTACCCTTGGAAGAAGAGATACTAGGACACTTGCTTGCTCTCTTTCCTCCTGCCATGGGAGGCAGCAGTATGCAAGCCAGGAACAGAATGCTCACCAGAAAGCATATCAACTGGCACCTTGATCTTAGATTCCCAGGCTTTAAGGCTGTGAGAAGTCAGCTGCTGTTTTTTGGGTCACCAGCCTGTGGTATTTGGTCATTGCAGCCCTGGCTGCCTCCCGCAGATGGCAAGTGTTCTGTGATTAGTGTCTGGGAAAAAAAAATCTACTTTGCGTTCGTCTTGAAGATTCACAGCACTCACAGTGAGTCAAAGGCACCCCTGTGAAAGAGCAAATTCAACTTTGTTTAATGCAGCATTTCTAAAACTAACTGAACCAGGGGAATCTTTTGGGCCTAATTGATATTACTATTCCCTAGACCCCGAGTTCTTGATGCCCTAGCCTTTCAGCTCTGCTGTTGGTCTGTCTGTCTGCTGTGGTCATCTGAAGCCTAGTGATGGGGCTGCTGACTTCTGGGAAGCCCTTGCCCCGCTGGCACTGTGTTGGGCTTGTGCTCAGGCACTCCAAGAGCCTTCCTGTGCTCCTTTGTTCCACAAAGCAGCAGAATACAGCAGGCCGTGCTCCCCAGATGTTAGCTAATCCCCTCTGAGTGTGCTGATGCATGCAAAGTATGCTGGTGTCACTCTGAAGGCTCAAGGAGACCATATGTCTGTGGTTCAGGAGCGGCATCTAGCAGGACCAAAGGCCAATTCTAGGGTTGGCTCACACACTGTGGCACATCGCATCCTATGCTCCCATGGCAGGAAGAAAGAGGTCAAGGTGCCAGCTGATATGCTTTCTGTCTCTTCTGGGTGGGTTTTCTTCCCTGTTAGATCATATTCACACTATGCTAAGAACTACCTGAGTGAGTGTGTCTCAGACTAATTTGCATACAGCTCCATTGGGGGATCTTGCAGATCCAGATTCAAAAAGTCTGGGGTGACACTTGAAACCTGCATTTCTAACATGTGGCCAGGAGATGCTGATGCTGCTAGTCGGTCTAGTGTGAGGGTCTCAGTTGCTTGAGAAGCACGAGCTGGCTCCAGAGACAGGCTTCTCCCGAGAAGGCATTGTATGTCTTGTCCAGGGGTCTCCAGGCCCCGAGCAAGTTAACAGTTATCTTGTCTCTTGTTAGAACTGCCCAACATCCTATGAGGTAGTCTGGCAGGATTCCTCTATCCATTTAAAAAATGAAGACCCTGAAACTCTGAGGCACTGGCTTATGTGAGGGAGGAACCCATCCATGGTTCTATTTACTGCAACACGGCTGCTGCTTCAGGGCTGTGGACAATGTTCTAGGCACTGGCCTCTGAATTGTCATTACATTGTCATACCCTCACCTGCTGTTGAAATTATGTAGATGCCCGTCCCCACCCCAAGGTGACTAAGACTCCTTGAGGATAAAATTATATCATGTGTATCTTCACATCCCTAATAGCTCTTGACCCTGGAATGGACAGCGTGCTTGTTGAGATGGCTGGCTATGTGAGGTGCTTAAGCAGTATTCATGAGGATGATAGATTCTGTGATTCTTACATTTGTAATGGCTCCTCATGGCTCCTGTCAGTGGTTCTTAATCTTTTTTGGGGGGTGGTCAAGGACTCTGCTACTGAGAGCGTGTTGACATTTATGCTGCCTTTTCCCAGATGGGTGCACATTGTGTGCATTTTGCACATATTTTTCTGGAGTTTCATGGGGAACCCTGAAGCCAGATTCTATAGACTCCAGTTAATAATCTCTAGCTAATAGGGTTAAAAATACACCCTGCAGTCTGGCATCAAAGCTCTTTAGGATGTGGGCAATATGCGTTCTCCCATGATGTACTCGTTGGGGCCCCTTTGGTAGCGAGTGGCAGAAATCCATTTGAGTCAGTTTAAAAACAAAGTTATTTTTGTTTTTATGTGTAAGGGCAAGGTTATTGGGGGCAGTTCACAAGAGTTGATGGAAGAATTGGAAAGGGGTAAAAACCCAGATGCAGCTCCCCAAACCTTGGTGTCTAGAACCAAGGGCACGAGTGATAGAAGGATCATTTTATCTCCTTATTTATTTACATTATAAGGATGTGGCTGAGGGCAGCTCCAAGTTCATGTTTCACAGGCCTGTGAGCAAAGAGAAAAGGGTTCTTTTCTACAAGTTTTAATAATAGTAAAAATAAAAAGTCCCAAGGAAAGTCTCTAATTGGCTTGCCTTGGCTTCATGCCCATCCATGGACCAATTACTGTGGCCAAGAAGGATGTTTGGGTCACATGCCCACCCTCACAGTCACTGTGCCTGGGGAGGGGGAGTAGGTAAGGAAGAGGAAGGTAGTGCCTGATGTGGGTGGAGAGGTGAGAAGTTTCTCTCAAGACAGGGCAGCACCATCGGATTGCTGGGGAAATGAGGTGTTAGATGGCAGCTCTGATTCCTTTTTTCAATCATTTTTTTATTTTAATGAAATTCATTGTTCTAGCTGGATTGTTCCTTGTCCTTAACACTATTCATTCCCATCTTTGCTCCTCCTAGTCTACTTCCTCACCCCACTTGTCCTAGCCTTTTAGTTAGCTAGGGCTGCCATGACAAAGTACCGCAAACTGGGTGACTCAAAGCAACAGAGATTTATTCTCATACTGTTTGGAGGCCAGCAGTCTGACATCAGGGTGTCAGCATGGTTGATTCCTCTGAGGGCTCTGGGAAAGAAAATGTTCCATGGCGCTTGCCCTGTTAGCTTCTGGTGAAGGCATCTCTGTGTCTCTCTCCTCTTCTTATAAGGACATCAGTCATATCAAATTAAGAGCTCTCTCTACTTGAGCATGACCCCATCTTAGCTAGTGACATCTGCAACCACCCTATTTCCAAATAAGATCACATTCTGGTCATATTACTAGGGGTTAGAATTTAAACATATCTTTCATTAGATGCAATTCAGCCCATAATAACCTCTGAGCCAGATTATTGCCAATTTCTGCAGGAGGATGTTGGTGACCATCTTGGCTCAGACATCTCTCCTTTGAGCCCCCATTGTCCGCTCTGTACAGCTGCTCTATGCCATGGAGACTAGGAGACTAGCTTTCCATGCAAATTTTTCATTGTCATGAGACTGGCAGCTCCTTGAGGGCAAGAATCCAGATCCTTTTAATGTGGCTGTGGTGCCTAGAACAGCATGTGTGGCAGTTAATTTTATGTGTCGACTTAACTGGGTCATGAGGTCCCCAGATATTTGATTAAACAAACAGTATTTGAATGGGTCCCTGAGGGTGTTTTTAGATAGATTAACATTTGAATTAGTAGATTGAGTAAAGCAGATTGTCCTTTCAAATGTGGGATGAGGGCTTCATCCAATCCATTGGAGGCTAGAACTTAATGCCAGTTCCAGCCTGCTGACTGCAGATCCTGGTGCACCTCAGTTTCTATAATCACGTTACCCAATTCTTGATAATAAATTTCTGTGTGTGTGTGTGTGTATTTATACATACAAGCATCCTGTTGGCTCTGCTTCTCTGGAGAAGCTATACTAGGGCTAACACAGAGCCTCCCACAGTGCAAGTGCCCAATAAATGGGAGGGCACAAGTGAGGGGGTGATTGAAGCATAATTAGAGTGTTGGGGTACCTCCCAAACTCTCCTCATCCAGCTGGGGGATGCCTTAAAGAGAAACTATGGGGAAAAGTGACATTGTCTTCACTCGGCTGTTTTTAGCCTCAGCTGTGCATGGCGAAGTGCCTTTAAGAGTTTGCAAATCCCTGGACCTCAGACCAATCAGGTGTCTGTGTCTGGGAAGGGGACCCCGGCACCAGTTGGGTTCTTTTAAAGCTCTGCCATGAGTTTGCTACACTCAGAGGTTCCAGAGCCCTGCTGGGGCAGCTTGAGAGTTTCAGGCTCCTGCTGTGTTCTTTTCTCAAGTGAGTCTCACTGCCTTTGGACTTATCTTGGGGCAGAAAAGCATTATGATGGCACAAACTTTGGAGATCAGTGTAAATTTGCTCCTGATAGACTAGGCCAGGGTACCTCCTAGGACTCAGAAAAACCCAGTGTCTGAATCTTGCTTTGAGTTCATGTCCTGCCAGCATTCAAGCTCAGATTCTTGGAGAAGGACCTCCAA